>NC_092352.1:61341495-61708789 GCF_963676685.1 Mytilus edulis
TTACCTACCTCTCGTTAAAACTTTGGCCATCGCAAAGCACAAGTTCAAGGGAAAACCTTGTTGATAGAATGTAAACAAACGTGCACAGAAGAAAATAAGTGTAATAACTAATTCTTAATAATTATTATATGAATAAGATAAAATATATAAATATTGATTCGCGAAAATTTATTTTGAAAAATCAAATAGAACAGATTAAACGTGAAAAGGGTTATGTGCAATAGTGTTAACTTTACAAGAACTATCTAACACAATTCAAATACTCATCAACAATGAAACTAATAGTCTGGAGAAACTTAATTGGTACAAAATACTTCCTTGTGGGTGTGTCCTTTCTTTTGGATTGTTGATCTCCAAAATGAACTTCTAGTCAATAGTTGTAGCGATTTTTAAAATAATAAAAACAAATGTATTTAATTATTCATTGGTGAAAATGATCTGACTTATAAAATAAATAGAGCCTTAGCCTCAAATTAACTGTTTCAACAATAAAGAAAAAATAAAGGTAATGATGAAAACAAGCTTTAAGTTAAAACTTTACCTTTGATCATGAATACGGTTTTATATAAAATATGCATGTCCATAATTTATAAATATGGAAAACGTTTTATCAAATACAAGATATATAATTACAGGTTATAACTCATCGATATACGATACCCAAGAGTAACTGTACGAATCGTGCAATGAAGCATGACTTCATTTGTGTGCGTTTGAGTCTTGACACTGAGTGTCTTGTTTTGATTTGTAGACTATTCATCACTGTCGGTTGTTTTCTTTTTCGAATTCTTTTAATTGAAAATATTGACTTTTGTTCGTCATACTCGATAAAAAGTTTTTCAAGAGTGATTTAAGATGTCAATTAAAAAGAAAAAGAGAAGACGGTGCCAGGGATTATAGAAATTATATCGTAGAAATAACCAAAACAATAAGATACAAAAAATTAAAAAAATTAACATACTATGAAACGATAAAATTAGCACAACATTGGGTGCTTTTGTGTGTCCTGGTTTAGAAAAGCATAAAGATAAACAGTGGGGAAAAAACATTTCAAAGAACAAAATTAGGGCAAAAAATCGAATGACTTTGTCTTTCTGTACATGATTTGAAAAATGGATAGCAATTCATAAAATTCTATTGACAACGCCGACTTTAACATGTTCAAATGTACATATTGTTATTGAAATTTAACATTATTTTTATGCTTGGAAATAAAATGGAGAATGGAAATTTGGGAATGTGTCAAAGAGACCAAAACCCGTCCAAAGAGCAGATATCATTTATTAGGAACTTATCAGTACTTCCCTCTTTTAGAATGCAAAATTGGAACAACAACAAGAGAAGATGGAGGTCGATGTCTTCCATGTAAATATAATATGTATGGTGTTTTATGTAGTGAAACATGTGACTGTAATCCTTATGAAAGGTACGTCTCTAAGTTGCAACCCAAACAAAACAAAAAATATAAAAAAAAAGATAGTATGGTTGGTACTGAATAAAGTGAATTGATATTCCATGTAATTTATAAATTTCAACATGTTCAAGTCAGGAATATGAGAGATATTTCCATTCGTTTGATGTTTTTGAGCTTTTGATATCGCCGTTCGATAAGATACTTTCCATTTGACTTTTCTTGGACCTCGGTATCTTTTGTTATTTTACTTATTAAGAACACTTTCAATTAACTTGATGATACTTTTGCTTAAAATAGTAACGCAGTTTTCCTGGATTAGGCTTTTTTATCGTCCGTTTTGGTTTGTAGCTCTTTGTCGTTTTACTAAGCGTTGGATTTTCAAATATTTTGGCCTCGAGCAATACGTTGAGACATAGACATGAAAACCCGCCTTTTCGGATGTAATTCACATTCTTTTTATTTCTTATATTTATTGAAAACTTGATATCATATATAATGTATCATTTCACATGTTTGCTATATAGGATGTAAAGAAATAAACATTAATTCTTTTTAACACAAAATAGGTGTGATAATGAGGTGGGATGTACTTCAAAGAGCACAGGTAAACCATCCATTATTTAATTTACTAAGACAATAGTTCGTGCGTTTGAAACATGAGAAACTTGATCGTTTAGCATGCAGGTTTTAATTAGTAAAGTGTGTTTAAAAATATAGATTTTTCCATTAATATAGATTTTCAATCTATCGATTGGTGTATGTCATGTGTTTTAATGATGTAAGTAAAATCAGGCATTTTGCTTTCTTTTTAAAATTGTTAATCATTTTTTAAATTATTGTTTTAATCTCTGTATACCGTCAAGCTATGACCTTTATAGGTTTACATCATTTTCCTTTGCTTTACTCGGTAATAGTTTGTTTATTGTACATCATGGCAGCAGACATTGATGCTATATAATATTTTATATACACCTGATTGCGAGGGAATGTCTATCATGAATGACGATAATTAATTCGGGTTTTAAATGAGTATTATTGGCTCTAAGGTCAACACAGCTTTTTTGTGTTATGTATAGGTTATTATTTATGGATCTGCCGAAAACACAAACATGATAAATATATGTTACAAATTCGAATACAATCGACGACTGGTGTTATTTACCTTTGTGGTATTGATAAATAACGTCATTGTACTAAATTTGTGGTTGCTATCCCCTCAGGAGATGAGTCCTAAAATGATTACAATTGGTCGAAGATTTGCTGTCTTTTTCCTGCAGTTTAAAGTTTTTGCTATTTATTATTAGTAGTATTGATGTGAATTATTTATTTGCAGAGAGCACAGTGTCAGTTAAATTTTTAAATGAAACAGTCACTGGAAAACAGACCAATACTTTGAAAGATAGTAGGTTTGAATATACATCAGTTTATTTATGAGACTAAAACAATCTTTACTTTCATTTTGCCACTAATGACATATACTTTGGACACTTTTTTAATATCTGTAAAATATTACACTCAATGATAATTCTAAATTGAACTAGATTGGCAACTACATACATTATTCATGAGAAAAAAGCAAATCGACACACACTGACCATATCAATTGACTGTTGTATGGTGTCTTCAGACAAAAAAACTTTTATACATCTACATATTTTCCTCATGCATATTCCTTTCCATTTTTGAGTAAAATTTTATTATTATTTTTCCTTTTAATACCTTCAATGTCAGCGAGTTTAATTCATTTTCATGTTTTACTGACATGCTAAATACCAGAGATTATCAGATTGAATAAACGTGACTTTTTTTAATAGTTAGATTTACAATTTAACTTTTTGAATTAATGTAATATTTCTGTTAATATGTTGATCTGTAATATAAATTTGTATCTACTTAACTTGACCAACTTCTTAAAACCAGACATACCATACGTACGCGTATTTTGAAAAATACACGTGTATGGTCCAAATACTCATGGTCTGGAACATGTATAAATAAATATATATCAATATGTCAGTTAGTTGTTACATCTTGTAATTCTATCAAGTTGACTTCAGAAGTATCGTATTCATAAAAAGAAATAGTGAATCAACAAGCTAGCGATTATTTCCTTCATATATTATCTACATAGAGAATTCGAAGAACGTTTTGTTGTGTATACTAATGTTGCTATTGATTTGTAGAAGTAGTTTTTAATTATTTTTAATCATATTTCAGGAAGTTCAAACGATGAATGGATAATGTATACATTGTGTATAACTGGGTTAACAATTTTGACGGGGATGGGTCACATATTACATAAAAAACGAAAGCAGCGATCACTTAAACTAAAAATCAATGCAGACGTTGATTTGGAATCGTTTCAACCGACCCCATGTAATGGCATCTATTGTGAGATCGACGAAAATCCGTTAATATTTGATACAACGGAACTGAATGTTGCATCACAAGCATCTTTAAGGAAATCTGTTAATTTCATTTTACGGGGGAGACAATCTATTCCAACAGCAATCGAAGATAATGAAACGACCGGATACCTTGACGTATATTTCGATATGGAAAACGACATTACAAGAAAAGAAGATGAAACACCTCACAAAAGCTTTCCAAATATTTCAGAAAACTCAGATGTTGTGGGCAATGACAATAAAGAATGTCATAAACCTTACACAGTACTTCAATACAATTGCCAAGAAGACTGGAATGCATGTGAAGTAATAGTTACGGTACATCAATGTAGTGAAAATTCATCAACGTCGGAAAAAGAAGCTACCAGTAATATATATCCTGATATGTTCAAAACTATACAAACCGACAAACAAATACAACACCAAGCGAACGAAAATCTGATATCATCAAAATTACTACAGTAAATGAACCAGCACTGCAGGAAGCTAATCCATCGGTATACAAAACTTGTAATTTATAGGATTGTACAAACAAGTTTGTCAAATCGGAGAAAACAATTGACAGTGTTTGTGTAATCGTCTCCAAGATAAATCGTTAGATGTAGAAAAGTCGAAAACACTTTGATGGAAAACACTCCGAGATCAATTTGAGTATAGATAAGAGACAGCATTTTCTTTCCAAAAAAAAGGATGCAAATATCATTTTAAATGTGAGTGATTTCAGAGTTTTTGTATATTCTGTTGAAGTCTTCTATGACAAGGAGTATTCAGTAGTACCATAAAAAGAAGAGATTAACTCTTGCACTTGTAGTTATCTTGCAATTATATTGTGTTTATATTCGAATTCTTCATAAATATTTAAACCGGTTGTGTTGCATAACCGGACTATATCGTGTAATCTAGGTTAAATTTGTCACACAGACGGATTAAAAGGGGGATATAGCACTTTTGACATTTTATAAATTACAGGGTGAAGAATTCTATTTAATATTATATTATTTACAAATACAAATTTAAAGCTTAATCTCTTAATTTGTCTTTGCCATTCAATATCGACACCTGTATAGTTTTAATGTTAGATTGATTGATTAATTCATTGGAATTTCATGTTTACTTTTAACACAATTGTTAAATTTTATGTCGATCAGTTTTTTAAATGGTTAAAGAAACCGGAGTGCTCCGTAGATACCCTTCATCCTTCGGTAGGAAAACTGAAATTCCTAGTCATTAAAAGTTAGTCACTTGCACATGTCAAGTGCGGTAATCGATATCACCACCTCGGTGTTAACTGGCTATTGATTAATTAGTTCGACTTCTACATGTTTTTCTAAGACCACTCAGCCTCCCAGGCCCCCTTGCATGTTAGAAGGGTACATTATATATATGTAGCTGCCAACACATTGTAAGACAACAAGGAAGGCGCTCTATACAACACTTGGTGGATACTGCTGTTGGTAAACTATCAGTACCCGAGTTCAGTGCTTACACGTTTTAACATTCGGTATTGAGCATATTGAACGTTCCTGCTTCTGACGCGTAAAAAAATATAAAGTGTTGTTTCGCTTGTTATTACAGGAACATTCTACATTCTAATGCAATTTGTATGTAACAATTTTTTTCATTGGCTAATAGTTGCCGTCATATCCACAGTTGACCAGGCGTAACTAAGGAGGGACAACCATTTTGAAATGATTGAATCAACAAATGTTCTATTACTACTATATAATCCAAAATAAAACAACACCTACCTCGAATTCGCCATTTTAAAGTTATTTTGTCCAAATTTGAAGCATACAGGTAACATTATAACCCCCAGTTTGTAAGTTTTCATTTGTCTGACGTCACGTTTACCCATGACGTCTTAGTGCCAAAATCATTCATGATGTTTCGCGGATTTTTTTTTATTTGTCAAATTTAAACATTTTTCCAAGTTTTATCGTATTATTTCTTTTTGAAATGCATTAGAATCGGCATAACAGTACTGTAGTGGAAGAGTTGCCACCGTCAATTTTAATTTGACGGTCGCAAATCTGCGTTTTACTGTCTGTCGCCAGTAAAACTGCATTTTCGACCGTCAAATCTACAATTGACGGTGACAACTCTTCCACTACAGTACTGTTATTCCTTAATTTTTATCGTATTTTAAAATATAAACCGAATAAATTAGTAGATAACGGTAAATATGTAAGGTAAAATGAGCCAAATAATCAAGTATTTATCCCTTGAAAGAGGAAGAGGTAAGACAATATTAAAGGGATTACAACACATTTGTCGGTAGTAGACATATAACTTGCAAACAAATACATAACGAACCGACCAACAACAATCAAGTCCACGATCTACAGGAAATAGTTTAATAAAAACAAAGTAGAACGCACTAAAGAGTAAATGGAATGAAAAGCATGTTTCAACTCCACTTATGACATCCGAGTGTCGGTTGATGATAATTACATCTGCAATGAGAGCTCACAATCGGTTTAAAAAGAGAAAATAAAACGCCCAGTCTATAGCTAGTATAGCAAATATCTATCATACACATATTCACATTGTTTAACTACCATTTTTTTTATATTAAATAATTACAATATGCATGCATAGAAATTCTTAGCATATATACTAGATGTGTCGTTCAATATATATGAGATTTAATGAAAAATAGTTTATAAAAATAAAAGATCCCATCATATAAGCTTTTTAAACTGATCAGCCCTATGTAAGAACATAAAGTGTTGCTGATGCATATAAACGTGGGATTGCGATTAAAAAGGAAACGACGTGTTTTTATCAAATATCATATTTTATAGTCACAAGGAAATGATACTCGATGACAAAAGAAGATATATTAGCTCGTCTGTTTGTAATTAGATGTAGTATTCTACATTTTTCTATTCCGTCCAACACATTTGGTCGTCATCGAACGTTGATTATGGGTTGCATTAAATATCTCCAAAATATAACTTTAAATAACTTTTGTATGTCAATAAATTCTGGCTATCAATGCAATGATCGCCATCTTTTTGGTTGCCAAATCATACCAAATGTAGATTGGAGCACCCCTGGAGAGTATGTAGACGAAAAGATCGTCTGGCGTAACTAGATTTGTGATAAGTTTTACAACCACGCAGTAGTTTTCGTTGGCCATGGCCATTTCTTGCCACTGCTAGTGTGAACGTTTCGTCCCCGATGATGTCACTAGTCATATAGTAAACACTTTGCGATGACATAAACTACAAAAAGGTATTAGAATAGTGCCGTTTTCCGTAAGTTTTCTTTTTTTATAAACATTTCACTTTCGACTTATTCGAATAATTCTACGATAACGTGTTTGGCACAACAGCAAGTTGGTGCGTATTTGTAATTTAAATAGTTTTTTTTCTATTAGAATTACTGATCTGCTGACATTAAAGGGAAATAATTTTTATTGAGTAATAGTATAATTAAAATTTAATCAATGATACCAAGCTAATAATTTTGCCTACAACAGATTGTTCATTGCTACAAGGGAAAAAAAGAAATGCCAACTTAGTAGCTATATTACATAGAAAGTTGAAGAGCTTTGAGGACGCGAAATTGCGATTTATTTTGCAAAATACTGCATACCGGTATTAGTTATATAATTCTCTGTTGTAGAAAATCAGTAGTACTTTGAACAATTCAAAGTTTTGCAATACAGTTAATCTATGATAGAATTGCTGTATAGATACCTTCTTTATTTCCTGAGGAATTTGTACGATTTATAGAACTTTGAATGTGTTCCAAAATATATTTTTAAAAGTTAAAAATTTTAATCATCTTAGAAATAAATTTAAGTGTTATTTTGAGAACCGATGATAACAGTTTAACAATGTTTAATACTCATGGAAACAATGTTACAAATAATTTACTTACTAAATGAAGGAATTTGATATTTGTCAGACAGACAGCTTTAACGGTTATGTAAATAATTTCCCTTTTATATTAGCAGATAAGTTAATGCTTCAGAAAAAAATAATATGCAAACTACAATTACGCATTTACTTGCTGTATGAAAACAGAACAATAAATAATAGACTTACAAAACAATGCTTTGAAGTATTGTTTTATAAAATATATTTATGACAGAAGTTTTCATGTCAAAATTATACCTAAAGTTATTACATCAACTAACTGGAGCTGGATGGCAAGTATTACTATACATTTCACAGCACTCACTTCATACTAAAAATCTTTCATTTCATCAATTTGTTAAAATATGTTTCCAGTTGATCAGTATGTGGAAGAAGAATTCGAACTGCATTTTGGTAAACTGTTTTAGCCATTGCTATTGTGATACCACAAAGATTAGGGAGCTACCATTTGATTTTTATGGGGGCTAGGATGAAATTTGAAAAAAATAGGCAGGACAGGAGTTTTGAGTAAAAAAAAAGGCAGGATGTTAAACTTGCAAAAAAAAAGTCAGGACGACAATTTAGGTAAAAAAAAAGTCAGGATAAACTAAAAAAAAAGGCAGGACCGATTAGAATGAAAAATAAAAAGGCAGTACAGAGATTACAGCTAAAAAAAAATGCAGGACAACATTTTTCATCCTAGCCGCCCCCCCCCCCCCCCCCCCTAAAAATCAAATGGTAGCTCCCTTACTGGATAAGCACAGTAATTAAGGTCTCTAGTTGACATGGCGTGCTGCGTTGAAAGCCCAGTCGGGATGTTGTTTCTAGATTTGAAAACCGGTACCTCAGAAATATAGGTATATAGGAATATAATAGTCATTTTAAGGCGGCCCTTGTAGCCTACGTTTGTGTGCAAGCCTAGGCTCCGTGTTGACGACCGTACTTAGACCTTATAATACATAATGGTTTACTTTTAAAATTTGTGAATTGAATGTGAGTTGTCTCATTGGCACTCATATCACATCTTCCTATATCTATAAAGATATACATATTATTTTCAAGCTACTCATTCTTGATAAAAACTAAAGATGTCCGCAAAGAGGAACTAATACTCCCGTTTGCATTTTAGTTGATGCAGTGACATTTAATATTGAGGTTTACATTCCGATAGGTGCGGTTGTAAGTCGTTCATATTAAATAATCTTGGCCCGTTTCTTAGATCAACACATGGTTAGTGATAGGTTAATCTGAAAGAATTACATTGACCTAGGAACAAAGTTTGGGGTTAGCATACTGTAAAATCAGAAATTACGGTGAACATGGTGAAGATAAAGGATAGTATTATGCTTCTTTTTACCTACTTTTGTCAATCTAAGTGCAATACATTTGTAGTACCGCGGTTATGCACCAAACACTATTTAGACAATTGTAAACTATTGTAGGGGTCAATGGTCAAAATATAAGCAAGAGTGACAAGACTGTGATATATGACACGCATCCATTCCACGATGTATCAGCGTACCATGTTGGGTCTACCAAAGTTCTATTGTTCTTGAGTAAAACCCAGGACACAAATCAGACAAGGATTAACTATCACAGGTGACAAAGGTGAGATTGGGCTGAATTTGATATTTAACACACCACAGCTCATGATGCTACTTCATACCAATTCAAGTAGACACCAGTCTTACTGTGCAAAAGATAAGAACCGGAAACGATTTGGATTAGAGCTACTATCATGGGGAGCAAGGTTAAAATCAAGATCAGAGTGACATACCCCAAGCACATGATGCTTTCTTAATCCGTGTAAGCATTTTTCTTCTATGCAATAAAGCTCTGTCGGTCTAGTTCTTAGTAAATGAAAATGTCAATTTTATTGCATTGAGATCGACATGAATTTCAAAAATTCAAGGATACACAACGTATTATTTTGTTTAGTACATTTGAACTGTGTACGACAATACTTTTGGTCCGACCAGCCGAAAATAACAGAGAATAAGATGGATGAAGATGGATATTGGCAGCAGATTTCCATTCTAGAATTTAAATTTAAGAAAAGTTTCTTGTCTTGGATTCAGGATTTTTTATCAGTTGTTATACTTCCAGTACTCATAATCGCTTCTTTTTCTCCTTTTAGTTTTTGTTACTTGATAATTTTGTTTTATATCGATCTGATGGGTTCACCTCTTTTCAACTGATTTGTATAATTTGTACCACTACTTCTGGTTGTGCTCGTCTTTAGACTAAGGTATGTAACATTTGGTAAGCGGCGACTGCAGTTTGTTTTTTGTGTCATGTCTATATCATATTTGCGTTTTGCCTATTGTTTTGAAAAAAAATCTGGCCGTCGGTGTTCTTTTTTGAATTGCTTTACCTTTAATGTTGTCGTACCCTTGCTAAGAGGTATGGGTTTGTTAATTGTTGAAGGTTGTACACCGACGTAACATTTACGTCATTTTGTCTCGGGTGGATAGTTATCTCATTGGAAATCATTCCACATCTACTTATTATATATCAATATGACTATGTTTCCTTATGTCATTTACTATTCCAAATAAACCTACTTTCAAAGACAATTGCTATAGGAATGCATTGTAATATAGTTCCCTTCTGATCTCCGTATATCATTACATACACTTAATGATAATATCTTACTTCAGACGACCTATTTTCTCGAGCGATGTATCTGTTAGTAGAATATCAAGTAACGACAGAATGTGAAACACTGATTTCGTATGGGAACAAAAGAACAGCATAGGAAAATGGCTACAGTCATACATGTCATATTGCCTCAAAGTGTTAAACGCAAACATAAATATAAGCAAAAATATGTTTTTCAAAAGTATTTTAATAGTTGTGATCATACAAGTATCGCCTTCAACACGGATCCTGAGCTCCCACCGAACAGCAAGCTATCTAGGGCCTCCAAAAATAACTAGTGTAAAACCATTCAAATGTAGATTAAAATTAAAACAGGAAAACCAACGGTCTAATCTATATAAAAAACGAAATACGTGAAACATTTATGAACCACATTAACAAACGACAGCAATGAACATCAGGTTCCTGACTTAAGACAGGTGCAAACGAATGCAGCGGGTTGTCTAACTTAATGCTCTTCAACTTTGTACTTGTTTGGCTTTATAAATATTTCGATATGAGCGTCAATGGTGAGTCTTATTTAGACGAAACGCGCGTCTGGCGTACTAAATTATAATCCTGATACCTTTGATCACTATTATCCAAACTAGGACTAAATCATAGTATTTAACGCTCATCGATATGACCAATGACTTGTATAGTAAGAAGGGTTGGAATCTTGTGGACGTTTGCATAGACTGTACATGTAGAACAATGTCTTATGCAGCGCCAGATTTTGTGTGATTACCCGTGATGCATCTGGAAGATGCTCAACATGCCTTGATTAATGGCGGACATTTGCATCTATACAAATTTTTGATTTGACAATGTTACTACCCGTGGGAATGGTTTATTTCGTGATCTACACCATACTTAGTTACATGTATGATGGATTATGAATTTGAGTTCTTTGATTTGTCAGGCTAACAAATTGGACCTCGGTATTCTAGTAGTATAGATAATACATACATTTGTACATAATGCACTTGTCTTAACATGTTAACATGAAAGGTAAGTGGATTATAAAATGGAAAGATCATGCATAAATCATGTAAATATCTGTATTAGTGTATAAAGAACATTAAAAAAAAAAACGTTTTCTTTTCACAAAATTTTATCTTGATAATTATCATAAAACATAACAAAATTATAAAGCAAGTTCTAGAGCAGTGGTTTGCTGGATGAAAGGAGTACTCTAAATGAATGTAATAATTATGTAAGGAGTCTATATTTCGATAAATTATTCCCGTTTAAACTGCATACATAGAGCACAGATGATTTTGAATCAAACCAAATAGCCTTAGGTTCTTTTGTTTCTACTACTACTTTACTGCTGGTTCCATCCTTTGAAATCAATATAACACGGTTAGAATCTTGACAGGCTACAAATAAATTTCCTTCAGAATCGCTACACATATTTCTTGTACCGAGTGCATCTGCTTCTGAAAAACACCAAATTTTCTTCCCAGTAGATGAATAACAATGAACTGAGCTGTCTGTAAAATCTGCACGATAATATCTGTCCATAAACATGTGCACATACGTAAGATTGCTATTTGACATAGAAACCCTCTTAATTATAATCCCAAATTTATCTAAAAACAAAATTTCTTTGTATCTTATTGCCACAAGAAGCGTATTATTTGCAAAGTCTATTCCCCAACATTGACCGTATACTTCTATTTCTCTTCTTTTTGTGTAATACTGGGTATTGAAAATCTTAATTATCTCTGTTTCTGGAAAAGATACCGCAATTTCGTCATTACCTATATATGCAAGTCCAAAGGGTTCATCAATCTGTCGAACGATTTGTTTCATTGTTCCTAATTGACTGAATACTACTAAGGTTTTTGTAGAATACGCAGAAACTATTACTTCCCCACATGGTATAGCTATCATAGATGATATCGTTACACCTCTGTCAAATACAGAAGTGTCATAAGTCTTCTGCAAAATGGTAGATCCACCAGGAGTAGTCTGACATGTAGAAACATTTGCCTTTGATTTTAAATTTCCCGTTTCTTTATTCATAGTCACGTCTACAAATTTCATAATCGTTTTGCCGATCATGGGATCGACAATAAATTCTAAATTGACCTCAGACATGTCTAAACTACCTGCCAATGAAGCTAATATTTTATTCTCTTCGCCAATCATTCCTTCCACTTTTTTTCCGCCAATATATTTGTGTGCATTTGAACCAACATCTTTAAGATTCACAATATTGTTTTTCAAATTGTTAATATCATGTCTCTTAATCTGCAAACGTTTAACAACATTATCAATTAAACCCGTCTGCAATGATATTAAATCTTCACTTTTAGACTGCAGTTGTTTTTCAAGGACATCTATATGATAATTTATGTTTTTTCTGAGCTCTCTTAGTTTTGATTTATGGCTTCCAGCTTGATCAAGAATTTTTGTTTTATTATCTTTACGGTTTTTTATCATAACATCAACTTGACTTAAAAGATCGCCAAGTTTAACATTGATGTCATCGATTTGATTTGAGTTGTTAGCTTCTTCTGTGACCTTTTGAAAAGATGTTATCCCAAGACATGTGGCATGATTAATAGCAGCACAACTTGAGCAACATGGAGCTTCATGGTTTGGACAAAACAACTCGAGAGGTTTGTCATGGACATCGCATGTAGTCTTTATGGAAGATACAAAAGGATCTAGAGCCTTTAATTTACTAAATCTAATTGTAGTATGGGATCTAGATGCCTTATTTGTTTTATGGTGAATGTTGCAATTGTCACACAGCCCTTCTTCGCACGTTGTACACCAATTTGTAGCACTTTTCAGAATGTCTTGCATTTGGCATGGCACACAGTCCAAATGGTCACTCATTTCTAATAATAAAATAAAAACCAGATGCTCCGCAGGGCGTAGCTTTATACGACCGCAGAGGTTGAACCCTGAACGGTTGGGGCAAGTATGGACACAACATTCAAGCTGGATTCAGCTCTAAATTTGGATTGTGATTAAATAGTTGACACAGCATAGGTTTCTGACACAGAATGAATGTGTTCTAATGAACTTAAAATTTTTGTTTTCTCTTAGAGCAATTCACTATGCTGTTGAATATTAATCCTCTCAAAACAAGAATGTGTCCTCAGTACACGAATGCCCCACTCGCACTATCATTTTCCATGTTCAGTGGACCGTGAAATTGGGGTAAAAACTCTAATTTGGCATTAAAATTAGAAAGATCATATCATAGGGGACATGTGTACTAAGTTTGAAGTCGATTGGACTTAAACTTCATCAAAAACTACCTTGACCAAAAAATATAACCTGAAGCGGGACAGACGGACGGACGAACGGATGGACAAACGAACGGACAGACGGACGGACGGACGCACAGACCAGAAAACATAATGCCCCTCTACTATCGTAGGTGGGGCATAAAAATGTTTGAAGAAATTTTCTTTTTTATTTATGAAATTTCAAATGAGAAAAATTGAACCCAATTTTTTTAATCACATCCCCCTTTCCCTTATTCCAAAACTAATCTCAATTAAAATTTCTAATGGAGTTTGCAACAATAACTACTCATTTAAATACATCATAAAATATTAAGATGTAAAAAAAACTGCTTGTTATCACTGAATGTTATTTATTATAATTTATCAGTTGGTAGTAAAAAGTGAATATACATTGTATATTGTATATAACAAAGATTTAAGTTGATTCTGGACAAAGAAAGATAACTCCAATTAAAAAAAAATCTTGCTATTGCACAATATTTTGCAATTAGATATTTCTTGCTTACTATTCTGGACAAAGAAAGATAACTCTAATTAAAAAAAAAATTGCTATTTCACAATATTGTGCAATTAGATATTTCTTGCCATTGCGCAATACTGTGCAATTGAAAAGACTTGCTATTGCACAATACTTAATATAATAATTTTAGATCCTGATTTGGACCAACTTGAAAACTGGGCCCATAATAAAAAATCTAAGTACATTTTTGGATTCAGCATATCAAAGAACCCCAAGATTTCAATTTTTGTTGAAATCAGACTAAGTTTAATTTTGGACCCTTTGGACTTTAGTGTAGACCAATTTGAAAAACAGGACCAAAAATGAAGAATCTACATACACAGTTAGATTTGGTATATCAAAGAACCCCATTTATTCAATTTTTGATGAAATCAAACAAAGTTTAATTTTGGACCCCGATTTGGACCAACTTGAAAACTGGGCCAATAATCAAGAATCTAAGTACATTTTTAGATTCAGCATATCAAAGAACCTAACTGATTCATTTTTTGTCAAAATCAAACTAAGTTTAATTTTGGACCCTTTGGACCTTAATGTAGACCAATTTGAAAACGGGACCAAAAGTTAAGAATCTACATACACAGTCATGACAGTTAGATTCGGCATATCAAAGAACCCCAATTATTCAATTTTGATGAAATCAAACAAAGTTTAATTTTGGACCCTTTGGGCCCCTTATTCTGTTGGGACCAAAACTCCCAAAATCAATACCAACCTTCCTTTTATGGTCATAAACCTTGTGTTTAAATTTCATAGATTTCTATTTACTTATACTAACGTTATGGTGCGAAAACCAAGAAAAATGCTTATTTGGGTCCCTTTTTGGCCCCTAATTCCTAAACTGTTAGGACCTAAACTCCCAAAATCAATACCAACCTTCCTTTTGTAGTCATTAACATTGTGTTTAAATTTCATTGATTTCTATTTACTTAAACTAAAGTTATTGTGCGAAAACCAAGAATAATGCTTATTTGGGCCCTTTTTTGGCCCCTAATTCCTAAACTGTTGAAACCTAAACTCCCAAAATCAATCCCAACCGTTCTTTTGTGGTCATAAACCTTGTGTCAAAATTTCATAGATTTCTATTAACTTAAACTAAAGTTATAGTGCGAAAACCAAGAAAATGCTTATTTGGGCCCTTTTTGGCCCCTAATTCCTAAAATGTTGGGACCAAAACTCCCAAAATCAATGCCAACCTTTCTTTTGTGGTCATAAACCTTGTGTTAAAATTTCATAGATTTCCATTCTCTTTTACTAAAGTTAGAGTGCGAAAACTAAAAGTATTCGGACGCCGGACGACGACGACGACGACGACGACGACGACGACGACGACGACGACGCAGACGCCAACGTGATAGCAATATACGACGAAAAATTTTTCAAATTTTGCGGTCGTATAATTAATTGATTTAGCTACTTCATAACATCAGGCATCTATATACAAAGTGTGAAGCATCTAGGTCTTCAAAATTCTAAAATATAAAGCTTTTAAAGAGTAAGTTAACGCCACCGCCACCTCAACTGTCACCGCCGCTGGATCGATATCACTATCTATATACAACTTTATGTAACCAAAGTTCGCAGGTCGACAGAAACGGATCAATTTTTCAATTGAAGCTGTTATCCTTATACCAGCAAAGTAAAGGTTTGTTTGGCTTGCTTGCTTTATGTGAATAAAAGTTTGCTCAAGCATTGTAATTAAGATTGGCAACATCTGCAAGCAAAAGATAGGCAGGTCTTCAGCTTGTTTACATTACACTTAATACTCAATTCCATAATTCAATAATACATATAAGCCTATCTATTGATTGATTGATCGGAAAACAGTTATGAAAGCAATTTTGATGATTTGCAGTACTTTACAATTTTACTTAGATACTTAACATGTCCGATTGCCAGGGGACGGGTCCATGCATTAAAAGGGGTTCTTAACACAGGACAGGGGGTCCCAACTCAGGGTAAAAGGTGTGTGTGTGTGTTTCCAACCATATGTCCCTATTCAAAAGCACTGATCGTCCCTAAAGAAAGGGTTCCAACACTCGGACCCTCCCCCTCCATTGGATACGCCACTAGTTACGCAATAAAAAATATAAGCTGCAGCAGTGTGCTTCCTTACAGACGAAGAAGACGGATTGAAAAGGATAATTGCAGCAACGAAATTTTTTGCAAATACTTAATTTAAAAAGTAATATTTAAAAAGGTATATACTAAAGCGTGGTGACGATTTGGTGAATCATATTTGCGTTTTTCTCAATTCATTAGTTATGCTTGAATAATTACATTAGATGTATGTTTCACTACAATATGTCATTCTGATTGGCTAACTACACATCACGTGTTATTCCTTAAAAAGTAAAATTACAAAAATACTGAACTTAGAGGAAAATCAATTCGGAAAGACCATAATCACATGGTAAAATCAAATAACAAAACGCATCAAAAACGTAGACAAGAACTGTCATATTCCTGACTTGGTACAGGCATTTTCAAATGTAGAAAATGGTGAATTAAACCTGGTTTTATAGCTCTAACCCTCTCACTTTGATGACAGCCTCATCAAATTCCGTTATATTTACATTGATGCGTTAACTAAATAGACACAATAAATAAAACAGTCAAAACATGGGTACATCAGTCATTATCGTATAACAATTTCAAAAGGAACAATTTAACAGAACACAAAAACATCTATCTACAAACACACTCATTGATTCGTATGTCTAACGTCAGAAAATTCTATACGTCACATAGACAAATGATAGATTTGTCGTTCAATGTGCATACAAACAATTTTAAAATTTTAATAGGCAATGTTAGCATATAGGGCTAAAAATCAATAGTATGTAAGAATAAATCTCAGAAACAGACCGAGATTGAAAATAGTCCAAAAGTTATATATAGAATTTATCGTATACTATTTTAAAAGGAACAATTTAACAGAATACAAGCAATTGCATAACTCAATAAAACTTTTCATTCATGATAACACGAGGTCCCACAATAAAGTGCACAAGTAAATTAAATAACAAATTGATAAAATTCGTGTTTTCAAGATCCTAGCTAAAAGATGTAATTATAAGTATTGAATGTTTCTTTTTGTAACTTCATAGGGTTGTAAAAGTTATTTTTAAATAAAGCAAACTATCAAGTTCAGACAAATAATTTGGTAAACAACTTAGAAATTTATAACTGTTATAAATATCATTTTTTATTTAAAAAAACATGAAAAACGTTTCTTCCTTAAACATGTTAAATATATTTGGCAAAATTCATGTTCTATATAAATATATACCTTGTTTTGTGTACACTAAACCCACACAAGGCCAACATGACTATTGACTACATGTAGACAAAACATGATTTACACTACTGTACATGTAAACCTTAAATTTATCAATGGGAATGTAATTGAATGTGTTTAGTTCACGTGTGTGTATCACGTGTGTATGTTTGTGTGTTCTGTTAAATTGTTCCTTTTAAAATTGTTATACGATGATGACTGATGTACCCATATTTTGACTATTTTATTTATTGTGTCTGTTTAGTTAACGCATCAATGTAAATATAACGGAATTTGATGAAACTGTCTTCAAAGTGAGGGGGTTAGCGCTATAAAACCAAATTTAATCCACCATTTTCTACATTTGAAAATGCCTGTATCAAGTCAGGAATATGACAGTTCTTGTCCATTCGTTTTTGATGCGTTTTGTTATTTGATTTTGCTAAGTGATTATAAATGGACTTTCCGAAATTGATTTTCCTCTAAGTTCAGTATTTTTGTGATTTTACTTTTTACACTTTAAGTACATTTTTGTAACACAACACCCGAGTTTGGGTCAATGGGAACACGGTGTACCATCATGCATTATACATTTATAATAAAACATAAATCAAGATCAATGAAATTGGATGCCGTAACTTTTACATTAACTTTTGAGTTATATACATGTGATATGCCCCTTTGAAATAAAAAAATATATAAATCTGTCGTTTCTGTTCTCTATCTTAATTTTGTCTCAAACAAACGTTACGAAATTTATACACAAGGCTTATAACCTCAAAATGGTCTTAACTAAGTGCATCCTGCATCTGAGGAAGTTGACTTATGAATATTTACAATTGTGTGCATTACACAAAAAAATTATAAACACATTTGTCTAGATTTTTTTATATAAAATTTCAGAACAAAGTACAAAAAAATAGATATGCTGAATTTAAATTATATTTGTCATGTTTATCTTTTCCTAATTTCATTTTTGCAGTTTTAATATTTTACTTATTACAATTTTTTTCTGACAGAATGTATAAACACTTTAAAAATTGGTCGATAATTTGTCAATATTATCATGATAATAAATATTTTTGTATATATATTTTTTGTCAAACTCAATATCCATTTTCCTAGATTAAATTGAAAAATCAAATATCTTTTTATTTTATATTTTACAGGTAAAATAATGGTTTGACTTAGTGATATTATTATAATTCATCAATAAACTATAATTGTTAAAACAACAAAAAAACTATGCTTTATAAACCTGCAATTAAATATGAACAAATTAGGATAACAGCATACTTTAAAAAAAAAAAAAAAAAAAAAAATATTCACATTGAATTCTAAAATAATGTATAAACTGGACGTTTTGTACAGATTCTTCTAATCATGCTAATAGTGTTCAATTTCCAATTATATTCTAAAATAAAAATATCTCTGACAGCTAAGACAGCTTGGATAAGATTTAATTTTTAATTTTAGAGTTACAATAAACAAAATGATAAACATGATAAAACAATAACAGTAATATAATTCCACATCTTTAGTTAGATATTTATATTATATGTAGTCTAAAACTCACAAACTGTATTACAATGTATATATGTGACTGATATTTCTGACATTTATTATTTGTGTTTGTTAACACTATACAACTAAAATTTTATATCTATGCATACTATGCTGTCGTTACTGATGAATTGTATTGTTCAAAGCAAGGAGGTTATATTATTCTAATATATCTAATATAACCTCCTTGGTTCAAAGTAATAAAGAATTAATTTGAATAGACTCAATCCTTTTATCAATGCTTATCACCCATTTCACCTTGGCCCAATCTTCATCATGTTATGATGAAGAATACCTATATAGTGTTGGGCGCCCATATTTGCCACATACATGACATAAACCATCTATTTTCACCTATGGTAAATCTGCATTAAAAATTTGGCAACTTATTAATGCAATTTCCAAAAATGATCTTTAACTTATTCTAGCACGTCTGACATTCATATTCAAGTTTAACGTCACGGTACCCAAATTCCACCTATTTCATGTATTAAGCAAAATAGCAGCGGAAATCTTACAAGATTTCCTAGAGACTAATCTATTTGTATTTTTATGACTTGATACTATGCACGGCTTTCAACATAGGTAAACATATTTAGATATACACAAATTTTTCACAGTATTTATCAAGAGATGAAGTGTCTACTGAAAAAGCAAAATGTACGGAAACATCGCCATGAGACGTCATCAAAACCTCATCTTTATAAAATTAGCAAATACAATATGTTACAAGTATCCTTTTCTTAAAAAAAGAAGAGTAAGCATGGAATTATATCCAATTATTCAAAATGTTTGAAGAAATTAAACCAGTTGAAAGCTCTGTTATTCGACTTTTCACAATGCAAATTTAAGCATGGATGCAATTTGGATACTCCTCATTACAGGATCATTGATGGTTTTGGGGGTTAGTTCAGACCATTTTTATATGATTCATATAATATAGCATATTGATTCAAAATTATATTGGTGAAACCATAAAGTAAATAATGATACATCTACAAAATAAACACATAATGAAAACTTTTGTCTGAAGCATAAATAAACGTAGGTTAAAAAACTGTCCAAATAGGTGCAATTTTGGTACCCTCAGGTTACAGTTTAAAGCCAGAACTTGAGAAGGAATAAAAAGAATTACGCTTTCACCGAAATATTCTATGAATAAAAGATATACAAAACGATTTTCTGAAGATTGCATGTACTTTAATTAATTATGAACGCCTTATTTACCTTAAAATTGAATGCAGTGTTACACTAGTTTAAGCAGTATAACACCATAAAAAATCTTGTTATTGTGATATATAAGTTTGTTTTTAGGATATGACTTTGTTCTTGTATTTCTCATGAAATCATGGTGCCCGAAAATTAAAATACTCTAATTTAAGGATGTACTTATATTAGGTGAGGTTACAAAATGTAGCTGAAAATTAATAAATCAAGAATTAAAAATTAATATTATACATGCTATAAGCTGGTAGAGCATTCTTTAAGGATAAAATTATGCTAAACATATTGATAGATCATGAACCTCCTTTTCGAGTTATTTGAGATTTTAAACATGGCAGGAAAAGGCTGACTCGGACTTTTACCTTATGTTTGCATAGGTATTATTTGTGACCAAAAAACAAAAGAAACAAAATTAACAATCTTCTAAAATTTTGGTAAATGACCGTTCATGAGCTATTTAGTCTTATATGAAAAAATAAATGGGTGTTATGGGGCAAAATATTTTACCTTGTAAGTTGTTTTGTATGGAAAAACACCAAGGTGTCCAAAAATTTGACATGAATTCCAAAATCACACCCAAGTACATCCTTAAACAGTATATCACCATGAAAAATCTTGTTATCGTGAAATATAAATTTGTTTTTGGGATATTACGTTGTTCCTGTATTTCTCGGGAAATTGTGGTGCCTGAAAATTATCTATAAATCTTTATCAATGTTTATAATTCACCAAAATTTAAATAGGAACGAAAGGTGTCGTGTAGTATTTGAAACAATGCTTAAATATTAATATGTATCACAAATTATAATTACACAAAGAATATTTTCTCAGAAATCATGAAGATTATACAGCTTGTTCTAAAATTGTTTATTGTGAAAAATGCATGCCATACCTAAAAAAAGGCTAAATTTTTAAAATAAACAAAGTAATGGTAAGGTCCAGGTTCGCATATATATTTCGAAGATGACATTTAAACAAAAAAATGACCACAAAACTGATGGAACACAACAAGGACAAAACCATTATCATCGTATGACATGTATTTATGAACTTTAAAATTACCTCCTGCACCTCCTTCAGCCATGTTGAGTTATCTGCCGCTTGTCGAAACAAAATGTACCGCATGCCAAATTAACAAAAATGAGTTAACTTTGTAAATATTGTACAGTTTATAAAATCTTGTTCAAAAAGGCAATAATGACTGGTGTAACATTATGATAATTTTGTCTAATTATCAGATTGTTCCTTTTAAAATAAGAGCCATGTGTCGCGCAAACAGTAAATAATCTTCAGATCATTGAAGGACTACTGAAAACCTAAAGAAGAAGATGTTGGACTGTGACTTTTTCGTACTATTTAATTCAATCAATTAAAAAAACTTCTAATTAAAATATAGTAAAAAGAAAATCAAGTTTCCAGCAACTAGTAGTATTACAAGCAAATATATCTTATCATGCAATATAGATATTAACAAACATCTGCCACACACGAAGCATGCATATATATATACTTTAGCATGTTTAGAAAGGCAAAAGTAATAATTTTGCAGCAATTGTTCTGTGCAATTGTTTTTTCTCCGTCGCATACAAAAGCTTTATGATTATTTCTGCACTGATCACTATTGGTTGCCTTTTTGGAAATGTAAAGCTACAAACTAATTCAAGTCGCCAACATTGTGGCCCGTCCACTTGTCACACAGGTAAGGTGCATTCAATAGTTATATTACTTTCCCCTTTCTTAAATACCAATGTTGATTTTATTATTATTTTTTATTTTTTAAATCAAAGCAAGAACATGCATATTTATTTGTAGCTTGTTACATATTTTGTCAACAAATACTGTATCCTTGGTTTATGCTAGATATTCTCCTAGTATGTTTGTTTGTTCGTCTTTCTAGAAGAACATGAAGAAAGACTTGCTTTTTTATTTTTATTTTTTAATTTCTTTTTTATATGTTCAAAGTGTGACTAGAAATAAAAGAAAATTATATGACAACTAGGTTATTGCATTGATATATAATACATCAAATTGTCTTTTGTATTGATTTTATATAATTAGTAAATACTAGTATATATGGGTCATTTTCAAAAAATGTCGAATTTTCAGTACACCTATGCTAAATTTTTTATTTCTAATGGAAATTTCAGTTGTAATGGTTTAAATGAAAGCTTGTCGGATTTGTGATTCAGAACTTTAATAATAAACACACCTTACATCTATTTTGATAAGATTAAATTGCATTTAAGGCCGATTTTGGGGGTATTTGTGTGCGTACATTGTCAGAAAAACACATTTCAAATGATTTTTTTCCGATTTTCTGATCGCCTTGATATCTGCAAAAGGGACTTTTTAAGAACGTTAATTATAATTCTAACGAAAAATCGTAGCTTCTTTATCATTGTATGTAACAGATTATCTACAAACTAAATTCAATCAGCGTACAGGAGGTTCATGTCTATCCTGTTACCGCTACTTAAATCAGTCGTTAAATTATTCTCCCTATGAATATTGAATCAGTCAGTGTTGATTTCAAAAATGCAAAGTAAACTTTACATTTAAAACGCCTCGTTTCTTGAACGACAGTGTAGAGAAAAGAAATTTCAAGACATTTAGTGAAAAAAAAGAGCGTACTTTTTTTCATGTCTATACTGTTACCAACCATTTTGATTAATTACACTAACAGTATGGTTGTAAAAAGTGCAATAACGTGTTGGAAACCAAATTCACAATAGAAAACCATAATCACTTCACCAAAGGGAGTAGTTATTTCACAACAGCAATCAAAAACGAAGAAATTTGTCTATCCTGTTATGTCTATCCTGTTACTATGGTTGCTATGGTTACAGTAACAGGATAGACAATTATAGACAAAAACGGCGTTAATTTTTTTATCTTAACATGTAGGTGGAAAACGAATGAAATATTTCATTGTTTGAACTCATCTTAAGGTTATAACGTCTTAATCTTCCCAATTTTAGCATTTGCAGGTGCAATACTGATATCGGTAACAGGATAGACAAAAAGGTAACAGGATAGACTTTTATATAGTGATATATCAGAAACGTACGTTCCTGTTACCAACGAAATAAAGAGAAAAGTAAATTAACTTATGAGGGATTTACTTGATGTTGGGTTTATTTGAAAGGGTGCAAAAAGGCCGAACAATATAAATTGCTATCTTAGACTTGCATTACTGGTGGTAATTTTTACAACCTTTGAAAACCAATTTTTAGAGCCATTTTTCAGTACAACCTAGAAAATTGGCAAATAATCTATTATTTTACAGAATGAATATATATAGAAGTTTATTCTCTTGAAAACCATCTAATTGGTAACGTAAAACAAGCTTAACATTTTATCTAAACCTTTTCTTAATAACCCAAAATTTCTTTTGAAAATGGTAACAGGATAGACAAAATATTGTACCACCGATCAAAAAATGTTTCAAGATATTCTTGTATGACATCATTAAGATTGCATCTTTTAATATGTTGTTCTTAAAGTACTGTTTGTTTTGATTTGCTTATGTAGAGGGTTGTTTGAATAAGTAACCTTTTAATAAATTTTTCAATTTCAAATTCGACATTTTTTGAAAATGACCCATATCAAGGATTTGTATCTCACTTATAGTATACAAATCCTTGTATATATGCAAGGGCTTAAGGTTACAAGAGCGCAATTATTCGTAATGCATTTTCCATAGGGTACCACTAGTGTTCCGTATTTTTTTTTTTCTCGAAGACTACTGTTACTAGAAATGCCAGAGGCCCTCATGCCAGTGTTGCATTACAACCAAAAAAAAAAATATAAGGTCATGCGGCTCAAATTGCCTTAAAATGCAGTTGAAAAAAATCGTCTACTTTTTTCGCTTATCGAAAAAGGCATATTTTTAATGGCTCCGACGTGCAGAAATTGAAGATATTTTCTATTCTTCGTAAAATGTGAATATGATTTTCGGCAATTTTTAAACTTAATTGGATAAGCTTTCGATTAAATGTTATTCCAATCCTGTATCAACCAATCAGAAGCCGTATAGGATTCTATTCTGAGTACCATCTTGGGGGGGGGGGGGGGGGTAAAAAACTTGCCGTTAAATGTAAACAAATAATTGCGCTCTTGTAACCTATAAATATTATTTTTTCTGAATTTAAAGAATAGAGTTACCTCTCATAGACCATACACAAGGTAGTATCATTTGAACTTTATATTGTGAATATTGAGGTTTTCAGGTTTACAACAAAATAAGAAAGATTTATATGCTCAAATGTCAAATTGTTATAAAAATTTATCTATATCCTTATGGAATGTTCACGGCATTGGAGACAAACTTAAAGATGAATTGTTTATTGAGAATTTAAAAGGTGACATAAACATACTTTTAGAAACCTGGAAGGGAGAATATAAAGAATTTAAATTGGAAGGCCATTGTATTATCTCTAAGTCCCGTAAAAAAAGAAAAAAAGCAAGAAGGTATAGTGAGGGCATTATTGTTACTATTAAAAAGCCATAATGACTTAGATTTTTTAGAAAAAAGAGATATCTACTTTCTCCATGAATGGACAGATTGTATTAATTGGAGATCTAAATGCTCGAACTGGCCAAAGAGCTGACTTTATTGTACTGATCACATCAATAATTTTGATGGTTTTGATTTACTCCCTGAAAATTATATTACTGATTCAGAAATAAATAGAAACAATCAAGATACTTCTGTCAATACAGTTGGTACAAAGTTATTAGACCGTTGTGTTTGTCTTCAAGGCTGCGCTTACTCAATGGTCGATTTTTAGGTGACTCATTGGGATATTATACATATATGTCAAGCAGTGGATTTAGTACTGTTGATTATGCTGTTGTTAGTGAGAGTCTCCTGTTCTCAGTCAAATATTTTAAAACAAACGATTTTACTTACCTATCAGATCATGTTCAAATTACTTTATATATGAAGTGCTCTATAAATATAGATAAAGAAATTGGCCTTAAAGGAAAAGGGTGGCACTGGATTAAATCATATAAATGGTCAGAAAATTCTAAACTTAAACTTATTGATGCTTTATTGACTGAAAATGTAAAGAATGAGATAATAGAGTTTGAAATGGTTAATTACGAGGAAAATCAGGTTAGTGTGGATGAGGCTACAGAAAAATTGACAAAAATTTTAGATAATATTAAATTTTCAAGCCTTTCTCGTAAAGCAACTTCAAAAACTAAGAGGAGGAAAAAGAAAGGGAAATTTAAACAAGTTTGGTCAGACAATGTTATATATGAAACCAAGCGTCAAATGAATAAAATAGGAAACAAAATAAGGAATAATCCAAATAATAATAGTTTAAAGCAAAAGTTTTTTGAGTTAAAAAAAAAACTTAAAGAAAACGGTTAAACAGAAAAAGTATGAATATAAACAAAATCTTTATAATTGTTTAAGTGATTATATCAATCAAAATCCAAAGGAATATTGGAAAATTTTAAAATCTCTTAAGAAAAAAACAGAAAAAGATGAAATACCAGAGGTATTAAAAGATGAAGAAGTTTTAATAAAACATTTTCAAGATCAAGGTAAACCTTCATCTATAAATAATGCTTTTATGATAGACATTGAATCACAATTAAAGCTATTAGAAAATAATATAGATTTCAAAGCTGAAACAGATGCTCCAATATCTTGTTCAGAAGTAAATAAGGTAATCAGAGGACTAAAACTTCAAAAGTCTGCTGGACCAGATAGAATTATAAATGAAATTATTAAAACCCCAAATTAAGTAATAATTAAGTCAATTGTTAAAATATTTAATTTAATTCTAAAAACGGGTATATACCCAAAATCATGGAAGGACTCATATATAATAGCACTTCATAAGAAGGGAGACAAATCTGATCCCAATAATTACAGAGGTATATCTTTAATCAGTAATCTTCCTAAAATATTCAATACTGTACTCAATAATAGACTAATCAAAGTTGTGGATAAACAGCTGAATAACTGTCAGTTTAGCTTCAGAGAAAACCACAGAACTGCTGACAGTATTTTCATATTAAAATCTTTAATTAATAAATATATACACAAAAATAACAAAAAAATATATGCATGCTTCATTGACATAAGAAAGGCATTTGACTCTGTATGGAGGACAGCCCTTCTATATAAATTATGCAAAATGGGAGTAGGAAAGTCTTTTTACAGGGTAATAAAACAACAATATTTAAATACAAAATCCTCTTTAAAATATAAAGATCACATTTCTGACTATTTTGACATTACTAGAGGTGAGAAACAAGAGGACTCATTAAGTCCTACTTTGTTCAATATTTTTATAAATGATATCACTAAAGGTTTGGAAGATGACAACTCAAGTCCATTGGAGCTCATAAATAGTAAACTAGGCTCCCTCCTGTTTGCTTATGATCTGCTTTTACTATCAGAATCTCAGGAGGGTCTCCAAAATAGTCTAAATAAAGTTTCCATGTTTTGTGAAAACTGGCAGCTTTCTCTAAACATAAATAAAACAAAAAGTATGGTCTTTTCAACAACAAAGCAAAAGCCTGAAACATCTATACTTGTATATAAAAACAAAAAAATAGAGAATGTTATTGAGTATCCTTTCTTGGGTCTGCTGATTAAATCAAATGGTAATCTCAGTCATAGTACAACTGAATTAACAAAAAAGGCAAAAAAGGTTTTGTTTTCTATTAAAACATATACTAATTCTCTTGGCAGCCTTCCTATCAGAGTGTCACCTTAGTGAGACCTATATTAACTAATAATTCTGAGATAACATATTTGGACTCATATATAACATATTTCAAAGCTAAAAAAAGAGCTTTGGTTTCTGGAAAAATTGTGGACCCATTTAATTTTATTGACAAGACTCCAATAGAAAACTTGCATCTTGGTTATTGCAAGTTTACCCTTGGCACTAACAAGAGTACCTCAAATTTTGGTACAAGGAACGAATTGGGAAGACTGCCTATTGAATGTCATATAAAAACCCAAACTATTATGTATTTGGCAAGGCTTTTCACCTCAAATTTGAATCCCTTATTACGTGAATCTTTTCAATTAACTAAAACTTTGGATTCTAGTGGCTCCTATTCATGGTTCACTTTTGCAAAAGATATTCTTTCTGAATCTAACATTGATATAGATAAACTAAAAACCTGTAATAATTTAAAACAATTGAAAAATATTAAAAGCTATATTAAACCCCAAATAAACTCATATTACAACATCCTGTTGATGGATAAGTTGAAATCTATTGATGATAAAAGTAAATTAATTTTTTATAAAGGACTTGAGCCAAATCTATTGATCAAACCTTACCTCTCTAACCCAAACTTTGAATTTAGAAAATTAATTACAAAACTTAGAATCAGTGACCATTCATTATTAATTGAAAAAGGAAGGCATTTTAAAATTCCTCGCGATGAGAGACTTTGCAAAAAATGCAAAGTACTAGATGATGAGAAACATTTCTTAATAAATTGTTCTCATAATTCAAATATTAGATTAACATATTTTAATTGCATTAACAGAGAAAGTAATTCATTTGCTAATCTCACTGACAATGACAAAGTTGTATATATACTTAACCCATCAACACCAACACAAGTGAATAAACTAGGATCCTTTATAAAAAAAGTCAATGGAACTGAGGACAGGGGACCCTTTAATATTTACCTGAATTTGTGTATGTATATTGAGTTACTTAGTTATTGTCTTTATTATGGCACCCTCAACGGAGTTGGGGTGACATATTGTTATTGTTCGTTTCTTTTTGTCTTATTATATTTATTCTTCCACACTTTTTTGTCCATGCTATTTCTCGGAATTGGCTTGAACAATATTGATGGAACTATACCATAATGTAGACCACCACATTCTATAGTGCAGTGGGGTATGGCACCATCAAAATGGCTGCCGTTGCCATGGAAATGAAACAAATGTGAAAAAATCCAGTGTTTTCTTTTGGTGAACTGTTTGGATATTCTTGAACTCAGAATCATTATATTTTAATGCAATGTAGGTGCCCACTATATACAGGTATTGGATGATTTTGACACTCATTGGAACTACTATGTTGCCATGGAAACTACACCAAAAATTCCAAAAATATCAAAATGCTCAAAACTTAATGAAACTTCACAGTAACGATGAGCAACATTGGAAGATGTGGAATTTGGCGTTGGAATTTCCAAAATATCTGTTGTTACCATGGAAACAATGCAAAAAGATCAAAACTTTGAATTTTCACAGAACATTCCAGAGCATCAATGTTAAATTTATTCTAGAGACATTAAATGGTATATGATGGTATATATGATTATGGAGGGAAAAAATTGCAGCGGGGGTTTGACTTTGGAATATTCAAAATGGCCGCCGTTACCATGAGAACAGCAAAAATATGAAAAACTTCAAAATACTTTAAATTTAATGAAACTTATAACAAATTTTGCCTAGCTTGTGTAGACTTGACTTTTGAGTTTGGAATTTTCAAAATGGCCGCCGTTGCCATGGAAACAGCAAAAATTTTCTAAATGGCTGCCGCTGGCCTGGCAATGGGGAAAGGGTGCCATCCGCTATTGCTTGCAATGGCAAATCTAGTTATTATGGCACCCTCAACGGAGTTGGGGTGACATATTGTTATTGTTCGTTTCTTTTTTTTTCTTTTTATTATTATTTTTATTCTTCCACACATTTTGTCCATACTATTTCTCGGAATTGGCAAGACCCATGTTGATAGAACTATACCATAATATGAACCGCCATGTGAAGTTGTGCAAGAGACATTGGAATGGTAAAAAATGGCCGCCGTTACCATGGAAACTGCAAAAATGTAAAAAAAAATCAAAATTCTAAATCTTTCGTTATAAGAGGCAACCTCTTGAAAGTTTATGTAAATGTTGGCAGTGGTGCCCTGAGGTACCAACAGTTCTTGGAATTTTCAAAATACCTGCCATTGCCATGGAAACAGCAAAAATGTCCAAAATTTCAAAATAATCAAAATGCTGCAAACTGGATGAAACTTTACAGAAATGGTACCTGACTTGGCCAGAGTTGGATTTTGAAGTTGGAATTTCCAAAATGGCCGCCGTTACCATGGAAACAGAAAAAATGTCACAAATTTCAAAATGCTCCAAACTTTATGAAACTTAACAAAAATGATAATTTGCATGTGTAGATGCACTCTTTGACTTGGGAAATTTCAAAATGGCTGCCGCTCGCCTGGCAATGGGGGAAGGGTGCCATCCGCTATTGCTTGCAATGGCAAATCTAGTTATTATTTTTATTCTTCCACACATTTTGTCCATACTATTTCTCAGAATTGGTCAGACCAATGTTGATGGAACTATACCATAATATGAACCGCCATGTTAAGTTGTGCAAGAGACATTGGAATGGTAAAAAATGGCCGCCGTTGCCATGGAAACTGATCAAATGTGAAAAAAAATGCAAATTTTAAATCTTTCATTATAAGACCTACCTGGATGAAACTTAGTGGTTATGTTCCTTGGTATGCCTAGATGTTGTGACAATATAAGAAAATTCCAAAATGGCCGCCATTGTCATGGAAACAGGGCGAAAGTTTAACATTGGCCCTATGGGAAAATACATTAAAGATGCATTTTCTTGAAGAATATGGCATCAATCCCAATGAAACTTTATAGATATGTAACATGGCATGTCCCAAAGTGGCACCTGTCTTTGGAATTTTAGAAATGGTACCCGTTACCATGGAAATAGCAAAATTTCAAAAATTTCAAAATGCTCCAAAATTAATGAAACGTTACAACAATGTTAATACACATCTGTAGATGCAATCTTTGACTTTGGAATTTTCAAAATGGCTGCCGCTCACCTGGCAATAGGGGAAGGGTGCCATCCGCTATTGCTTGCAATGGCAAATCTAGTTTGTTTTTGTTGTTGTTATATGTCACAAACTGTATAGTTTATATGGCAATAAAACTTTGAATTGAATTGAATTGAAAAATAAACTGAATGTGATTTTTTTCCCTTTGTTATACTGGTTATTTCAAGCATTCCTGTCAAGTTTTGTCATAATCGCCTCGGTTCAATAGTTTGAGAAAAATCTAGTATAATGAAAGACGACATCTACAGTGATTCGAGCAAAATTTCCTCAACAAATCGAAACCAATCCGCATTAAGATATAATATAGTGTGGACCAATAAATGATCGAATATTAATCTCATCTGCCTACAAACAGTTTAAAATGATATACAAGATAATTTTAGGAAGATAAATACCACTAATGGACTTCTTTGTTTTTCTTTATATAAGGTCTCTTTTGGTCAATTAATACCTCTCATTTCCTCAAAATTTCAACTTTTCAGGCCAATTAATTAAAATAAAGGGATAACTTTCACTCATTTATCACTAGAGATGTTATAATAAATGAGTAATTAAAGTATTCAAGCAGAATGAACAAACCATTTACAAGTTTACTGTCTCCATGGTTTCAATAAGTCCTTACGTAAATATTAAATTTACACCGAGTTCGGAGAGGGATATTAAAGGCTTCTATTTTAGTGAATAATGTGTTGTTACAGCATTAAAAATAATTTCCTTTACTTAGAACTATATTGATTAAGGAAATGTATGCTTTTAGTAAATAGTGTCACACTGATATAAGCAATTTTGAACTGCATAAAACATACAATTACATGAAATAATCTTGAGAAAGGAAATGGGAAATATGTCAAAGCGACAGCAACCCGACCACAGAGCAGCCAACAGTAGAAGGTCACCAACAGGTCTACAATGCAGTGAGAGAATCCCCGGCGCACCCAAAAGCAATCTAAAATTATGGTCAGAACAGTGAATATGTGTATGCATGTGTTCAACAGTGCCTTGACGTTTTTTATTTTTATTTGCTTGCCTGTGAGAGAGTTTGCGCATGTTTATTATATCATTGTTTTCAATCTTAATTAAATATACATGTAATGGTGTTTTGATGATTAAGTTGTCTACTTTTTACGCATTATGACTTGGATGGAGAGTTGAAATACTAAGGCTTTTCTACCTCAGGAATAGATTACCTTAAGTAAGCGCTAGCTGTATTTGGCAAAATGTTTAGGATTTTTGGTCCTCAATGCTCTTCAACTTCGTACTTTATTTGGCCTTTTTTATTTATTTTTTTAATCGAGCGTCACTGATGAGTCTTTTTGTAGACGAAACGCGTGTCTGGCGTAAATTCAAAATGTAATCCTGGAATCTATGATGAGTTTATTGGCACTCATATACTACATCTTCTTATTTCTATTGTATATCAGTTGAAGACTATGCAAAGCAATAACATAACAGGAGCTGTAAAATAATTGTTGAACCTAGTACGTTGAAATCAGCAACCATTCAAATTGGTTGTATAACATACCACGATTATAGGAAGAAGTTGTAAACAGAATAAGTCGACGTAATCCGTTTCAGATCAGCTTTACCCCTTTGCTGTTTGTCTTATATATAAATGTAGGTTACATAATTATTTAAATACATGTAAATCACGAGCAAAAAAATGTATTTAAAAATTGTATAACGACCAATGGTTGCAGCAAGTTCGATAATAATATATTCAGCAATAAACATTTTTATAATGTATATGTCGTGTACAAGTTGCGATTTTGTACAGGTACAAAAACTATAGTAATTGTTATAACTTGTATAATGCAAAAATATAAGTTATAACATGTACAAAGTACCTCGTACATGCTACAACCTTTACAAAAGTACCTCGTACATGTTATAACCTATACAAACTATTGGTTAAAAATGGTTTTAACTTGTACATATTTGAAAAATATAGATATGTTTCTATTATTGCAGCAGATGTTATTAACCTCAATAATATTTTCATCACTTTTTCATTATTCATTCAGGTAAGGCAGCAACCATTTGATTTTCTGGGGGGGGGCTATGGTTTTTTTTTCTGGACAAATTTTTTTTTTCGCCTGCGGCGAAAAACAATCTATTTTTTTCGCGACAAGTCGAAAACAATTTTTTTCTTTCAATTTTAGCATTACATATAGTGGCAGCTGAGGGTGAAACAAACATTTTTTTTTTCTCAGAATCAAAAACAAATTATTTTTTTCTCCAAAAACTGGAAACAAACTTTTTTTCCAAAAAAAACCATAGCCCCCCCAGAAAATCAAATGGTTGCTGCCTAAGTGTGTTTTGCCCTTTTCTGATACAGTTAATGTCCAGGGGTCGGTATTACGAAGCATTCCTAAGACCTGTAATAAGATATGCATGTGTATCTTAGGAATTAGGACATGTTTTATGATACTCTTATGACTATCTTCAATGTATGTACATATTCCAGACTTGTCTCAAAGCTGCCTGTCTTAGGGTGATCTTAGCAACGATATACTGAAAGTTGTCACTGTATCGGTTATGATAAAGTTCAAGGATAAAATGGTGCAGCATTGCTTAGAATCAATACATTGAAGGTTGATTTTAACAACGCATAATAATCCGTCAACCTACAAAGATAATAATTTGAGGTATAAATATACATAAGTCATGCTGAAGCGATTCAAATATGATGTAATGGTATAGAAAAACCTAGCAGCTGAGTAACTATTGACAAAAACATGCTACATTTGAGAAAAATGACTGTAAAGAATTTACCTATATCTGCCGTCGCCATATTGGGATAGTCGTAATTTCAGTTACGATTATCTCTTTAATACCAGTGTTATTGATCAGGAAGAAGCAATACTTATCATTAGTTATATTACTAATTAATTAATATTTATTTGTTTATTCTAGTAACAGGATAATGCGAGTATGTTTTTTTGTCTATTACAAATTAAAAGGCGTGTGTTTTTACGGAGATGCTGCTGAGAGAATACTAGAATTGACAAAGACTGATTTGGATCCAAAATGTCATAGTAAGAAATGTATTTCTTGAAATAAAAAAAAAACACGAATTAAGTGAAATGTTACATATATAGCTAGCTTTGCTATTTTATTTTCATAAAATTAGAATTAAATAAACGAAATTTTCAGAAGTGAACACTATATCCTTATTTATTTATTTTTTTAACATAAATGAATTTCAAACTAATTATTATAATTGCAATTTTGATCATACATATAATATACATTGATGTCTATTGTTACCATTTAATGCAACAAAAAAATGCAAATAAGTCAAATTACAAGTTATATAAAGACGGTTTTCATATGATTGAGTAATCGTATTTATAGATACTTCATTAGTATTGCATATATCGTTTTAATTTAACACTGTCTAGGAGGACGGCCACGTGACTGTAACGATATTCCAGATTGGTGTCCAAATGGCGTTTATAAAGTTTATCCTAGATATACAACTGGATTTGAAGTGTACTGCGAAATGGAAATAGATGGAGGACACTGGGCTGTAAGCTTTTGGTTATCATGATGGTAGACTGAGTTGCTATTCGAACAATTGAATAAAGGTGGCATCAAATTAAGTCACGTCTAAATGTATTTTATTTCAATTTTTACCTATTTTCTTTCTTTTTCATATTTGATTCTTTTCTGATGAAGATATATTCATTTAAGACCAAACGACATAAAACAAATGTAAAACATTAACTTAAATGTTCATATACAAAACAGTTTACGAGTCATGTCAATTATTTGCTCTTCGAGGTTGTTTCGTACTGTTTTGTTTTGTGTTAGTTTTGTTTTGAAACAAGTAAAAGGGAAAAAATTATCTGATAAAAAGTAACAGCATTAAATAAAAACAAAATATGGCAAACAGTAAATTACGATAACCAACGGGTAACAGTGTTATGAGTTAACGTTGGTACAGGCATCAATAAATGTATCAAAAGAAAAAAAATAAAGAAAAATACTCCACAATAATTTCAGGTTTTCCAAAGACGAGAAAACGGATATGTTGATTTCCTCCGTGGATGGAATGACTACAAACATGGTTTCGGATACCTCAAGCATGAATTCTGGCTTGGTAAGCATTTCTTATTATTCTAATAAATTAATAAAATTTTAAAAATTGTTAGTTTCCAACAAAGATTGAAATAGAGTAGATAGATAGAGGAAGATGTGGTATGAGTGCCAATGAGACAACTCTCCATTTAAATCACAATTTATAAAAGTAAAGCTCATTTAGCAATATTATGATTTACATGCAAATTTGTTAAATGCTGATAGATACAATTTATTGAACAATGCAAAAAAAACCTTATATGAATATATTTATTGTGATTCAGTTGTTGCCGCGATATTTTTAGATAAATAAAAAAGTAAGATGTGGTATAACTCTATACCAGAGACAAGATAACATAGAAGCTGATAAATATAGGCCACCAACAATGTGCAAAGCCCATACCATAGAGTCAGCCATAAAAAGTCCTAAAATGACAAATGTGAAACAATCATTGATCTCCTGTGCACAGTTGATTCATTTGACAATCATATCCCATCTTCTTTTTTACACTTACGAGAAAACCGAAGCACTGATTGAAGTAAACAATTATGAACGAGAATATAAGAGAAGATGTGATTTGATGGCTAATGAGACAAATCTCCACAAGAGACCAAGATGATACAGAAATTAACAACTATAGGTCACCATACGGCCTTCGACAATGAGCAAAGCTAATACCACATAGTCAGCTATAAAAAGCCTTGAAATGACCATTTAAAACAACTCATGATCATAACCCCCCTTACCTAGTACAGTGGTATAACAGTACAACATGAAAACGAACTATAAAAATCAGATGAAAAAGGCTCTACTCATCTGATGAATAAAATGGAAATGGACATGGGCGCGTGCATGTTCTTGTATATCCCAACAACAAAAAGACATTAATTTATGATACACAGAAAAAAAAAAAAAAAAAAAAAAAAAAACAGAATTACAGGCTCATGACCTATAACTACAGAATGCTATAAAAAGATTGCTTTTGTAATAAAACATATTATTTATCCTGCACTCAGTCAATTATTGTAAAAAAAAACACCACAGGAACACAAATAAATGTATACTTTATTTAAAGAATGACTGTAATATTTTTTTCTGTCTATGAAGAAATAACATAAAAAATTTGGTGCACTCTGAATAACGTGCGTTATTTCGAATAGACAGAAAAAATTCTTATAATTTAATTCTAAATTCCATTTCAAACCGTAGAAAACCATGAAAAAACGTTGATGACGTCACGGTCACATGACTAAATTATTTCTATGGGCTGATAACAAAAAAACGTCAGCCAATCAGAAGACGCGTTGAATCCAAAATTAAATTATTTGTACATGTCAGTGTTTTAATGCTGAGTTCACACGTAATTCGAATTCGATTCGCATTAACTAATTCGAATTAATTTAATTCGCATTCGAAACGTTTAACGTCCTAACGTCAATTCTAATTCGAATTGGAATGCGCGTCAAATTCGCTTTACTGTTCTAACGACGTTAACTTTTAATTCGGATTAACAAAAACGTATTTCTAATGCGAATTAGTTAATTCGAATAAGCAAATTCGAATCAATTCGATTTAAAAAAAAGAAGAGTGTGTGAACGCGATTAGCGAATTCGATTCGACAGGTACGTGTGAACGAGGCATAACTTCAATGCATGTCGATTTCTTTAAAAATTAAAGTCAAAGATTTAGAATTTAACAAAAAGTTTCGGGTGTAAATACCAGGATATAAATAATAAATGTACACTGTCGTAAAATATAAAATTAAGTTGTACTCGCTACGAAAAAGGAGAAAAGCGCTGCAAGCCTAGCTATTAGTCCTTTTTCTTAAACTCATACAAATATTTTTTATATTTCTCGAGACTGTACATATTATATTGTATATTTTCCTTATGTATCTTTTTCTAAACTTTTGTGAATATCACATGGAATTTATAGTCTAAGGAGCAATAAGTCACAAATATTCTCAGTTTAGGAATTTAAATATAAGAATAGTTGCAAAACATTTAGATAAAGGTTTACTTTTTTTTCAGGAAATATAAAGATGCATTCTCTAACATCCCATGGACAGTACGAAATGAGAATGGACTTAACAGACTTTGAGAGAAACCAGGCATTTGCAAAATATAAAGATTTTAAAATAGGTGCTGAAAGTTCAAAGTTCAAACTTACTGCAAATGGATACTATGGCACTGCAGGTATTTCTTTTTTTTTTATTCCGAAATCAAAAAGTTTCTTATCAATTCAAACATTTGATTTGGTTAGTTTTTTTAGTATTGTACTCTACTAGAAAACAAATGATACTACAGTTCTGAATTTATTATTCATGAGGTTAACAATTTTATGAACAAAGTAGCTCAACCACACCCATGCGAATTCAACAAGGATTCGTCTGTTATTTGTTTGGGTTTTTTTTGTCTGTTATATTGGTGAATGTGTCAAGATTTATACTCGTGAATAAATCCTTTTGATATAATTTTCTCCACTAACTGATGAACATAAATATTCTTACTAAATTGTCTTAGTAGTGATTTTTGTTTGTGTGAATGATTTAAAATCGGCATGTTTTTTTGTTGTTTTTTTTTGTATCGGAAAAACAAACCAAGTGTAGTTCAGTGAAAACGGTTAAATATTACCGCAGCTATATGGACAGTTAAAATATTCACTTGTATATAATTCTATTGAGTTTCTCTTAGTTGCGAGCATGGACCAAAACATGAAAGATAAAATGCGACGATAGCAATAAAGATCCGCTAGTCATCGTGAAATCCAAACAATCTGCATAAAAAAATAAATTTCGTATATTTTGTAAGAGGGTGTTGCCATAAAAAGTTTAACATGATACAATGTACTTCATTTTTAATGAATATAATGTAATAGTTTATTAATTTAAATTTTACAAAGAAAAAACAAAGAAAAAAAGAAAATCCAACATAATAGAATAATACAACACTCAGTCGGTTAATTGTTAACACTTCTGTTTTGACTTGAATTATCATTGATATATTCATAAATATAAATTAACTGTTAACAAAACTTTGAAGTTTTTAAATACTTACTAGGCTTTTCTACCTCAGGAATAGATTACCTTAGCTGTATCTGGCAACACTTTTAGGAATTTTTGTCCTCAATGCTCTTCAACTTCGTACTTTATTTGGCCTTTTTAACATTATTTGATTCGAGCGTCCCTGATCATGAGTCTTTTGTGGACGAAACGCGCGTCTGGCGTAAATATTAAATTTCATTCCTGGTATCTATGATGAGTTTACGTTAACCCCAGAAAGTCTTTGCTAGATTTTGCTATGCCTCGGTATACAATGTTTTCTCGTGGTAACATTTAGCTGTTCTATTATCCTCTCAGATGTATTATTTGATCAGTTTAGAAAAGCTACGCATATTTCCGTTTATAAAGAAAATAAAGAGATTCGGTTCACATTAAAGCTTGTTATTGATTTTTCATTATCTGTTTATAGGCAACAGTTTAAAACACCATAATGCCATTAGTTTTTCGACAAGAGACAACGATAACGATAGTTCTCCGAGTGGAAGCTGTACTGATTACTTCCTTGGGGGTTGGTGGTATAACCTGTGCGCAACATCTAACCTAAATGGCGTTTATTTTATCAAAACACCAGACAAGGAACACCGTGGTGTCTACTGGCGAACTTGGAAAGGAATGAACTACTCACTGAAAAACTCAGTGATGATGCTGCGAAGATTATGAAAAACTGCATTCAATTTTGATTAAAAAGAGTTCTTTAATCATTTAGTTATTATTAAGATATTGTTAGTTTACTAAAAAGCAACATAAAAATGTTTGACTGAACATTTCTTAGGATGACAGAATCGTCTCATTTTTTTAATTTTTTTATCTTGATTATGATTAAAAGATAAAATTACAAAATAAAAAAAGATGGTTTAATCCACCATTTTCTACATAAAAGTCAGTAATATGCATGACAGTTGCCATCCGTTCGTTTGATGGGTTTTTGATTTTGCCATTTGATTAGGGACTTTCCTTTCTGAATTTTCATCGAAGTTCAGTATTTTGTGATATTACTTCATACCACACTCAAAGGTAAAACCACCTCTGAAAGTTACTTATCGAATAGCAAATACAAACGAATGAAAACTACTGTCATATTCCTGACATGGTACAAAAAAATCATTAAAAGGAAGTTGTACAACTAAATGAAATAGAGATAAACAATGTTGAAACTCTTTTATCATAAAGAGATGACAAAAACTTATATAAATAAATTAAAATAGAATATTCTTTTGAATAAGGTGAAACAACAGAACACAATACATTTGGTATAAAATGTTAACATACAAATGTATTGACCCCGAGCTAGAGTTTTATTTTAGTCTCTTGATGTCGAATTTTCATTCCTTGAATAAGAGCTATTATTATGTTGTATACAGGGTTATGAATTTGGGCGTGTCTTTCTGTGATCAGCAATGTATATAGATGTAGGCGAATCAAGGAGAAACATTGGTTGATTATATAGGGAATCACTGAAACATGACTGCAGCGGGCGCCTCTTTTGCTTGTCAGTACCAAACCCTTTTCACCAAATATAACAATTTCTGGATCTGCCCTTCATATGCTGTGGATTAATTATAATTTGTTGGATACCAATTTTCGTGGGTTTCGTGGATACAGGTAAACCACCAATTCAAATGTTCAACGAATAAAATACATTCAATAGGCTTTGTATACAGAGATTGGCAAAACCACGTAATCAAATATCCATGAATATGAAAGTTTAAGCAATCGACGAAACTTAATCCCAACGTAATAAATGAATCCACAGCACTTACTTTCTTCATCATTTAAAAAATAAAAGTCCGTTCTTGTATAAACACATGATAAAGTCACAAATAACTTTTACTTAATTTTTTTATTTTTTCATTTCTAATAAATTATCTTTAATAACAGGGGCACTAGCTACAAGATGCATAATACATTTAAATTCGGATTTGTTTTGTTCTATTATTAATGAAATTGAAATAGTGGAGAATAATACAAGTTTATCATTATAAGCTAAGAAAAATCGTTGATGCATAATTCAAATGCAATGAATAATTAGACCTCATTGAATCCGTATCCTTGCGAATGCCAATTGAACCCCTTAGCTACAGATGGATTACACATGACTGGTGTCTGTTCAGTCATTAGAAGAAAAGAATGTCAACCTTGAAATTAAAACAAAGGTAAATCATTGAATGAATTATTCCATCCACAAAAAAAAACATTCTTATAAGGGTCAAATCGAAAGTTTAGCCTATTTTTTAACCTAAAACATGAAATTAAGTAGACATAAAAAAAATCATTTGCACGAGGACCATGTCTTTTTATATTTATGTTTATGTTTATATTGTGTTATGTGACCGTCTGTAGTTTTCGGGATCGTCTCGAGAATTAATTAGATGGCATCTAGGCTAAAATACACAAAATATTCTGATATATATCCTCTAGTAAATACACTGTTTACTGTTTATTTTAAACTTGGTATAAGTTGGATATATGTTTAAGTATGTTATAAAAAAAAATAAGAATTTGAGTCAAACCGGTGAATATGATTTTGACAGCTAGTGCCCCTTTTAACACAATTTTATAATTGAATAATAAATATACATTTATAATGTTAACTGGCTCGATCGTACAAGAGTTACTCTCCTTTGCATACACATAATACTTTAAACTGATAAAAAGAGAAACATTTGTTTATATACATAAATTCGCAGAACGACATTCCATACTAAAAGACAAAATTGAGACATATGGTCCAGCTTTGTTTCATGAAAAAAAGGCAAATACATAGTATTTTTAAAGAACACGTTTGTACAAGTATATTGCTAGTACGAAGTCAATATGTGTTGATACTAAATGATTTAGACGTTGTTTCGAACATGTAATGATGTCTGCTCTAAAATTCAAAATGTTACAACTTCCGCTTATTGAATAAATTTTTCTAATGACCTATGGCAATAAAAAAGTTCTTTTTTGTCATTTTCATATCCCTTATATCAATTGAAATCAACATTGCCTGGAACAAATGAGCTGTAATTTGATAGACGATAGACAACATGTGAATTTTAAATTAATCTTTACACATTAAAACATTCAGTTTATACCAAACGTGTTTAAAGTAGAATGCGATTGTATGTTGCTGTTGTTAGATAAGATCAGCCAGAATGTGTTGACCATTTACATTATTTAAGTTGAAACTTGTGATGTCATTGTGACGTTATTAACATATCAACAATATGTATTTGGTATAACTGGTCAGTCAATGCTAGATTGTTGAAAAATGTTAAAACCCGTCTAAAAAAATATTTTTGCGAAATGTTAGTCGATCGAATCTTGAATCTTTATGTGAAATTTAATAAAGTATAACAACTTCTACAAGCAAAGCCGTATATGAACATTAAAAAGGAAAACCTGTTGTCACGAAAAGATATGGATAAATCAAAACACATAAAAATCTGAAAAAACATATAATTAATTGCATAAGTACATGTAGTTGTACATTAATGTTAAATAAAGTATACTTGAAAAAGCAATGTTCAAAGTTTCCTTCCTCATCTATTAAAAACATTTGTCCACGCGCAATCCCGGAAATCATTGTTTCTCATATCGATATAAAATGAAGTATCAAATCATACTTTTTTTTTGTTTTGGAATAAGATATTCCTCTCAATTAGATCATCTCTGTTATGATAAGTTTACAAAGTAAGTGTCTATTATATCAGGGAAAATTTAAGTTCATTCTCATCATGTTAGAACAAATATTTCCTTACGCAATCGACAATTTAACATTGACAATTTCGAGTTTTTGATGGGGTTCGTTAGTTTAAACTAATTTTATTTTGTGTGCTAAAGCAAAATGGATTTGTTACAAGTAAATCACACTTATGCAGTATTTTCCATAATACAATATAAATTACAATAGTAGTATAATCCATAAATGGGGCTCGTGTTACTAAGTCTTCAGTTTTCTAAGTTGTGTTATGTATGCTATTGTTTGTCTTTTTCTGTTTGGTCAGTTTATTTTCGACTAACGAAAAAACAGTCCACTGGTATATTTCGCCTCTCTGTTACCTTTATAGCACACTTGAGAAATTAAAAAAAACCCAACATTTTCAACCTTTGATTTAAGTTGGAACATCCTAGTTATCATTTTTAATATTCAACTTGATAGTGTGGAAATTAATTCTGCGATCGATGTCTCTGTGACATCATGAACATGTAAAAATATAAAAACATTATGACAGTAACTGCATTGCGAAAAAGTATAAATTCACACACTGTATGTCTCTTATCGTGATTAAAAACAAATTTGCTGCAATCAAGTAAATTCAAATATTAGTGAGTTGAACTTATAAAAGTTTCTAGGTTAATTTTTTGGTATATTATTGTGAGGGATGTACAATCATACTCGGCTCTATCAACAATATGACATCCTAGATGTCACTGCGTATATGTAAACTAAAAGTTTAAAAGAAATATATATACTATGATATTATGTCAAAGCCATTTACACCGTCATATACAGGATGTTTTCAAAATTTCTAATGGTACATGAAAAAATTCAAAGCTTTACTGTTTACATGAATCGTCTGTTATGTTCAATGGTGAGGGAAGTTATAGATGTTGTAAAGATGGCAGACTGCAGATACCGCAATGATATATTGTGTTCTGCAAAGATTTGTAGGGACATAGTATCCTATTTTAGTGATCCCATAAAAATTGAATATTCTTTAACGTCCTTGTTTATGCTAACCTGAGCCAAATGGCTTTAGATTTGTATGGGTTACAAACAAGGCAGCACATATTGAATGTATTATGTCTTATTACAGTATTAAAGTTCAGAAATATCATTCCAACGAGAAAGTTTTAAGGTCCTTAAATATATTTTTTTATCACTCCAGACGTCGTGACGTATGCTGCGATAACTACGAATGGATTAACCGAAAGTGCACCAGTAAGTTTCATGTAAACCACTTTTGACTTTAAATTGTGCGTCAACATTGATACCACTCAGCAAATACTACTGTTGTACACAACAGATTTCTGTTTGCAATTTTTTCATTCAAACTGGAACTATTTCAAATAATACACCGGTTTTCTTTTTGCATGGCGTTCTCAGTTTATTTTCGACGTATGCGTTCAAATGTCCCTTTGTAATCGGTCGCCTCTATTCAATCTAAAGATTTGTTGAACTAAATTCCAATTAAAAGACAACTTCGAGGTCAATCATGCAGCACAAACCCTAGAAATATGTAAGAGGAAAAAACGGAAGTTATATTAATGTCATTGTTCTCACTTACCCTACATGGATTGGGTAGTGATTGATATTGATGTAATTATTGATTTTTTTTTTATCCCAATTATAGTTTTTATATTGATAAATCAACAGGTAAATATGAAGTTGACTCTTTAATGCACACAGGTCACTATGACGGCCATGTTGAACACCTGTTGAAATGAAATGCCATTTTACTCATTATAGTCATTTGTAAATACAAAATGTATACTGTAGATATATTTGCCAGATCTAAATGTTTGGGTCATTTACATTGCTTGTGGTATTACATAAACCTGAAAAGTCTGAATAGAACATATAATTAATTGGTAATGCGTTCCAATTACATGAAGCAAAGGTGCCTTACTTACATGGAATTGACAATCCACGATATTTTCCTTTTTTCTGTCATAGTTCCTAAATATGTATACTAGGATGCACTATTGATTTTCAATTTATAAGTGAATTTCGTTGAATGTTTTTCAAACGTCAATTAAGCTACATATTCACATTAACAAAATACAGAAATTGTATTAACAAATATCTAAATGTAGCTAAGTAAATGGTACATTATTTTCCCGTAATTATGCAGGTAAATACACGCAAAATGTTATCGTTACATGTATGGCAATTCGTCAAATACTTCTTTTTTCTGAGAAAGTATTATAACATTTAGTAATACTCGTATTGCAGTTTGATTTAGACAAAGTTATAGCAGCCTATTCAAAAGACAAAATAAAATCCCCATTATATTTAGCTTCAAACAAAATGCAAAAAGTAAAATTAAGAGAGAAGAAGAAACACAAGACGAATAACATTATGCTTTCATGGTACTATAAATTGTAAGGGATTGACAAACTATCTGATTTATAAATTAGAGTGCAAAATTGGAACGACTGCGGAGGCTGGAGGTCGATGTTTGTCATGCCAAAATGACACGTATGGTGAGAAGTGCGGTAAGAAGTGTGATTGCAATCAGACACAGAGGTATATCTATATGTTTAAAGTTAAAATCTAACATCGTCACTTACACATGTAACATAAAAAACTTTTATTATTTTCATATTTAACTTTCATTGACTCCCTCTTGCTTTTATTGTGAGACACCAATTTAACATGTTTTTTGGTTAGATTATTGTAGAAACTCATTTAACTCACAAAAGATTGTCCGATTTAAGTTTGAGTACATTTCGTTGAATAGAAGTATGTAAACACGGCATCAGACCAATGTTCTAAAACTCAATTCTTCTGCATTTGACTCAGCTCACCATCTGGGCTGTAATCAAAATTGGCTGAAAGCCGTATCCGAAACGCATTGAAACAAAATTTTAAACAATATGTACCAAATACGACTAAGCATAAATGTTCATGCGGGATACAACAATTTTTAAGCAGCATAATTAATAGCTTAATGTTTATTTTCTTATACTTAGACAGTCAGCTTATTGCTGCGTCGTTTATACTTCCAGGTTAGGTTCATTTATACCATCTTTTGTACTGCAACCTTATTGTTTTATTTTAAATTCGTAATAACATGACACAGGATGACTACAATATTAAAATCAACTGATCGATTATTTTCACTACAGGTGTGATGCTATAGTCGGGTGCATTCCAAACACTAGCACCTCTACAATAAAAACTACATATACAGGTAAACGTTACCACCATTCAGTACTTCGAAGCTTTGTTGTGCTGATGGTTCACACAATTGGTTTATTTTCGTTTGTTTTGTTAAAGCTTTGATACATATTATTATTATTAGAGAAAAAATAGCAATTTATACTGTAATCATTTTTTTCTGTTTACTAAGATGAATACTAAAATACCATATTCTGCTGAGTTTGTTTCAAACTGCAATGCATTTCTTTTTTATTTTACATTTGTTTTATCAAACGTAAAGTAAAAGACATGTGACAAGTATAATTGGTATACACAAAATCTTCTTCCACAGAACTTTCAACGTGGTTGTTTTGATAAGATGAGCTAAACGAACCAACGCCTGTGTAACATTTACTATTAATAAAACAAACAAAATTATAAACATTGAACACCTCTCGATAACTAAAAAGAATGTTCCTATCAAACCCTTTGGTGAAATCGGGTGCTCATGACACATTGTGAGTGTATTTACAAGTGACAGCCGTCAATACTCCTGCTTATAATCTTAAACTGTATCTATTTTTTTTAATACACCTGTGACGTCACGTTTGCGGCATCTATCGATGGATCGATGGTTAGTTACCACTTCGGTGTTGACATGAATATCAATCATATGGTAATTTTTATATTTTTTTAATAAAGGCAAGGATAAATTATTCTAAATATTGAGGAATGTCTTGTCCCAGGCATGGATAACCTTAGCCGTATTTAGGACAACTTTTTGAACTTTTGGTCATCAATGGACTTCAACTTTACTTGACTTTCTTTACTATTGAGCTGAACGTCACTGATGAGTCTTATATAGACGAAACACGCGTCAGCGTATTAAATTATAAGCCTGGTATCTATGATACCTATTAGAATGTCGAAATGTCCTTGTTTTGTTCATTTGTGAATTTCTCTATCCTGAATGTTCTTGCATTTATTTGTACAGTAGTCCTGTCATGTAATGTTGTCATTTAAGTGTTTTATCTAACATTTCCATAAAAGCACGAGGTCCAGCAGAGGAGCCTTACTTACATGAAATTGCCTCTTCATGTTATATCCCTTTTTGCTTCAGATCTCCTGAATGTATCATACATCATACATCATACAATATCGGCTTTCGATTTATTAGGTTTCAAATGCGGGATTATTTGGATGCAAAAAAATTAATTAAAAAAATGTATTACATGGGTATAAATCAAATATAAGAATGTGAATCAAATCGGTGAAAAAGAATTTGACAGCTAGTGCCCCTTTAAATGAATCAATGATTGATTATATATCATGTTTACGTGACGTTAAGTAGGCAGATTTATAAATCATAATGACAGTACCTGCATGAATTACGCCTGTTTATCGATATCGGCGCACAATACGTGAAATTAAAATATATACCAATCGAAGAATGCAAGTTTTGGTTACGCGCAATCGACTTTATTAAAAAATCAATTAATCTTAGTAAAAAAGTTAAATGCAAAATAAAGGGGGGAATTTAAGCATTAAATAATTTTGCTTTTGAAAATATTCTTAAAATACCCAGAAGCAGCAACTGTTATAATATGTATAACAAGTGGTAGGTAAACCAGAAAAAGGGTCATAGTATTTATATACTCATAAGTCTAAACGTATCACTCTTCAAATATAGGGCTGCATCATATGCAAAAAAAAAAAAATATTAAGTCTTGCATGCAAATTGATGACTTTTTGTATGAATTGTTTTTTTGTAGTGACACATCTTTAAGTTAATAGATGATAGTCCAAACGAAAGCTTCCGTGTTCGTGGTATCTTTTTTTGCAAACCAACGTATTGCATAGCGGCGCAAAACTGGTGATAGTAAAATAAAAAAGCTAGCGCATGTTATGATTATGTGTATCCCTTTTATCGTTTTTCAAACACCAAATCAAAAATGAAAAGAAATGTTTTACACATTAAATATTATCTCTACAGGACCCATTGAACCAACTTTACTTCCGAATGAAAAAGACACTTCAAATGAATCAACATTAACAAGGAATGGTAAGCAAAAACACATGCAAATGATTATTATTGTTGTTTCTCGATTTTCTGATGAGTTTAATCAATCTTGCATTTAATTAACATAAGAACATACTATTGGTTGACAGAAAACGGTCTTATACTTAAAGATGCAATTATATAGTCTGCTATATGAATATACGTATGTAATTAGTCTAAACATTTTTATTTATAATGGATTGCATTGAGAAACAAGTTTTGCAACTTATATTAATCCCTTTTCACTTTACGGGTGCCAGTACTGCCTTGTAGCGGCATTAGCCTGCTCTTTCCGAATCTACAAGGGTGTCTTTAACGTGCATGAGATATGGCCCTCTCTGAACACGGGTAAGCCATTTATCGATTATACAGATGTTATTGCTTTCAAGATCGATACACATAAATTAATCATTGTGTTATTTTCAAGACGATAGGGTCAGAAAAATATCGGACTAATGATCAACTTTATCCCACGGTATATGTGATATCAAAGAAAAAAAGTAAATGTGTGTGAGTTTGTATTTGCATGTGAAATAAGATATATATATTTTTTTATATTTGAACCATTATATTGTATTTATTCTTAGTAATCATTATTTCAGGAGCTCCTGATGACTGGATAATTTATACACTGTGTATTACTAGTTGTTTCTTTGTTACTGGCTTTGGACACCTTTTTCGTATATACATAAAACGTCGATCACAAAAAGTTGGAATCATCAAGAAAAAAGGTATCCCGGAACCTTTCACGTCATCTATTGGTGACTTTAATCAAGAAGACAAGACGCCAATACAATTTGTAACGACGGGATCAAATGTAACACCCAAAGCATCTCATGAGGACACTATTAACTTTGTTTGTCATGAAAGACAATCTTACATAACATTGATGAAGATGATGAAGATGGTAATTTTGACCTTTATTTCGATATGAAGGAAGACGTTGATCACCAAGTAGAACACCATGCATTACAAAAGGAATGCCTTTCAACAAGTTCTTTCAACTCAATCGTTGTTAGTCAAGATAAAACAGAAATTGATGAACCGCTATCAGATTATTGCCAGGAAGATGCACATGCGTGTGAGGTATCCGTTACGGTTCATGAAAGACAATCTTATACAGCATGTAATGAAGATGATGGAGTTGATGAAGCTGGATATTTTGATCTTTATTTTGATATGAAAGAAGACGTCAATCACGAAGTAGAACACCATGCATTGCCACATAAAAGCCTTTCAAATAATTCTTTTAACTCAAACGTTGTTAGTAAAGATAATACAGAATTTTATGAACCGCTATCAGGGTATTGCCAGGAAGATGCACATGCGTGTGAGGTATCCGTTACCGTTCATGAAAGACAATCTAATATAGCATGTAATGGAGATGATGAAGTTGAAGAAGCTGGATATTTTGATCTTTATTTCGATATGAAAGAAGACGGCAATCACCAAGAACAACACCATGCATTGCCACAGAAAAGCTTTTCTAATAGTTCTTTTAACTCAAAAGATGTTGGTCAAGATGATACAGAGTTTCTGAAACCGCTTTCGGAATACTACCAAGGAGATTTAGATGCGTGTGAAGAATCTCTTTCGGTTAATCAGTGCATCGAACGTTCTTCATTGTCTAAAGAAGACACTGCAAGCAATGTATATGTTAATGTGTACCAACTGCTGCAAAATGATAGGCAAAAGAATAGTTAGCTGGCGAATGGAAACCGGCTGTCTCCAGATAGTTATTCAGCTCGTGATAAACACTGAAGAAAGCCATTCCATCACGATATCGAACAAGTTATTCACAGTATTGCACAAACAAGTATGCTGAATCGGAGATAACGATTAATGCTTGTGGTTCAATTGAATCTAACAATGACAAATCAATTACTGAGGAAAAGTCGAAGACAATTTAAAAGTAAACACTTCGAAGATGAGTAAGCAGAAAATCTTTCGAACATTCTGTTTTTTTATATCCTAAACGAGATGCAAGTATAAGATTTTAATAATGTAAGAACATGTTTGTGTTTGTATTATTGACTTCTAATCATCATCAATTCGGTTGCTTTTATATGTAAAGAAAAAATTAAAAACATATTTTGTTGTATATCAAATGTAAATCTTGTAATCGAGGTTGACATTGTGACACAGACTGATTGAAAAGGACTTTAAACTTATCATTCTTTATTCAATAATGTATGTGTGCAATGTTTTATTAAGCCTTATAGTTTTCTAGAAATAAATTTAACTTAACATGGTTAATGTCTCATTTGATTCAATCAAATATTAAGAATACAATATATTTTGAAAATAGTTTGAAAACATGTCACTTTTACGTGTCACGGTTTAACAGTGCCGCAACATCATATTGATTCACATCGTATACATGACCTCTGGATACCCGTTTTACTTGAAACATTTTACTTTCCGATTGTGCACTTTGTAAAAAGCATTTTTATACACCTTTTACCTAATTCAATAACCAAATAACATCTTTTTATAGTAAGGTTGTTTAATTGAAGGGGAGTATTAAATACTATCCTGATTTTCATTTTTTAAGAACACACTTTAAATCATAACTTGTGTAATGCCTAGCTGAAAGAAAAACTTTAAGGATGTACACCTCTGAGAATTCAAAAATTTCTAGAATAAATCTTTTTTTCTTAACCTGATTTTTGGGTTTATAAGACTGTAACAAAATAATTGGTGAAGAAAAAATCATATGGTGGTGCACTTCTTTTTTAGCTACGGCCCTTTAAAAATGCCCAATTTTGATGATTTTCCCATTTTTCATCGATTTTTACCTATTTTATTGAAAAAAAAACCACAGTTCCACAATTAAACTTTTTTCATACTTTCTATAAAGATGAAGTGGACCAATCTAAATAAATTTTACTTAAAAAAAACTATAGGTAGGTGTTAATATAAAAAAGTTTTATAATATTTTGACGCTTTTTGGTGTAAAATTTACCATGCTGTCAATTTTGTATTTTTGTGATTTTTCTCAGTTTTAAGAACAAAATACATATTATTTCAACTTTTTTGTTATAAATAATTGAAAAAATACATATCTAAGAAATTTGAAAAGACCAAAATGATAGGGGATGTACAAGATTCTTGAAAAATAATTTTTTGTATCCCTCACCCATTTTCTCAAAATTTGGGCTAAAAATACAGACTTGATTGGTCGTAAAATTTGAAAACTTGATTACTCAAAAACCATTCATTGTAAATACACAAATTTTTCACAGAGTTATGTTTGATAATAATATTTTTAAAATTCATTGATATTTTCCACTTGTATAACATGTTTTGGAAATAATTCAAGAACGAGATTTCAACGAGACTGAACGAGACTGAAAAGTCAGAAGAATACACCCTTAAATCGAAATTTGTGTACTGCTAAGCTGAAAGAAAAACATAGAATCGATAAAATAATATTCATTGACGGTATTTAAATCAGAAAATGCTAATTTCAAGGCTGTTTATGTCGTATAACACATCTTGAAGTGTCACTATTGTCAAAGAAAGAACAGTTGACGGTCAATCATTCATTTGATAAATTCTGACACCACTCGATATGTTAAGGACAAGAAATACCATCTTTCCTGGAATATAATGGGAACAAAATAACAGCCAGCATTGCATTATTTAAACAATAGCGGCACAGCATTAGTGGTAGCAAAATTAGAAAGAATTCGGATTAATGTTATGTTATGTTATGCTATGTTTTTTTTTTTTTTTAACTTAATCAGGTATAAAACATGCAAAAACAATGTTTGTAACCATTAGACAATTCCTCTGTAGGGAATACTGAACCAGCAATACTTCTGAATAAAACAATCACTACAAAAGAAACAACGGTTATGAACAGTGGTAAGTACAATCACACATATTTTGTTTGTGCGTCACCTTCGAATAAAATAAATCATTGCATGAAAATTTCTAAATATCATTAGATAAACAGATGATATATTCTTCAAAACGTAAATGTATTGTGCTCTAATAATAACTGGTCGATATATAAATTAAAATAGAAGTCTTAGAATAAAAGCGAAATATACCAATGACCTTTTAGCGAAAAGGCAAATAACTGTTTACAAAACACAACATAGACAAACTAAAAGGAAACAAACACCTTCACAACCGGAGTGATCGTCTGTGCTCTGCAAGTGCTAGCAGATAATGCTCCAAGTGGAACCTTTCGTGTTGTTCTCAAATAAATGTCCTTTTATTGAAAATATAGAAATATCTCATATACAGATAATATTCTGAGATTGCTCTGACGCTAATGGCATTCTATAGTAGTTATTCGGATTGTTGGATGTCAGAGCGCAGTATATATAAATTATATAATTGCCGATCATGACTGAAGGCGGCCAGTTATGTCTAGAGATAGAGACATATCCATTTACCAGCAGAATACATTTTCGCTCTCATTAATATTTTTCATCTTCAAGCATGTTTATTCTATTCAACGACTACCATCTGATAGCACAGACAATCGCTGTATTCTAGTAGGCTCTTAGTTCAGGATCTATCCTGTCATTTTGATCAAATTATGACTGCGTTATGGCATTTGATGCAAATATATTTGCTGATGTAATTGTATATGTAAAGCCGTCGTTGAATCACAAAGGTAATCACGATTTTCTTCCTCCACTCAAATACAAACGACTCGTTAACCAACTCATTTGCATAAAGAAGCTCAAATGAGTACAAATAGTTCAAAGAAATAACGATACTTTGCAGTGATAAGCATGCGCTTATCATGTATTGGTATGAGGAATGACATTGTCATTTATGCTAATGGGTTGTAGTCGGGCAATAAAAAAGTACATATTTGTGTAAAAAAATAGTGATATAACGAAATATCATAAAGGATTTATCTGCTTACACAAAATCTTTAAAGTTATCTAAACATCTACTTGTCACTGCAAGTGTCGGCGATTAACATATTTTATATGGAATGAGTTCTGAAATTCAGCGGACTAAGCGATCCATACATTAGTCTTCCGGACTAAACATTATACCACTTTGTGTCAACTATGTTGTGAAAACAAAACGATATGGACATGCTAAACAATATCAGTTTTCTACGTATGACACTCTCTGACAATATGAAATATGTGTTTAAAAAATTCCGAAAGGTAATTCACCAGAAGAACTGTAAAAAGGTAAAAAGTTCATCCACCAAGAAAAGTGATGTAAAGTAAAAATAAAAGATGTTGTATGATTGTCAAGGAGACAACTGTTCACAAAAGACCAAATGGTACAGAAATTATCAACTATAGGTCACACAGAACGGACTTAAACAATGAACAAAGTCAATACGGCATAGTCAGCTATAAAGGCCCAGAATGACAAATTTAAAGCAGTTCAAACAAGCAAACTAACTGTTAATTTATGTATAAAAAACGATAACCTCTGAATTATTGGCTACTGACAGGCATATCATGCATCATAAACTAGATAAGCAATCATTGCACATCCCACTTCTTATAAATTTGTTGTAAAGACGTCCTAAAAGATCAGAGAAAAAATGTGACCTTGTGCAATGCCAATATACAGGTCCATGAGAGTGTATTTGCATGTGTTATTAGGCTCATACACTATTTTAACAGTTATTGATATGTTTTAATATAATTGAAGGAACGGCAATATCAGAATGGATCATTTTGACAATATGTATAACCGGTTGTTTCATTATGGCTGGTTTTGGTTATTTGATTTGTACATTCAGAAAACGACTGTTTATGGAATCAAGAATCACAAATGAAGACGTGATATTAGAACCCTTAGAACCTTCTCCTTATTTTGGCGTCTATGATGAGATTGATGAGAATCCATTAACATTTGACACGACGGATATAAACGTACCATCACAAGAATCTCATTACGAAACTATTGATATGGTTTCTCAAGAGAGTCTTTCTATTGCAACCAGTTCTGAACATGGTGACACAGGATACCTCGATCCTTATTTCACAATAGAAGAGGATGAAAATTACCAATTGCAAGATAAAACATCACAGGCAGAATGTAGTTCATTTAATTCGTCCAACGAAGACGGTGTAGATCAAGACAATAAAGCATATAACAATCTATATCAACCACTTCAGGAGAATTGGCAACTAGATTCACATGGTTACGAAGTCCCTGTGATGGTTCATAAGAAATTCAAAATTTCTGCAAATGAATATGTCACAAATAATGCATCTTATAATCATGATAATGTGAACAATCCACTACAAAAAGACAGGTATATGAACAATCCCACATATGAAAATCAGAAGTTTCAAGAAACAAAAGCAGGCAATGATAAAACATTGGTTGGAGATGATTCATCATATGTATTAAAAATTGGAAACGTACATGATTACATAAACATGAAAGCTGAATCTAATATATCAATGATTAATTGTCATACAGTGGAATCGTGCAAACCGACTGATCGAGACAAGTCAGCGGCAACTGAACAGAAATCATTTCGTAGTGAAATTGATTTAAAAGATGAGTCAACGAAAGCAAATTCAAACAAAATATATTTAAACAAAATATATCGGGACGAAAATGATAGTAACTCGAACAGTTATGAAGACGCCAAATCATGTGTTTAAATTGTGTTTGATTATAAATAATCACAAAAATTAACCAATCAATCAGTTTACATGTCATGTTCTGTATATAATTAATAATGATTCGTACTTCATTTGTACTTATGATGACAACACTATAAGTAGTGTCTGTATGTGGTATTTGAACATAACTGAAATTATCCGTAGTCGGAAAGGAGGTATACCTTTTTTTAACTTGTGTGTTACTTATATTTGATTAATATTAAAGCATTTCCGACTGCTTTTTAATTATGCACATATTTGGCCATACTTCAATCCAAAAGTTTAGTAGTAGGATCACTGTTCTCAACTATATGTTTACACTTTTCAGACCAGAAGCTGCACCGGAATAACTTTCAAAAATGTTTGAATATTTTCTTACAGAGAGTTGGAAGAAAAATTAGTAGGTTTTAGAACTTAGAAAAATAGTAAGGAACCTTGTTTTTGAATGACACATATAAATGATTTTCGTATTTTTGGGATATATTGTATTAATTTGATATATTTGACCGTTTCTCTTACTTTGGACTATATCCATACTGTATGTTGCCCTCAAGAAACTAATTGTTCTTTAACTGTTTGCTCGTTTCGGTTGTTTTCTAATATCTTTTTATTCCTCGATAAAACATACCACACTAGCCTTTTTTTAGAAATACCAATTCTCAAGTACTCAAGAAGGGTTAGCAGACTCTACTCAACATGTGACATCCATCATGTTACTCATTTTTGTCGAGCCTGCAACTTTTGTTGCAGAAAGCTCGACATAGGGATAGTGATCCGGCGGCGGCGGCGGCGGCGGCGACGGCGGCGGTGTTAGCTAACTTCTTAAAAGCTTTATATTTTAGAAGGTGGAAGACCTGGATGCTTCATACTTCGTTTATAGATGCCTCATGTTACGAAGTTTCTGTCAGTCACATGTCCAATGTCCTTGACCTCATTCTCATGGTTCAGTGACCACTTGAAAAAAAAGTTCAGAATTTTTGTAATGTTGAATCCTCTCTTATTATAAGTAATAGGATAACTATATTTGGTATGTGCGTACCTTGCAAGGTCCTTATGCCTGTCAAACAGTTTTCACTTGACCTCGACCTCATTTCATGGATCAGTGAACAAGGTTAAGTTTTGGTGGTCAAGTCCATATCTCAGATACTATAAGCAATAGGGCTAGTATATTCGGTGTATGGAAGGACTGTTAGGTGTACATGTCCAACTGGCAGGTGTCATCTGACCTTGACCTCATTTTCATGGTTCAGTGGTTATAGTTAAGTTTTTGTGTTTTGGTCTATTTTTCCCATACTTTGTGCAATAAGTCTACTATATTTGTTGTATGGAATGATTGTAAGGTGTACATGTCTAGCGGGCAGATGTCATCTGACCTTGACCTCATTTTCATGGTTCAGTGGTCAAAGTTAAGTTTTTGAGTTTTGTTCTTTTTATCTAATATTATATGCCAAAGGTCAACTATATTTGGTGTTTGGAATTATTTTATGATCTATATGTAAGTCCCGCAGGTTTTATTTGACCATGACCTCAATTTCACGGTTCATTGCACAGTGTTAAGTTTTTGTGTTTTGGTCTGTTTTTCGTAAACTATAAGTAATAGGTCAACTATATTTATTGTATGGAAGCATTGTTAGCTGTACATGTCTGCCTGGCATAGTTCATCTGACCTTGACCTCATTTTCATGGTTCAGTGGTTATAGTTAAGTGTTTGTGTTTTGGTCTTTTTTTCCCATACTTTGTGCAATAAGTATACTATATTTGTTGTATGGAATGATTGTAAGGTGTACATGTCTAGCGGGCAGATGTCATCTGACCTTGACCTCATTTTCATGGTTCAGTGGTCAAAGTTAAGTTTTTGAGTTTTGGTCTTTTTATCTAATATTATATGCCAAAGGTCAACTATATTTGGTGTATGGAAATATTTTATGATCTATATGTAAGTCCCGCAGGTTTTATTTGACCATGATCTCAATTTCACGGTTCATTGCACAGTGTTAAGTTTTTGTGTTTTGGTCTGTTTTTCGTAAACTATAAGTAATAGGTCAACTATATTTATTGTATGGAAGCATTGTTAGCTGTACATGTCTGCCTGGCATGGTTCATCTGACCTTGACCTCATTTTCAAGGTTCATTTGTCTTTGTTTAACTATCTTGGTTTATGTTAAGTTTATGTGGCAGTTGTTAAAGCTTTATACTTAGGACTATCAACATAATATCAATGATTAGTAAAGAAGGCGAGACATTTCAGTGTGTGCACTCTTGTTAATATATATGTTGATAAGATATATGAATTACTAAAATATCACGCTCTGATAGAGGGCAAGAGAGATCAGATTTGTCTTAAAGTCATATTAAACGAGCTTCTTAAAATTTTAGTGTTATCGAAATTATTGAACCAATGCATGCATATATACTAAACTAAGTCTTACATGCACTTTTTTTATATTTTTATTTCACATCTATAACGTATAATCGACAAATATTTTTCTATTCACTGGTTTTGGAAAGCAAGCTTATACATTTTCGAGTTTGTTGCCGAAGTTTACCGGATCGTGATATTGATACAAATAAAAGCAGAACACGTGGAAAGCTCAACATATAAGAGAATTGTAAAGAGCCATGACATTTGTTTCTATATTTTCCAAGCGTTCACGTGTGTTAATTAATCTACTCCTTGACAGCTGATAAATGATTTGGTGCATCAAATTTGCTCTATAAGAATCTGTTATTTTTAATTATCTTCAAGAGCACTTATGTTTATATTCTTTCATCACGGTTTTTCTCCTCGTTCTTCGATATGTGTTTGCCGAAGCTATAACGAGAGGTATCCTAGTTAAGGTCACTGCATGTGGGAAAATATCGCCGAATTAGTGCATAGGAACGGAATAATACAATATTGGTACGTTTATTAAAAATTTTATATTAATGATTTTTTTTTAAATTCACTTTCACTTCTGTAGTGGTAAAACTTAGCAATTTAAGTATTAAAAACTTGAACATGTTTAACGTTGTTTTTTTTTTATTTTGAAGTTTCATATGACTTTAAACGCAAACACAACTGACATACAGAAAAAAAGACACAGATCAAAAAGTTCAGTTTGTTAAGAGGCTGTCCAAGTAAATTTTCAGGCAAATCCTATGATATGGGTGGCAAAACATAATTTCTTCCCATTGAATTTTTGGTTCCAATCGGTGTTTATATCATACAAAGGAGATATATGTCAAAGATATTTTTGAATCAACAGTGGATGGCTCAGAAAATAATTTTAAAGTTCACTAACAATGCAACAAAATTTTGTACAAAATGAAGAGTTATCTCTCCTTTTCAATGAATTTTCAGTGCTTTCTATGTATTGTTTTTCTCTTTATTTGTTGCAGTTAATAAAAAAAAAACTAAATTTAACTTTGAGAAAGAATGAATTTGTAATATGAAATAGATGAACAAATTTTGAAAACAAAATATATCATGTGCCATCCACTGCCTGGTTTTTCCATTGACACCCTATTAAAAAGTCGAATTTAAATGCAAACCCATATAAGGATATTTTTTTAATGTGTTTCCTAAACCTGTTTGTACTGGAGTCTCATTTGTATGAGAAATAAATTATACTTAAAATGTCACATTGTTCATATAACTCTTCCGCAATTATTCAAACCATTTTTCTACTGGTACTTCCGCAAATCAATTTGATTTCCCATATGAAACTTTCATGAATCATCAAGGGATCTCTGTAGTTATTTGTGGAATCTGAAATTCAACATCATTTGGTGTTTGGTATTCTGTCACAAATAACAAATACATGTATGTTTTTTGTTTATTCCAATACAATTTTAATCGAATACCACATCTTACATGTAGCCACGAGTTCTTCTCTCCGTAATAGATCAGTTTCTTCATTATTAACAATAATTCAATTAAGTAAAAAGCTCCACTGTAAAAGAGGGACGAAAGATACCAGAGGGACAGTCAAACTCATTAATCGAAAATAAACTGACAACACCTGGCTAAAAATGAAAAAGACAAACAGACAAACAATAGAAAACAGGACACAACATAGAAAACTAACGAATAAGCAACACGAACTCCCCCAAAAACTAGGGGTGATCTCAGGTGCTCCGTAAAGGTAAGAAGATCCTGCATCACATGTGGCATTGCGTGTTGCTTATGTTATAACAAATCTGGTATAGTTTAATAGTCTAATTCGGTAGGTCATTCATGATAGTGAAGGGGATTGTAGTTACGACGAAAAGAACATATCTGATATCATTTGTGAAACGGTTATTCTATAACGGTCAACCAACTTAAATATTATCTTTGTAGTTTAAATATTTTGAAAAAAGGCCTTCAACACGACTCTTAAATATGACATAGTCAAACTGCGGAATGATGTGGTCGTATCAAGCATTTAGTTTTTTTCGTTTCAACATAATGGAATATTTTTGATTATTTTTTTTTTAGCTCAGAAATCTTTTAACGTATTTGTGCTGTAAATTAAGGTCATGATCATGATGTTTGAAGCATGTGTTTACTTTCAAAAACACGTTAAATCATGGAAATCACATTTGAGTATAGTTTATAAAAAAATGAAAATTGTTGGATCGACTTACTTATTTTTTTTTCTATTTTTTTAGACAATGTCAGCATATTGTTTTCATTCAGTAATTCAATATTCACACTTAAATGAGTAATTGCCTTTTAAAGAAACCGTTTTTGGAAATATGAACTGCGAGTTTAAAATTCTTCCATCATCTCTTAAAAGAACATTCCACTAGCTCACGATATCTACTTTCAGATTTATTTTTTAACTTCAATTGATTTGATATAAGCTCCACTGACTATTCTTATGGCGATCATTATTTAGTTGAAAGGGGTTGGCTGCTATCTAGAAACATAATTTCCTCAAATGGTTCCTAGTTGTCTTTTTAAAACTTGCATAGACGACATCACGGGTTGGTTGATTGTTGTGGAGTATTATGATGACCACGTATGTGTTTCAATAGTCGTAACCACACTCCTGACCTCATGTCTTCGATTGTGACTGATAACCAAACATACCATTAGCAACACATTAAATGCCACATGTGCAGCAGAATCTATTTACCTTTACGGAGCACCAGATATTGTTCCAGGTTTCCGTTGGGTTCGTGTTAGTTTGCTAGAATGAAACAGCATACATTCTTCATTTTTCGCAATTTCATTGTTGCTAAAATGTTTAAATTACGAAAGCACTAATTTAAAATTTCTGTTTCAAGCGCCACAGTTGAGTCCTGTGTTGACGAATCCTACGTCTTGCTTTTAACATAATTATCCGTGTATCTTTGGTATTTTTGGTTATTTGTACACAGTAATTGTTAAGCAAAATTACCGACTGCAAGTTTTGTTTCAATTTCAATCATTATCTTTAGGTAGCCTAATATAAGTGGTAAATAAAGGCAACAGTAGTATACCGCTGTTCAAAACTCATAAATCCATGGACAAAAAACAAAATCGGGGTAACAAACCAAAACCGAGCGAAACGCATTAAATATAAGAGGAGAACAACGACACAACATCGAAACGCAACACACACAGAAACAGACCAATCATCAGACAAAACACCACGAGAATAACAAATGTAACATGAAAACCAAATACATGAATTTGGGATAGACAAGTACCGTGCCACGTCTTATCTCAATATCTCAAAAATAAGAGAAAACACAAACGACTCAACGTTAAAATGCAACACAAAGAGAAACGAACAATATATAACAATGACCATCTTCCTGACTTGGTACAGGACACTTTTAAAGGGGAATAAAAGTGGTGGGTTGAACCTGGTTTTAAGGCATGCCAAACCTCGCACTTTAATGGCAAAGTTAAATATAACATTGAAATGACAACATAATATTACAGGACTACAATACAAATAAATAGGAGAACATATTAGACACAGAAAAACATGATTAATAGATAACAAAAAGCATCAGGTTTAAAATTCAATACGCCAAAAACGCGCCTTGCCCACACAAGACTCACCAGTGACGCCCAGATATAAAAGATCGAAAGTGAAAAAAGTACAAAGTTGTACAGCACTGAAGATCAAAAGTTGAAAAGGTTTCGCAAAATACGGCATTGTTTTTATGCCCGGGATAAGAACATTCTTATTATATAGAACAATTCATGCTATTGCAAACAGTAAATTTTATCAAATGAATATGAAAGAGATATACACAAAGAAACTAAAGTATTTACTAATTACAGAAAACTAAACCTGAATACATAACGCCTAGATATAAAAGATCGAACGTGAAAAAGGTACAAAGTTGTACAGCACTGAAGATTAAAAGTTGAAAAGGTTTTGACAAATACGGCATTGTTTTTATGCACGGGATAAGAACATCCTTATTATATAGAATACTTAATGCTATTGCAAACAGTAAATGTTAACAAATGAATATGAAAGAGATATACATAATGAAACTAAAATATTAACTAATTACAGAAAACTAAACCCAAGTTTATCACAAAATAGACACACATCCGAATCAGTCCAAGCGTCAACGTTATTAAAAAAATTGTGACGTCACATACGATGGCGAAAAGGCAGAAACGTTATGCCACATTTGAATTTATGAAATTTAGAAACAGCATGACGTCACATATGAAAAACTATCATTCAAAAATGAGATAGAATTAGGATTGATTTAGAACTAAATACTGATAATTCATTTAAACAAAATGCATATTGCAATACTTATTAATAGCAATTAACAGTAATATATATATGTCCAGTTTGTAATGAATCCAACTTCAAACGTAAATAATCGTACAAAATTTAATATAATTAATAAAGAGGAGGTGGTTAATTTTTCTATACGTCATACCTAAATATATAATAAGAAGACGTCAACACATTTGACAAAATCTGATGAGAATTACAAATATAACATTAAACATGTAAACTAAATACATGAATTTGGGATAAACAAGTACAGAAACACGTCTTATAGTAATGCGAATTCACATTCAGCAAAACGGTCACAATCGGGAATAAGTCACGTTTGGTAATTAAAAGATTAGACGACATAATGACAAACCACAATCTACCATGTGGTAAAAATGTCCTTAGCTAGTTTGGTTAAAGAGACATTATATGGATCAACCAATTCGTGATGGTGTCCATAAAATTTACGGAGTGTCAATTTTAATCTGTCCTCCTCATAACTTTGTTGGAGCAGTTTCTGCGTAAGGAGCACACTCCTGTATATGAAGTCCGTATAGTGTGAACAAGCACGTGAATAACGTATCAAGGTTAATATGATCATCAACCTAAATAAAATTTTCCTAAATTTTCACAAAAAAATTACATAATACATGTTATACTTCAGAACGGACATAAAACAAATGTCTTGCAAATTTACATTTGAATACAAACTTAGTTGTCTATCTTCTGTCAATCAATGGAATAATTTTGCTAAATATAATTGTTTATGATTGTAAAGTATAAATTATTGATGCTGTTCCTTATTTCCCGTATAGATTATACTCGATTATTTTTTGGACCTTAGAACTTTTCGCACAAAAATACTGCAATGAGAGACTTCAAAAAGTGGTGTTATGGAAAAAATATCTGTGATTTCCCCAAAAAATTCTAATAGATGTGAGCAAAATCTTAGAAGATTTTGTAAATTAAAATCTATGAAAAAAAAATATTTTGAAAGATATATAAACAATTAATTATTAAGCATTGTTTTAAAAGAGTTTAAGATATTTTATCTGGTTATTATGAAAAATATTATTATCTGAGAGTTTCTTAAACTTAATAATTAATAATCAACCACTTATTTACTTTTAGGCTAGATATATAACCATGACTGTTTACAGTGACAAAAAATCCTATTATAAAGATTTGACAGAACACACAACAGAGTACATGGAAACAAATATGAAAATCAACATTCAATAAGTAAATGTTTTGATAGACACTAACTCAAAATTATTTAACGGTCTAAAACATAAAAATATCGGTGAACATTTCTACAGCTTATATCTTTTATGTACGTATACATAAAATCATCAGCTGTTAAAAGCCCAATGCTATGATGACCTATTTAAACATAAGCGCATACATTATTTATGACGAACTTACATGACTTTTGTGATATCCTACTAAATTATTGATATACAAGTCGGTGAGGGATACAACGATTCCTATAACTTAAACAATAGTATTCACTTTACATGTACATTGTTGTTGTATATAAGAACCGAGAAGAGACATCCCTTGTTAAATATTCGTACGATATATGACACAAAACAATTTATATATCACCTTTCGAAATATGGAAAGAAACGTGTACCTTTACTTTAAAAGATACTTCGGTTTGATTTTGGACTTCTTGGTGTAAAAATACACGATTTTATGTTTCAATATTTTGCCGGCTAAAAACACTTTCAAACGAAAGATATATGTCCCTCTGTCTTTCGTTCAGTGTTCTTAATGTAATACAATTTGAATTAACTTAAGGTAGTTACCAAATTAGGATTAAAAGAAGATAATATTGTTGCAACATCATAGCAGACTGCTTTCCTGCCAATACAAATGCATGAAGAAGCGTATATTTTTTCCTTGCAATATTTACAAAACATTCTAGAAGCAGTACTCAATCGAATGCCCAAGAAAACAAATAGCTATCGCCATTTATTGTTTAAAACAAAGTAAAGTATTGTTTATTTAACTCAAACATTATGTATGTCCGAGTCAAATTAATGTACTTTCATAAACAAGATCTATGTTTTCTTGTGAAATTGATTCAAAATTCTCGCAACAGGGTTAATGATGTTAGTCCGTTTTCCATCAAAAAGTTACAGTTTCGACCTTAATGATATTTTCAACATTAAAGAATTCCAGAGTGTAGCTTAAACTACGAAACTATCAGGTGTATATGCACAGGTAATTTGTAAAAGACTTCCGGGCTGAAATCTTTATCAAACGGTTACATTATTAATTTCGGTCGTTGCTGTTGCTATTGGATGGTCATTTCACAAGAGTATCATTGCCATTCATGTACTAGAAGTTTTGAAGGATGGTTGCTACTGGAAATTTGTCAGTGAATCTTTTTTTCCTGAAAGGAAGATAACACCAAATAGTAATCAAAGGTACCAGGATTATTATTTAGTACGCCAGACTCACGTTTCGTCTACATAAGACTCATCAGTGACGCTCATATCGAAATATATATAAGTCAAACAAGTACAAAGTTGAAGAGCATTGAAGATCCAAATTCTAAAAAGTTGTGCCACATACGGCTAAGGTAAAAGAGGGACGAAAGATACCAAAGGGACAGTCAAACTCATAAATCTAAAACAAACTGACAACGCCATAGCTAAAAATGAAAAGGACAAACAAACAAGAGCACACACGACACAACATAGAAAACTAAAGAATAAACAACACGAACCCCACCAAAAAACTAGGGGTGATCTGAGGTGCTCCGGAAGGGTAAGCAGATCCTGCTCCACATGTGGCACCCGTCGTGTTGCTTATGTGATAACAAATCCGGTAAATAGTCTAATTCGATAGGTCACATTCATGAAAGGGAAGGGAATTGTAGTTACGACGTAAGGAACATATCCGATATCATTTGTGAAACGGTTATTCCATAACGGTTAACCAACTCGTTATGGCGTCCGTAAAATTTACGAAGGGATGATTTCAACTTCACCATTTGGAACTCTTGGTTTAATAGCTTCCTTGTGAGCAGCAACCCTCTATCAAGAAAATCATGATAGGAAATGCAAGCACGGGAATATCGTATCAGTTGGGAGATATATACCCCGTATGCAGGTGCTGCTGGAATGTTGCTACTTAGAAATGGAAAGTTCACAATTGGAAAGCTGAAATCATCTCTTTTGTCGTAAAGTTTTGTTTTCAACCGACCCTCATTGTCAATTTCTAGATGTAAGTCAAGATATGAGGCCGACTTAACTGTATCTGTAGTATCCTTTATATCTAGCTCGATTGGATAGATGCGTTCCACATAGTCACCAAATTTTGAATTATTTAGTTAAAGAACATCATCTATGTAGCGAAAAGTAGAGTTAAAGGATATTGCTAACTTCTTATCTTTCTTCCTAAGAAGTTCTTGCAAGAAGTCAGCCTCATAATAATAAAGAAACACGTCGGCAAGTAGAGGGACACAGTTTGTTCCCATTGAAATGCCGACAGTCTGTTGAAAAACACGTCCTCCGAACGTAACAAATATGTTGTCAATCAAGAAATCAAGCATCTTGATGATATCAGTTTCAGAGAATTTTTTGTTCGAATCAGAGTGATCCTTTACAATGTAGGATTTATCCCTCCCTAAGACAAGATACTTGTATCTACGTTGGCCATTCTCTTTTACGAAGCAAAGCAATACCAACTCTTTGAATTTGTCTTTTAGTTTGGAATGTGGAATACTAGTGTAAAGAGTAGAAAAGTCAAATGTTTTAATACTGTTACACGATGAAAGAGAGTTAGATTGTATGTACTCTAAAAGATCTATGGAATTTTTAAGTATCCACATCTGATTCACGCCCCCTCTAGAATAGGCAGTTTCACAATAACTTTGAAGCCCGCCTGTGATTGCTGATAAAATAGATGTTAATAATTTCGAAAGAGGTTTTGTGGAGCACTTGGAAGACCCAGCAATATACCGTTGTTTGTAAGGACACTTATGTAGTTTAGGTATCCAATATAGTGATGGCAGATCCAGTTCTTCATCTTTGGTTGAAATTCCAAAGGAACACAGAACAGACCTATGATTATCCAGGATTTCCTCTTTGGTAAGTGTCGTGAGGGTATATGTTGAGTTTCCAAGTGAATTGTAAATACCTAATTCGTTTATCAAGCAGTTATCTATGCCTGGAATAAGAAAATCCTTAGTTTTTCGAAAAATTCGAAGTTTTGTAAACAGGAAATTTATAAAAATGACCACATTATTAATATTCATGTCAACACCAAAATGTTTACTACTGGGCTTGTGATACCCTCGGGGACGAAACGTTCACCAGCAGTGGCATCGACCCAGTGGTTTAAATAGTTATCAAAGGTACCAGGATTATAATTTAGTACGCCATACGCTGCAGACACCAGACGCAAAAACTGCAATTAAACAGTTAAATAGAAAATAGACAAACATATTCCAAATAAAACTATGAGTGAAAACAAAATTCTCATTAAAAGTGGGTGATCCACTGAATGGCAAACAATTCCTTCTACGTGTGAGAGGTTAAGTTTAAAGCAAAGCAAGTTTAAAACATTATGAAAGATCCAATTTGGTGACAGCTAAATGATCCTTATCCTAGAAGTTCAAAAATGATTTAATGGTCTGTTTCCACACTTAATGATAGATGCAATTGATTTGGTCTCAATCATTTAAAAGTGGTTCAAAGTAAATGACACAAATATCGAACTTGAAGTTAAATTCAAAACGGAAAGTCCCTTAACAATTGGCGAAGTCAAAAGCTCAAATGCATGCAAACAAATGGAGAGCAACTGTCATATTCCTGACTTGGTACAGGCATTTTCTTGTGTAGAAAATGGTGAGTGTAGCCTGGTTTTAAAGCTAGCTAACCATTTCGAAACGTCCACCAGCAGTAGCATCGATCCAGTGGTGTGAATAGTTGAATCAATGGTACCAGGATATTGAATATAATATTGAAAAAAATAAAGTTCAGACATCTTTTGGCGGTCTCGTGCTGTAACTTGAGTACATGCTTGGTTCTAATACGTGTATAAAATATTTATATACTGTCGAAACACAATCAACCATATAAGGCACCTTAGGATATATTTTACCAAATAAAATGTTGGATCGACTAGCCTATATTTTTCAGACAAGTCGTTTTTGGTTCTTTTTAAGATGATTTAGTTGGTGCTTAAGTTTATGAATCAAAAAGACCTTACAAGAGTTGAAATTCAACATACAGATTTGTGCTTCTATTTTTTTAACACAATGTCTTTGTTTTGTTTTTTATATATATATATTATGACAATAAGTATAAGAATATTTAGTAAGTATGAAAAGGATTGAAATAATTTGAATTAACTATTTTCAATGAATAACCTTCTTAAACACGTGTGTTCTAATAAAGTAGGCTTTATACGTTAACATCTAAACATGTGTTGATCTGCTATATTTAATATACACCTTGCATAACTTTGTAATGAGTCATAATTATTTTAGTAAAATATATATAAGATATATAAGATGAGAGACCTGGAATGTCATATAGAGGGAAAAGAGGGCACCCTCCTAATATTTTTATTTTATAAATATATTTTATAAGTCTGCTTATTTTAGCTATGCAGTGTAGGGGATAGAAATCTTTATGTACATTACAACTGTTCGCGAAACGGTTACTTGAAATAGCTGCTTGAAAGTATAACCAATTTTATTTGCTAATTGAAAATCAAGCGGAATAAAATAATTTAAGACAGCAGAGAAGATAATTCTGTTTTAATTGGTTATTTTTAACCGACTTAAATAAAAGAGTCAGCTTTAAATACTGTAAATGTATGATGTCTCTAGTTTGGTCAAAGGTCAGAGTGTCCTACTTAATTAAACGATAAATTGTTGAAATTAGATAACATGTTTTCACGTGCAGAAAAAAATCACTTATGACCAATGCATGATTGGATATCATCTTTCTTATTGGTCAATGATCTTGCGGGTCAGTACGAGTTCACGTGTAAGTGTATTGTGGTCACTTCCTTTTATCATCAGCATTTGATGTGTTAACTTGTGATTCTTATCAAACAATTTGTTCAAAATTCCCACCCACATACCGCCCTTATTGTTATATTTTGAAGTAGATATCTATATATGTTTATTTATGGGGCAGATTTTTCTCCCCACCTTTGCTATTCTTTGTCATTTATTCAATTGACATGATATTAGTTGATGTAATTTCGTATTAATTATGTATTATTATTTCATATGAAATATGAACTTTTATGTCAAATGTTTTATTTGCAAAATGTATTTTTTGCATTTTATGATTTTGAATAAATGACCTTTTTTCGTCAGTTTAGTTTTTATATCATAAAGCAAATCAAGCTCAGACTCTGGCATGTGTATACATAGTATGTTTATGGTATCTAGCTGTCTGTCTTAAAAACAAGTAGACGTAAAATTATGTGTTATCAATACGAAAAAGATCTACGTGAAATTAATTCCAAGTTGCAGCTAAAAAATCATCCGAATACGTTTTGTTATAACTCCCGGGTGCTGGGAATTCGTATTGCTCCGCCTTTAGTGTGCTGGATTGAAAAAGTTTTCATATGATATTTAATCTTTTTCTATTGTTTATAGATTGTTTAAATATTCTAAGTTTTTGATCCAAGCACCACTGTCCTTTGTAGACAAATCGCACGTCTGGATTTTAACATAGTATTCAGTGTACAGTGAAACCTGATTAAACCGAACCCTGAATAAACTGGAAACCTATCTAATCCAAACTTTTTCTGAAGACAATTATATAACAGTTTATGCATTGTGAACCTGATGAAACTGAATACCTGCCAACACCGAAAAAAAATTGGCAAGTCCCTAAAGGGTTCAGTTTAGTAAGATTTTACTGTATAATAAAAAAAAAATATTTTTAGTGTTTTTTGTATTATTTGTACAAATTTTTTTTGTAAAGCAAAATCACCGACAGCGGGTTTTGATATATCTTCAGTTATTATTAAAAGCAGCCTAATAAAGTTTTCTGTATGAAAAAAGAAGGGGTAAACATCAGTTCAATCATTAAACTGAATAACATTTTCCTACACAATCTCAAATTGACAAAACAATTTAAACAACACATGCTATACCTCAGAACGGACATGATACATTCACTTTACTCTTCGGAAGTTACGACTAAATCAGATCTTAGACAGTTTCCTTTATTGCATTATGGTCAGGTATTTAGGATTCTTTTGCCAATGCAAACTGTTTCGAAGACAGTCGATCAATTTAGAGGACGCTTTAAAGTTATGACTTGCCCTTTTTTTTTCAAAAGAAAAAACGCTGCGTGACAGAAGGATATGTATAGTTCTACATTATTGCCCGACTGAAATCGAAATCTTGCATTTCATTACCACCATCTGAATATTGAAGTTGTTACTGAACAGCCAGTCACTACAGTAACAACCAAAAATATGTGCACATTCTTACTAGCATAAATTGCATTGAAAAATAAATTTCTGATAATATTTTAATTATTAGGCATTCAAAGGAGAGAAGATCACATGGAAGCAGAAAAAAATCTTTGATCGAGGGAAAACCACAAAAATACAATGTAATCTAAAGAGATGAAAAAAGAAAGATGAACAGATAAATAACTGTAAAAAAGGACAAAAACAACTAAAGTTTGAATATATATATATATATATATAGTGTTACAGCCTGTCAATACATTTTGATGATTAGCTCATATAGACCTATTTCATTTCCATGAAGATTGTTAGCCTCAATCCCCATCAGTCATGGCGTATCCTCGTGTCTTGTATTTTCTACCTACTCGCATATTTTTCCAAATTTCCCTTTTATAGATTACACTTTGTAAATACAGCTGTTTCTCAAAACACGCCTCTTTTGGGGAGATCTTGAATATTCATAGAAAATTAATTTTGTTTACATACTGGTTCCCAGTTATGCTCTCTGTTTTCCATCTCACAGAGGCATAACTTGGGAATGTTATCAGTAAATATACACGTGCATATTGTTTACATTGAAATCTGTGGTAACCTTTCGTTCGAGGTAGGGGTAGTTAAGAAATTTAGTGTTTGTTTAAACTCCGAGAAGTGCAGGGCATATAAACATTGAAAATATGCCGCACTGTCCTACATTTTGATTTTTAAAAAAAATTGTGGTGCATATGAACTTTAATTCTAGGATAAGATTTTTTTCAAAACTTCATAGTAAAAGTGGTACAGTTTTAGCCGTAAAAGGAAATCCTATGGGAAATTGCATTGCCAATATTTACAGAAATGCAACCTTATATGTTTGAACATAGATATGCCTAATATTTTGAGTCACTAGTATACTTTTGCATAAAACAATTGTATCTGAAATACATTTCGATCTATATTTTTTTTTATTTGAATACATTGCATCGATGGCACCTTTGTTGACAAAAAAAGCGTCTTGTGTTTTTTTCTCTAAGAAACGGGTCTATAATCGGAAATGACATGTCGTACAGATCCGGAATTGGTTATAAACTTGATACCAAAGTTTATATCAAAGTGGAAGAGGTGATCAAACTTATAACTTAATGAATTAAATGTTTACATATACAACTATAAGATATCAAATATTATTTTGATATCTTTTTTGGACAAGTTGTACACATTTCAAAATTAGGCACATGGGAAGCCTTGTATGGTCTTGTATATATTCATATTTTTGTTAAATACTTTAGTTTTACTTTTAAATATTAAACATCTTTAATCATGGTTTTATTAATTGTCAATTCATAAAATAAGTTGTACAACACATTTTTAAGCGATATGAGAAGATGCGTTGTGTACATGTATCGTGTCAATCTATCTGGAAACGTTTTGAGTAATTTTATATATAACCTATCAATCAAATTATAATGTTAAAATTCTTCCTTATGTTGTTACTGTTGAAAACGATTTCATCTGTTATCGATTTAAAATGAAGAACCTAGTGATTGTGTTACTTATTTGTGGAATTATAAATTCAATGGACGGGATTTGTATCAACAACGAAGGGTTAGTTTCAATTAATGTCAAGTAACATTTAAACAAGACATATCACCTTGTATGATCACTTTTAAACGCATTAGATCAATCACATTGTTCTATCTCAAAAGTAAAAAAAATAAAAATACCGAACCCATAGGAAAATTAAAAACTCAGACACATCATATGAATGGAAAATAACTGTCAAATTCTTGCCTTTGCATTGTCTCATGAAGAAAAAGAAAACCGTGGTTCAATATGGTTTGAAAATTCAGATTTTGTCATGATATTTATCACCTACATGTATGTCAACAAAAAAGAACCAAACTAATTAAGTTAAAAACGTAACGATAGAGATAAATCCATTTGATTCAAAAGCTGTTCAGATATATGTTAAATGGCATATAGAACTGAATATTAGATTCGAGTACTGTCTGCATGTGGTGTCATTTGTAACTGATACAAAGACAAAGTATTTCGGAAACACATAATATGTTGTGACTCTACCTATTGCTTGGATATGCCCGACGAGGCAAAGATGTACAATTTGTACATATGTATATACTTTGCTGGTTTCGACTATTTAAATGATACTTTACAACTATATTCAGTTTATTCCAAATTTAAATGGAACGGTGAATAACAATTAGACTTTTCATTTAGAGCAAGGACCCCTTACTACTCAATTGTATATGACAAAAATGAAACTAGCGTAAAATGCGGGCATTATGAAGATATGTACCCCTAAAGAAGAAAATATTAATGTCAAATTATTTGTACAACTTCGTAAATATTTCTTAATGATGAATACATTGATGATCTCAATAAAACAATGATGCAAACCATAAAGTAAAAAAATTAATGACATGTATTTAAATATAAAGTAGAATAATTGTTTCTATTTAACTACTGATTCTCGGGAACCAATTTTGGGAAAATCTAAAATTGTTTACTAATTATAAAGAGCTGTTTCAGTTTTCAACTTTACTGATGTTAACAGTAACTTTACCACACCTGCTGTACGCTATAAAGGATAGATAATAATGAGGTGAAAAAAGTATTGATGACGATATTGATTGTAAATGATTTTTTGGAAATCCTTCTAATATTAGAGATGGCGGTGAGCGATGCAACGATTTTCGTGGTAAAAACGACATTGTACATTATTCTTTAGAATCGACTCAAGGTCGTATGATACAGAAGACATTCCTCGATGAAAATGTTTAAAATGTTCGACTCAACGTCAATTTCATTGGACAGATCGTCATTTCAATATAGACGAATATTTTACTGAAGAAATTATTTAATATCAGTTTTTCACCCTGAGCGATAGCGATTGGTAAAATACGAATACAACGGGGAAACCCATAGTTCAACTAAATTTGGATAGTATGCGTTTGCACAAAAGTAGAAATAATATAATTATACTTGTTAATAATAATAGGGGTTGTCATACTAGAATTTCAGTTATATGTTGTTTTATTTTGTACTGTTTAAAGTAAAGAAGCAAGTTATTATTTCAATATTTCGTTGAAAAATAGCATAACTTTCAATGGACAATATACTTTCACTCCATTTTTCTTTGTGTTGTAAATATAATTTTACATGCGTAAAGCAGTAACCAATTTTTTTAGTTACAGCGTATATAATAAAACATTCTTGACGCTGTGCACAATCGATTTCACACAAAAAAATAGAAAAACATCTTATATTTATTGAAATTTGGATAACACTTTGAAACCATAATCGAGTCGATTTCGCAATTAATTGAAATGGTGTTCCGCGAAATAACAAGCATTCAGATCAGGAAGTTAAGTTCCTGTTTTGTCTGAGGCGGTATTTTGCACATAATGATGCCTATAAATGCTGATAACTTCTAAGTTTAAAAAAATATCAGCTTCAATCTTATTTTTTTTTATTAGAAAACTCACATTTATTTCAGTTCTGGTCATTTTTTTTTTTGCATTTCAGACTTGAAGATTGCTGCCATAACTATGAAGATATCAAGGGTATATGCAGAGGTAAATTACATAATTACTATCGATTGCATACGTATACAATATTAATCTTGGTCGTTATTGTTGTTAACGGTTGATTTGATTTTTGATTTTTGGAGTTTTAACACCACTTTTAAATACTGCATTTAGGCTACTTCGTGGCGGCCACTTTTTATTTGCAGAGGAAGCCGAAAAAAAACACCGACCTTCGAAAGAAAAACTGACAATCCTAGTCAATTAAGATTGGAGTCGAGGGCACCCACACGAGCAGGGTTCGTACTCGCAACCTCAGTGTTGACTAGCTAGTGATTACAGTAGTAGAACTGTTGTTAACAGATAGCCAGTTAACGAGAATACCACAAACGCTCCTGTACTGGATAGGTTTAGTTTGAATGATGGTTGGGTTCGTGTCATACATTTTTCGGTGAATAAACTTTTTTCCGAAATAAACCGGACACCAAGGCTGCAATCAAAATAGAAAAAAAAACGAATAAACAGACAAAATCATATTTAAATTAAAACAAAGCGCTGAAAACATCAGTCCCATGTGTGCTCTACTATTAGGTACATCTAGTTCCTTCAGTGTGTGACAACCTTCGTGTAATCAGTCGTACAATACACATTTGCACCTCACACGTTCGCCCCAATTTTTATTTAAATCCCAATTGAATAATTTGATATTTTTTATAAGTATATACCAAAATAAACTGCGAATTGGTATTTGAACTCAGCTAAGTTAGTATAATTGTGTGTGTTTGAAAATCATGATTGTTGTTTAAACTTGCTTTGATGTAAAATCGGTGTTTTGTGGGTTCTCGATACTCAATCGCTGGTTTCCCGTGTATTGATTTGTAGTCTGTTATCATAATTCTGTCTTTTTCGATCGTCTATTTGTCCTTTTGTTTCATCTTAAATATCTGTTTTCTCCGTCTTGGTGGGTTTTGTATTTGTGGCACTATTAATATCTTCCGTCGACTTTATGTAACAACAAAAAACATTTTTTTTTTCATTCAAAAATGTTTTTTGTAGTAAAAATATCAAAACTATTTGTTCGTATTTATATAAAAAAAGACTTTCATAGATCGAAGGATGGCTAGACTTCTAACCGATTGAAGGTTTTATTTTAATATCGTTTTGAAAATGTGTAGGAGATACCATGGGTTGTTCAAAAATAAAAATTGGAGAAAAACCAATCAGAGTCCGAATAAAAAAAGACAAAAAGGCAATTTGTTTAACAGTCATTATATTTTCAATACAACAAAGTGTTTTTGAATAAAATAGTCAGTTTTGTTGTTACCTAAAAGTGTCTACAATATACTAATTAAAAAAATATATGGAAGAAATGTATGAACAGCACCAGATAATTAGTGCCAACTCTGGTTTATTGCTCGGGAAGAAAAGAGAACAGTCCACAAAAAATGTCACGAAAAAAAGATTGAATAACTTTTTCTTTTTGTATATGGATTTGAAATATGGAAATATGGAAATATATATATATATATATATTGTATTAAATTTAATTGACAACACCGTTTCTTTTAGGGACATTTTCAAACTCATGTATTTTGTTTGGCTAAAAATGTAATTTTGAAAACCTTATTTTGTATTTATGTTTGGAAATTGTTTTTTTATGAACTTATCAGTATTTTTCTATTTTAGAATGCAAAATTGGAACTACAACAAGAATCTTCGGTGGTAGATGTCTTCCATGTACAAACTATACGTATGGTGTTGAATGTTTAAAAACATGTGACTGCAATCCTATCGAATGGTATGACTTCAAGTTGCAATCTAAATAGGTGTAATACCACCATTGATTTTTCCCTATTAGTCTTTGTTAAATTGGCACTTTTAAAAAAATCGTACAGTATTTACCTTTATTTCAACCAAAGAAATACTTTGCATGTGTAAAGTTCAATCCTTTCCAGTGATACAGTGAAAATTTCACACTACATTTCATTGCATATAAGAAAGTAACCACCGCCGAGGGTAGACAACCCAATTTTTACACTGTTATTTACTGGTTACCTGCTTTGGTAACTATGTAACCTGAACGTTCCAAAATATTTTATAAGACCATCAAATAAAAAAAGAATGATGCTTTCAGACACCCAACATACATATTTACGACTCAGAAAAATTTAAGTGCATTGAAATGCAGGGTTAATTTTCTACAACTGTCAAATTCAAGGGAATATTTTTTTAGGCCTACTTTCGTATGCAACCGGATGTGACATACCATGATTTGGTGGTATTACACCTAAAGAACACCTAAATGTCAAATAAACTTAATGCAATTTTTTCCCCTCCAATTGCAAGTTATTTCAAGCATAACTGTCAAGTTTTGTCTCAGTCAGAACTATAGTTTCAGAGAAAATCACTATAATGTAAGGCCATATCCTACGGCAATTTCAGTCCAATTTCTTCGAAAAATCCTAATTTCAGTGTATCATTATAAAATGCAGTTTTGACTAATATCTGATCATAATCTCATGATATTATATGCATCCAAACAATTAAATAGAATACAAAAGACAACTTTAAGATGATAAACAATTTTATTGCACCTTTTAGAGTTCATTTGAAGGTCTGTTTTGGTCTGTTTTGGTCCATTTTCCCTCCTTCCTTCCTTTTTCATCAAAACTTGATATCTTTTGTCTAAAAAATAAAACAAATGTGATTATTTTCCCACAAAAATGAAATAAATGTAATGTTAAATCAATAATTAAAGTGTTTTAGCTGAAAGAACTGTCTCTATAAATGTTAACAGTCTACACGGAAGTTTCTATAAGCCCTTATGTGTAACTTGAGTTTTTGGTCTGTTCCCCTAGTGTGAGAAATAACGGTTCCCTTTCAGTCAATCATTTATTGCTACTGGTATCAAAGTCTTTTTATTTACTCATAACAGTATATTTCTAATAGATTTACACAAAAAGTCCACTTTCTTGTATTTTACATTAGAAAATGGGGAGAAAGAGTAATAAAAAAATACCTCAAAATTTTTTTAAAAAGGGTTATGTCCCTTGGAATGCTGGTACAAAAAATAATTGGTAAGAATTATAAAGTTTAAGTATGTGAGACTGGATTCTGATGTGTATAAATCCAGGACAAATAAGTGTTTAGATGAGTTATTCTCTGTGCAAAATGTAGACGGCACAATGGCAAATTGTAAACTTTTGCGGCCAAAACAAAAAAAAACATGATGATAGTTGATACATACTTTAATGCTGAAGTGTCATCTGCAGACCAATTCACATATAAGATTTTTCAACAGAATGCTCTTCAGAACATGGTTAACACTGAAATAAAAAATTCACATGTTGTATAAACAAAACAAAAACTGTAAGGGTAATTTAAAATTTAACACAGTAATCTAAATACAGCTTTGTCTGTCCACCCATTTGACTAAGAAAACACCCGTAAACCCCCATTTCAATGTAATTTTACCTCAAACGTACTTTCTGTGTCTAAATCCATTCCGAAAAGTCCATGTTTACAATGTATGAACTGGTTTATTAATAACTTTTAAAAATGAAAGTACAATAGGGTCACGAGTGCACATTTTGTTTCCCTAAATAGGTGTAATACCACCATTGATTTTTCCCTATTAGTCTTTGTTAAATTGGCACTTTTAAAAAAATCGTACAGTATTTACCTTTATTTCAACCAAAGAAATACTTTGCATGTGTAAAGTTCAATCCTTTCCAGTGATACAGTGAAAATTTCACACTACATTTCATTGCATATAAGAAAGTAACCACCGCCGAGGGTAGACAACCCAATTTTTACACTGTTATTTACTGGTTACCTGCTTTGGTAACTATGTAACCTGAACGTTCCAAAATATTTTATAAGACCATCAAATAAAAAAAGAATGATGCTTTCAGACACCCAACATACATATTTACGACTCAGAAAAATTTAAGTGCATTGAAATGCAGGGTTAATTTTCTACAACTGTCAAATTCAAGGGAATATTTTTTTAGGCCTACTTTCGTATGCAACCGGATGTGACATACCATGATTTGGTGGTATTACACCTTAAACATAAAGATAGCGTTGTCTTGTCTTAAACAAAAGTTAAATGTTACGTAATTGACAAATATATTACACTTACCTTTACCTTGACGGACACTTTAAACATGTAAATCTTTCATTCGGATGTAGTTCTCTTTTTTCATTGCTGATACATATTAGAAACTTATTATCATGTCTTTGTGCATGTTTAATTTTTTAGATGTAAAGAAACAATACAAAAATGATTAATACTTTTTTTTACAAAACAGGTGCGATGCTGAGGTTGGGTGTATTTTAAAAACAACCATCTTAACAACACATTTGAAGAATGCTGGTAACTATAATTATCTTTCACAAGTCTAAAGTATTAAGACATTTATTTAAACGTTTCAAATATGAGAAATTATTTTGTTGACCATGGATGTTTGAATTGGTAAAATATAATCAACATAGTAGCACTTTTTTCTTCAGAGTCAACAGATGTCAAGATTCTAAATTTGTAAGTTTTTGTATTCTACGAGCCGAAATCATGTAGTATAATCCTGATGATAGGTGTTTTTCTATCATATCTTTTAACTGGAATAAGTTAAATCAGGCAGTTTACTCTCTTTCTAAAATTGATTATCATTTTGTCGTCGAATTTATGTTTTGTATGTCTTAATGTAAGTTTATGTTATATAATTATATGCATACTGTCACCTTTACAACCTTTTCCTTATGTCTCTTTTGTTAACATGCCGAATTCATATTATTAAGTTGAATACATGCTGATATAGCATTTGCATTTAGAGCTAGCTCAAAGTATGTTGATTTTGTTGAACGAGGAATACTGCTTTCTCAAAAGTTGATAAGACAGGGTTATGAATCAATCAAATTAAGGTCATCACTCAAGAAATGTAACGGTCGCCATCATGAGCTCAATGGCCATTATCATAACGTGTGTCAGAAATCATACACTGATGTTCTTCCTCAGTCATAATAACCTTCAATCATTACCAAACTGAACAAAGTAATAACACGACGGGTGCCGTATACGGTGCAGGAAATGTTAACCCTTCCGGAGAACCTGATTTCACTCCCGGTTTTTAGTGGAGTTTGTATTTTTTCTTATTTATTATTTATAACTGTTGATGTAAATGTCCTTTGGTTTTGCGAGTATTTGTTTACTCCTTGGTGTGATTTTTATTTTTCTTAGAACAGGTTCACAATTTCAATGTAAAAATCTTTATCCTAACAGACGGTTTGCCATGTACTGTATTTATAATAGACTTTTCTTTTTGTTATCAGTCACTTAAGTTTGAAAATATGAAGTATAAAACTCGTATCAAGTATAAATGTCCATATATGTAAAGTGTTGTTTACACGTTAATCAAACTTATCTACGTTACTGTCTTTTTTTTTTGAAGATACAACAGATGCAGATAAGTCTGTCTCATTTTTGACTTTATCAAACTGAATCAGATATTTTCTTGTCAAATCTTCTCACACACATCACTGATCCGAAGAATCAGATATTCGTCATTATTTTTTCTATGCATATTCTGATTGAATTGTGTTCCCAGTCTCTACAACGATAGTTGCACTCAAAGCACTCTTTGATTGTTTAAAGATTATCTGCTGACGATTAACTGCCTCTTGTTTTTCAAATAGAACACGATACAATGTTTCATTGATGGTTCAAATGCTGTTTGGTGCTAACGAACATCTTCCTGGTATCGCTGTGAATACATTTTTATACATCTTCGTACGCCAGGCACTATTCTCTCAATTGAGACCTCTCTTTATTGATGAGCTGCTGATACAATGTAAAAGAATATTACCTGCTTGTTTAATATCGGTTTAATTGACTAATATTTCTTCAGTTATATTATCCTTCAAAATTTCAGTAGACACTCTCCCCTTCATTAGGAAAATAGACAGTTATGAAATGGAAATAAACTCATCATAAATACCAGGACTGAATTTTGTATATACGCCAGATGCGCGTTTCGTCTACAAAAGACTCATCAGTGACGCTCGAATCCAAAAAAGATAAAAAAAAAAAAAAAAAACGCCAAATAAAGTACAAAGTTGAAGAGCATTGAGATCCAAAATTCCTAAAAGTGTTGCCAAATACAGCTAAGATAAACTATGCCTGAGGTAGAAAAGCCTAATTATTTCAAAAAAAATTGTAAACAGTTAATTTATAAATGTAACAATATCAATGATTATTCATGTCAGCACAAAAAGTGCTGACTACTGGGCTTGTGATACCCTCCGGGAAATAAATCTCCACCAGCAGTGGTATCGACCCAGTGGTTGTAAATAAACTTATCATAGATACCAGGACTAAATATTGTATATACGCCAGACGCGCGGGAAGGGAAGTATTTTATGGTACACTGATTTTCAACTTTCTATATTAGAAAACTGTAACGCTTAGTTTAACGAAAACAATTGTTTTCGGTTAGTTTATTAAAAAATTTGAATTTTCGGCATTGAAAGTGTAATTTTACAAGGGAGCACACAAACAATGTTGAGTAATCATGACACTACTTGGTATTTTAAACTCAAAATGTGTATAACGGAATTATGATAGCACTCAAGAAATTGCCAGTCAGCATTGTATTCATCGAACAATTGCATCATTACATCGTTTATAGTAATTTAGAATAAAAGACAAATACGCATTTAAGATAATTTTTCATATAACCTCATCATGTATAACACAAGTAAAACATGCAAAAACTATGTTTGTAATCATTTAACATTTGCTCTTTGCGAGAAAATATTGAACCAGTTTTATTTCCAGATGAAACAATCAGAACAACAGAAGCAACTGTTATAAACAGTGGTGAGTAAAACATAACACAATTTGTTTCGGAGATTAACTTTCGAATATAATGAATTATTACATTTCAGTTCAATGTCTTACAACATGTACAAGACACATTCTTAATTATTTGACATTATAGAGTAAAACATTGCGCTTTACACAAAATTTTTCTTGATATAAATTGAATAAGAAATTTGAAAAAAACAGCGATCGATACCAAAAGATTATCAAATTTTATAAGTCGAAAGACTACATTTGTACATAAAAAAAGACAATAGACAAAAAGACAAATACTAGTTTACAAAACGAAACATAGAAAACAAAAGATCACGAAACACGAACCCACACAAAACATTGGTGATTTAATTTGCTCCAGAAGTGTAAGCAGATCCTGCCCCCTAATGGCAACCCGCCATGGTGTTCATGTCAGTTCAAATCCAATGGTGACTCTAATTGGCATTCGTTATTTTACATTCATGCAACTGTGCATGTAGTTATACCAATTGAAAGTTATCCGTCGTCATCTGTAATACAGATATTTCCTAACGGTCTACTGACTCTTGATGGCGTCCGGGGACTTTGGAAGGACGATTTCAACTTCACCACTTCTGTCTAGAGATCGTAGATATCCCTCATCATGCAGATAACTCATACATCATGTTTTCAATTTTTAACTGTTTTATGTATAAAAAAGAAGATGTGGTATGATTGCCAATGAGACAACTGTCCACAAGAGACCAAAATGACACATACATTAACAACTATAGGTCATCGTACGGCCTTCAACAATGAGCAAAGCCCATACCACATAGTCAGCTATAAAGCTCCCGATAAGACAATGTAAAACAATTCAAACAAGAAAACTAACGGCCTTATTCATATATAAAAAAAATTAACGAAAAACAAATATGTAACACATAAACAAACGACAACCACTAAATTACAGGCTCCTGACTTGGGACAGGCACATACATAAATAATGTAGCAGGGTTAAACATGTTAGCGGGATCCCAACCCTTCCCTTACCTGGGACAGTAGTATAACAGTACAAAAATCAGTTGAAAAAGGCTTAACTCATCAGATGGAAAAAAATACAAGTGGACTTGCCGGGTACTTGTACATCCCGTCACAAAAAGACACAATGAACAGATCTGAGAGTACTCGCAGTTATCAGCCAGCTAGTTCAAAGCCACTAACATCTAATAAAAAAATCATGCATCTAAGACTGATGTAATTCATTTTACATATATTTTATGTTGTAACAACCGGCCGTTAACACGTGTCCTACTTCCTCCGCTCTTTAGTATGCAAATGCAATGCATGCAGTTGTCCGGGGATATAAAGTATATAAAATTATATTTGTTGAGAAAATGACTGAGATAGCGATTTATAATAAACGATTTATCTGCTTATTCAATAATCAATTCAAATATCTAAACATCTACTAGTCACCGCATGTGTCGGCATCGGGTTCTGATTTCATTTGATCCCTTTAAAGGTCCTAAGCTGTTTTCGGCTTAAAATATACCACTTGTCTGTCAACTGTGTTTTGAAAACTAAACGATATGAAAATACTAGGCAAAATCAGTTTTCTTTTATTTGCCCTCTCTCACAATTTTAATTAGAAGTTACAAACATTCTGTAACTAAAGGTAATTCACCAACAGTGTTATTATTCAGTCAAAGTTAAAACACAAAACAGTGGTGTGACGGACAAATGGCAATATGTGTGTATTTGCTTGCATAATAATGTTCATTTTATTGTATTAAATAATTAAAGCAGTTATTGTTATTTTTTTTATCATTATTGAAGAAACATTCATATCGGAAAGACTAATTTTGACGATATTTATAGCTGTTTTTTTCGTTCTGACTGGATTTTGTTATTTGATTCATACACACATTCAGATATCTTTGAAATTAAAAATCAAAACTCAAAAAGTGATATTAGAACCTTTAGAACAGTCTCAATATGTTGGCGTCTATGATGAGATCGATGAGATTCAATTAACATTTGACACGTCTGATTTGAACGTTACATCACCAGAATCTATATACGAAACTGTTGGTTCTGTTTCTCAGGAGAGACTTTCTATTACAACAAGTACTGAACATGACGACACAGGATACCTTGATCCGTATTTCGCAATAGAGGATGAAAGTGACAAATTACAAGATCGAACATCAATGACAGAGTGTAGTTCAACGAATTCGTCCAACTCAGACGTTGTAGATCAGGATATTATGGCATGTAAAAACATATATCAACCACTTCAAGAGAATTGGCAAAACGAATCACATGGTTATGAAGTACCTGTGATGGTTCATAAGGGTTTCGAATGTTCTGCAGGGTTTGATGAAAAAAATACCAGTAATGCATACTTTGATGTGTACAAACCGTTGCAGAGAGACGAGGATATAACGAATCCCACGTATGAGATCCAGAAATCTCCAGAAACAAAAGCAAGAAATGATAAGAGTCTTTTGGGGAATGCTTGCTCATCTTAAATCACAACATGCAATTAACATGATTGCTTAAATATGCATACTGAATCTAAAATATCAATAAAAAATTGTGATGAAATGGAATCCTGTAAGCCGTTTGATGAGGATAATGTGAGGAGAATTGATCAACACTAGTTCAGTGGTGACATTCAAAGAGGACTTAACAAACTTGTATTTAAGCAATATATGTTGTTCTCAAGAAGATAATATCAAAAAGGTGAATGATAATAAGCAGTGGCAAAATCATGCAATTAAATGGGTGTTATATTACATGTACATAGTTATTAGAATAAATTAACCAGTCGGTACCATTATGTACATTTCGAGTACTTTTTATATTACATTATGCTTTGTACTTAAGGTGAACATAACTATAATTCGCCTCTGAAGAGCTTTGTTTTAATATAACTTTAGACAATTTCAGACTTCTCATTAATTTATATGCAATTTTTATCCTACAAGTTGTGTCCTTGAACGTATACCCAATAAAGGCAACAGTAGTATACCGCTGTTCAAAACTCATAGATGCCAACAATGAATACCTTTTAGACTAGTAACTACCCAGTGAGAAACTTCTTAGCAAAAAAAATAGCATAGGCAACACGACGGGTCCGCATGTGGAGCAGGATCTGCTTACCCTTCAACAGTACATGGCATCGCTATCAGATGTTGGTGGCGTTCTTGTCGCTAAATCTTTATTTTTATATGTTAGGTTGTGTGTACTATTGTATGTGTTTGTCTTTTTCTTTTGTAGTCATGGCGTTGTCAGTCTATTTCTGATCTATGAATTCCCTCTGGTAATTTCGCACTTCTTTTAAAAAAATGTTTGACTGCTGTATATTTATTAATAAAATTGGAAAAGGTGGTCAGCGGGAATTTCGAAAACTAGCTAGGAACCTTATCGGTAGTTTCCAAATACTGTGGATTCATTATTATTCGTTGAATACCAATATTCGTGGGTTTTGTGAGTAAGGCAGAACCAAGAATTCAAATGTTCAACGAATAACATATTTTCAAAACGTCTTGTATATAGAGAATAAACGTAGCAAAACCACGAGATCAAATATCCACGAATATGCAAGTTTTAGCAATCCAAGAAAATTGATACCCAGGAAAATAAATGAATTCACAGTATCATATATTGATGTTTTGCGTTATTTTTCTTATCGTTGACTGTTTCTGTTAAATTTATTGATTAAGAACTTGACATTCTAAATATTGCCCTAGAAATGCTTTTTAACTACTTATGACGTTCGGTTGTTTTTTAATTGAATTATACCATACATTTTCTTTAATTAACTATAAAACATTTCACACTAGCTTTTTTGGCAACATAAACATGATGAAGACGGTTTAGAATGAAAATAAATAATATACAATCAATTGATGTTGTTTTCAATCTCAGAACTGTAGTAAAGCCTTCATAAATTTGAACTTAGACATATAAACTAGATTAAGTTCAAGACGCCCTAAGTATCGGTATACATTTGTCATGAATTCTCTTTCGAACTTGTTTCGGCCTTATTCGATACATTTATGTAAACATATTCGATTTCAATAGATCGATTTTAAAAGAGAGAGATCTGGAATTATTGCTTATGATACAATTTTTCAATAGAAAATTTAAGGACACGAATGATAACAACTTCTAATTACCATAAAGCATTCAACAATCAGAAAAACAATTACCATGTAGTAGGCTTCAAAATGCTCTGCACAACAAAATGTTAACATTTTAACAAGTAAACTATTACTGAATATGGTTGTTACTAACTAGGTCTCACATTTGACAATTTAAAAACTGCTCAACATAATAAAAACCAATGTGAAAATGAGTTGGAGAAGAGAGACAAAAGATATCAAAGGAATATATAAACTCATTAGTAGGAAATAAACTGACATTGCTTTGGCAAAAACGGAATTAAAAAGATAACAAAATGTGGATAAAACACAATATATATGAAACTAAAGAGTGAGTATACTACATACCGGGGTTAGTATTGCCTACTCCACATGTGACATCCGTCGCCTTTGATCGATAAGTAAAATAACATAAATAACGAACTCTGAGAAAAATTCAAAACAGTAAGTTCTTATTTAAATAATTGCAAAATCAAAAGTTCAAACATATCTAACGAATTAAATAACAACTGTCATATCATTGACCTGGTACAAGCATTTTCTTATGTTAAAATAGTTGGCTTTAATCTGGTTTTATATCTAGCAAAATGTCGTTTGTATAACAATCGCTTTAAATTCAATTATATTGACAACGATATCAGAACAAAACAGACATAACAGCTAGAAATGTAAAACAAATAGGGGTTCATCAGTCAACACTGTGTTTTATTCATAATCATTATAAAATAACAAATATGTAACAAAGAAACACAATGAATTATATAAAAATTCCCATTAGCGAAATTCAAGATGTGTATACAAATAATTATAATAGCACAACAACACAAAGGGATTTATAAGTAACGAACAACGTCATCTGTAACACATAAACACAAAACGGTATATAGAAACAATACTTAAGCAAAATTGAAAAACTAGAATAAAAATGTGTTTACCATAACACAATGACGAGATGTATAATTGCGAAGCCATGTTAATAGTTATCAAATGTACCAGGATGATAATTTAATACGCCAGACGCGCGTTTCGTCTACAAAAGACTCAGCAGTGACGATCAGATCAAAATATTTTAAAGCCAAAAATGTTCAACGTTGAAGAGCATTGAGGACCCAAAATTGCAAAAATGTTGTACCAAATACGGCTTAGGTAATCGATATCACAAAAAACAGACTATCAAAAGAATACTATCAAACGTATAGATTCGTTAATAAATAAATCAAACGATTATATATATTACTCAAAGGTGAAAAGGGCATGAGAGGTCCAATCAATCTCAATTACAAAACACTAACATACACATAAGAAACAGATCAAAGTGTCCAGCTAGTCGAAAAGTGTTTTTTTTTTTAAAGACATCACTTATAAGACAGGTTTCCCACGCAAATGAAAAACATGTTTGTATGCAATCCATTATGAGTGTATTTGTTATATCTTCCCTTAATCTGTCTACATTGATGCCCTTTCGGTTTAACTTTTAGACTGTTATTTTGAATTTTACAAAAGTGACTATAGTTTGGTAATATCCTTTTACATTGTGATGTTGAGTTGTGGTCATTTTTCTATTCTTGTCTTTCACTTCGCTTATGTGCTTTGTCTATATGCCTTTGTTTACATTTTGCTTTGTTTTTATAATTATTTGGATAATAACACAATGTGGACTGCTGTTCTCCCTGTATTACTTTTTTTACCTAATATGTCTGTTTGTTTATTTCACAGCTATAAAACCATTATATATCAACAGTTTTCTACATGAGGAAGTGCATTTGCCTACTCGGGAACATGACAGTTTTTTTACCAATTGTATGATCATTTTTTTACGTTTTATATTTCCCCATTTGATAAGGGGCTTCCCGATTTGTGTTTTTCTTGTATTATATTTGCTATTTTACTTTATTATATGCCTTATTTTATAAAATAAATCCAATTGATCAAATGATTCTTCCGCAATCAGTTTAACAGTGATGACTCGTTATTCCGGAAATCAATTTAATTTCCGTAATTAAAATATATTGAGGTTTTGTGGTCTGGTGTAGAATATGACACTCATTTATACTAAGCATTAAGTGATATGTTTCAACAACAACATCACTCCGTATAACCCCGATACAAATGAATCCGGACGTTGAGGCGTTCGACGCGATAATAAGGACAACATTTGGTATGACAACAATTTCGAATGCCTCTCTAGAACTTGAACTCTCTTGAGTATATATAAATATGTCAATGTGCATGTTAGTTTATTTATTCAATTATACAGTTGTTGTAAGTTTTAAGTATTGCATAGAACGTTTGATAAAACTGCTAGATGCAAAACGCACAGACATGGTGCAATTTCATACGTTTTATGAGGTAAACAATGCTGAATATCTTTTCGTGCATACACCTTTGCATATTAATACCTTAAGCAATAATAAATAACTATACGTTGAATTACTACGTGTCTTCAAATGTTCCCTAGAACTTAGAATAAACGCAATATCACACTAAATAAATGTTCTCTTACTGTATTGTTCGTTCAATCATATGTGTCGCGTTCGTTGTGCGTTTTTAAATAATCACTGTACAGTTCGTTGACAAAAACCGTCACAAATCCCTTTCTTGTCAAGGTATTCCAGATGGTGTCAGCGACCCTGTTTTTGTATTTTATTGTAAATGTTTATCTGTTAACTTAGTCAAACTTAAAATATCTGTCATCCAAAGCCAAAATTGCAATATTTAACCAGCATGACATCTGATAGGAATGCTTCTATTGAAAATTGGGACTTTCAACGTTATTCCAGATGAAATGAACAGTTAATAAATATATTCCAGTAGAAATAAAGTTTCAAAAAGTAAAGTACAGTCAATAAAGCTTTAATGACTTACTTTTCACAATTCGAGACACTTCCAAATGCCGATGTTGGTCCAAATTCGCCTAGACGAAAGCAGACATAGGAAGTCGTTGAACTTAATTTGCCGAATGCCATAAATGGCTTTCCAACTGCTTTATTTTTTTCATTTTTTTTTTATATATATAAAGCTTTGTAGATGCGATGTGGTGGCCAGTGAGACAACTTTTCACCAAAGTTTAAATAAAGTGGGTGTATAAAGCAATTATTATAGTCCAATGTACAACATTTAACAATGAGGAAAACTTATACCATAAAGTCGGCTAAAAAAAGTAAACAAACAAAAAAACATAATTGAAAAAACAAGTCAGTTATAATTAAGAATTATCTCTTCATTATATCTTCACATAAAAGTAACTGTATTACTATTGATGGCTATCAGTTACATGTTTATTGTTTACCTATATTCTTTAGCCTTAATTTAACTCTATTGTAATCTATAACCCCTAGGACACGCCTCTGAGATTCAGGTCAAAAGGCTTCACCTATAATCCATTGATTGTTTTTGATTGCTGTCTATATAAAAAAAAATGAGGTATTGAAACAACTCTTCCCAAGAGACCAAACGAAACAAAAAAGGAACCACTATAGGTCACCGTACGGCCTTCAACAATGAACAAAGCCCATACCGCATAGTCAGCTATAAAACACACCGAAATGACAAATGTAAAACAATTCATACGAGAAAACTACCGGTCCAATTTATGCACAAATCAGTGAACAAAAAAATATATATAACCACTGAATTACACGCTCCTGGGTTTGGACAGGCACATACAGAATATGGCGGGATTAAACATGTTATTGGGCGCCCAACCCACCACCTTACCGTACATTAAATGTCGTATGATAAAAACTTTTAAAAATGCTATCAAATTAGAAATCGGACGTGTGTATCTGTATGCTTAGCCATATTTGCATCTGTCGATATTATGGGTTGCTGTCTGCTTGTTATGGTGGGAAATTATTATTTTCATACATGCATATTGGTTATAATCATACCAAAGCATAATTTAATACATGCAAAATTCATTGACAAACGCAATATTGTGTCAACGAAGCGTACGGTATAAAAATGTTTAACGACAACGAAGCGTACACAACATGAAAATAAAGACACTTTAAAACATGTATTTTTTTGTTTCTAGATACAACATGTACAACATAAACAAACGATCTTTATAAGTTTGTTAATCTATACTATGAAATTTTCAAAAATGTATGGTTTAAAAACTATGAGGTACGAGAAACATTAAGTTTTGAATATTTAAAAATACCAAGCACGTTTTATCATTGATATCGTCGTGCGTTTTTTTTATATTTGTATATAAAAATGGCACACATTTGAAAAACCTTTTAGTTACTAATGAGTATTATGGCAAAGAATATATTAGAGCAAAATATCCGAAGAATAGATATTGGCTTTTCTTTAAAAGTATTAATTCCTTACTGTCTGAACTCAGTGTTACACAGTGTGTTCGATTCGAACGCGTCAACGTCCGGTTTCATCTGTATCGGGGTTATACAGGGTGAGCATACGTATTTTCTTTTATCAACTAAAATTTAAATGGACAACAGAAAAGTGCATGGAATCTATAATGTGTTGCTACGTTTATTCCTGTACACACAGGCTATACTTTGTGTTCTTTTTACCATTAACTGAGTAGCATTTTAACAGCTTGATTGTAGAATTATATCTTTGTGGTATATGTTAAAAGAATTGAATTAAAAATAACTAAAAAAGGCTTGAGTTAGGTGGCGGAACTAAGCATGTAGTTCTGTCGTTTTATAAGAATGAAATATTGGCAAACAAGATATTCCAGGAATCTTTTGGAGAATGTTTGTGCTAGAACTTAAGTACATGATCGGTTTCAAAACATGTAAAACGCATATGAACTGTTGATAAACAAGTTCAACCATGGAAATCATATTGGTTGATTTTTGTTTTACAAAAATTGCATTGAAAATTGGTTAGATCGACTAACATTTTTATTCATTTTATTCAATATTGACACTTGAAAGATTACTTTAACTTTTTAAAAATCCAATTTTGTCTCAAAATATGAACCCCTAGTCCAGAAAAAAATTAAATATTGTCATAACAGAACTTATTGTTATCAAGATATATTTCATAGAGGGTGGTTGCTAACTAGAAAATATTGTGTCCAGGGATTATAAGTTGTATCTTATTATACATTTTAATGGGCCCTTTCACTGCTTGGTTGACTATTATGGAATATGGGTGACAAAGATGACTACAAAGTTATTCCATTTTTCGTCATCACACTCTTGAACTCTTTCCCTATCATTACTATCCCTTGGAAAATCTTTTTTTCACACTTAAAATGCTTTGAAAATTTTGTACTTTGAATACATTATATTTCTCCAAAGTTTTTACCCATTCATTTTATGATTCTCTACTTTCTAAATCAAAATAAATAGTTCAGCTTAGTAAGTTGTTAAAATTAGAAACATGTTTAAAATCACAACACAACATTCTTTTTTGTTAAGTACAACTTTTGATAGCCTCACTTTGAGGCGCATGAGGAATATTGAACCATATTGAAATCCATAGTTTTGCTTTTTCCAAAACTCTTGTGTGATCTTCATCGGGATGACTTTCTGAATAAATCAGCGTGTCCATTTCTGAACAACTATCAAAAAGTGTAGGCATTCTAAGGCAATAACATTTTTATTGCTATATTTATTTATTTTGAACCTAATATAAAAGTTTCATTGATTTCTTTCAGAATACCTGGACAAGTAAAACCTGGATAGCACATCTAATGATAAACTTCAATTACAAAATGCATACCCTGCGGATTAAGTAACATTTTCAGATGCCTAAAAGTGCATTTTGACTAACAAATATGCAAAAATATAGATTTAATAAAAAAAAAATAGAAATTACTTATGAATCTTTACCGCGGTAAACTGCGGTGAATGTCATACATATCATATAATCAAAGTGTAATAATGTGCAAATTTTCATATAAGCAGATAGTATTAATCAATTTAAAATATACTTATTAACTGTATTTAAATGAACATTCTTTATCAGGGAGAAATGCGCATTAGGGTTTTTATGTGAACATAACTAGATCACACGTTTTATGACTTTATTAAGTCAACGATATTCGATATGCAGTTGTAGAAATATTTGCATATTTCACTCCCATAGAGATTGTTTGCCTCAACCACCCTCAGTCGTGGCATATTGACTTTGCAAGTTTTGTATAGGTTACATAATGAAGCTAATGAGCAGATCAGTTTAAGCGATATCGGTTATGATATGTCTTTGATATTTTGCATGAAACCATATTTATACAAGCATTTGCACGTCTCATTGCCATTGTCACGAATGTGTTTAATGTACCCAGCCATATCAGTCATGGTCTATAAATTTTGAAACTTTTGAGTAAATTTCTTGTTCGAGTGTATTTTTATGTCAGTTTAAGATAAAACTAATATGCAAAGTAACTGATATTTTGAATGCAGTTGCATTACTATTAACATAAATTTTGTATCTTATTTCGAGGAAATTATTTGTCTATGCACCTTCTGTCACTCGGTTTTTATATAATTTACTCATTCAAGGTATTGCTATTTGAATTTCAACATTCGCATTAACCTTTTATATTCTAAATCGCCAGCTCAAACGAATATAAATTATCTAATAAATAAAACATCACATAAATAGGATAAGTGTGCCTACAGGTGTATTAGCCTTTAACATAAATTATATTCAATATGATTCTCAAGCTCAAGTTCTTCACTATAAATTCAGGAACAATACTAATCCAGTCATACAATAGCACAGTAATATACAGTAACACAATCAAAAACTATCTACAAAAAAGGATAGATTTATATTAAGATAATGTAATATATGTATATACCCACATTAACGATAACCATCTCATAAAAAGTTGGGCGGGTGGGTAAACATAATAACGTGTGCTACGTTTAACTATAGGCAAACTTTGAATAACTTTATTTTCGCAAACTAACCCCTTAAGTAAAACTTAATCATGCTTTTCACGAATCTCATGAGCGCATATACCCGTCATTGCGGGTAAATGAAATCCAATCAAGTTAAACATAAACACACACGATGTGTTTGATATAACACACACACACGTGTTTATAGTAAACAATCACTTGACCGTTTCTACGTCATGTGACCAATACATTTAATAAATATATTTACACCGATGGTTTTTTAATTCAAATGAATATAAAGGGTTTTAAAACATGGGCAAAGGCTTACGATTCAACGCATGATAATTATGGTGCTGAAAGGGTTGGTAACGATGCTATGCAATACATTGCAAAAACTGTTGGTTCTATTTAATATTTTAATATTTTGGCTCATGTTTCATCAATTTGTGTTTTTTTTATAATTTAATAGCACGTTTTACAAGCGATATTTATACTAAAGTGAGAACATCCGATGTGTCAATCTATTTTGAAACTTTAGGAGAAATTAAACATAAATTTACTTCATATTATAGTGTTCAAATTCTTCCTTATTGTTAAAACATGCTTGTATGGGTACTTTGGTAATGACTTATTCTGTTATCGATTAAAGATGAAATATCAAGTGATCATTTTACTTATTTGTGGAATAAGAAATTCCTATCACAGAAATTCAACAGAAGGTGTGTGTTACAACAACAAAGGGTACGTTTCTATGATGTAAAGCGACATCGTATTTCAACACATGTACATGATGTTCCATCTAATGTTTCAATATGTTGTCGAAAAATAACAACACTTTCAAGGGGACATTAAATTTTACATGTGAAAGGTATTAAAAGAGGGACGAAGATACAAGAGGGACTGTCAAACTCATAAATCGAAAATAAACTGACAACGCCAATAATTTAACCTTACAGTTACTACATTATATGAAACATTCTCGAAGCGGTGCACAATCGATTGCACAATAATGATATTAATTGAAAATTTGATGTCACATGGGTATGATGTGTGAGTCCATTTCGCAATTAGTTGTCCCACAAATACATAAGCACGCAGATCCACAGTTCACGTTTTGTGTAGAACGATATATGCACATAATGAAGTCTTGACATGACGATCCACTTAACGTTTTATAAAATATCAGCTTCAATCGTACTTGCTTTGAATAGAATTAGAATGGGAACACTTATTGAACTTATTCTTTTCAATAATAATTTTGACACTAGTTTACTATAACATACAGTTTTGGATATTAATGCTATCTGTTTACATTTCAGACTTCATGATTGCTGTTTTAACTTCGAAGCTATCAAGGGTATATGCAAAGGTAAATTTTGTTAACTATTTTTCATTTTTAATCGACTTGTAACGTTTATATTCACTTATATCATGTTAAAAAGGGGTATTTGCCCCAAATAACGGTTGAGGGATCAACCAATTTCTAAACACCGTTAAGCGTGAGAAAAAATATGCTTACCTCGAAACCAGTATTTTTGGCAGATACATCTTGCAAGCATGACATAATTGTGTTATACCACCGAATGTTCTTTATATACATCTTGACATTCTGGACCTTATATTTTTTATTGTATCAGGTATCTCATGACGTTTCTGCGTGACTTAAAAAGAAATTGTATTATCTGAATCTAATTGCATTGACCGTAAAAAAAAGGGTTTTTTTTATTTTTTTCTCACAATATCAAATTTTGTTATTCAATTATTTCCTGATATATAAATACCTAAGTAGCCAGGGTCGCATACTTAGGGAGGACCCCTGTATTTTAACAGCCTCACTTGATCAGGGAAAATATCAAACGAGTTTAAACTTCCCATAGTTTTACACAGCTATATTTGAATAACCAATACAATTGATTTTACCTGAAAAGCATCACTGACACTGTAATACATAACAATTATCGTATATTCGGTTTACTGACTATCATCACACATGTGATTGGGAAAATAAAAGTTATAATTTCATGTTTTGAAGTACAGTCACAGACCGTGAATCGACTTATTAATGCAGTTGAAAATGCGTTCCTGCAGAGCTTTATTTCGGATGTCATTAAAAATACAGGTAGAATGTCTCTCGCTCTAAATACAAAAATGATGTTTAAATTTCCTAAATGTTTCACTTCTTACATTTGAAAGAGATGCATCATATAAAGAATAGCCATAAATTTTACTACAAATATTTCATGGGATGATTTTTTAATATTGTATCCCCCCCCATCTTCAATGGTATTTGACAGCAAATACCCCCGCACATGGAATTACCTTATGACAAATACACCGACAAAGAAACTAAAATCTCAAAAAAATAAAACAATTGTGCAAAATACCAATTATCTCATTGAATCAAAATACAAAGTTATAACATCAGGTGCAATTGCATTGTTAATCTCGGACATTGCTGTTGATAGTAGATTATCAGTTTACAATCGTATCATCACCTCTCCTGCAGTCAGGGGCGTTACTTTTTTAAGTTACTTATATAAGTAATTTTGTTTTAATTTTAATAGAATCATATACTAAATGTAGTTTGAATGACTTTTTATATCATATTATATCATCAAATAAAGATTTAATTAAATTTGAGAGGAGTATAGAGGTAAAGGGTTACATTAAAAATAATGATAAAAACATTACATGAATAGGTTATGTTATACATTTCAAATTTGTAATAAACTTTTTGAAGGAACATATGAAGTTTATTTGGGTTACCAGTTATAAATAACTTCAAATCTTAATTAATTCACAAGTGTCTATTTATTTATATCAATCTACTTTCAAGATTGTGGATAATTTAATAGTCCCAACAGACCAATATTTGACCCAAAAGAGTCGGTATGAAAGATAAGTGCGTCAGAAAGTTCATTAGTGTTTCAGAAAGCATAAATCTTTCTTTTTTCAAACTGATTTAAGCGAATATGTGTGTTTAAATTCACTTTAAACGGGACATTGATTTGATATAAATATTACACATCCTTTTGGGTTTTTTTTTTTTTTTTTTTTTTGTATTCATGTATTCAATTATAGTATTGTTGTTCCTGTTTCCTATATTACAATGCACACCCTTCCGGGATGTTTCAATAAACATTTAATTGTCCATATACCTTTTGACTGATTTATTTTTTTAACAATATTAAATATATTGATTCGTCACCCGAAGATAGATGTATATGCAAAAAGAATTATGAATTACTCGATTCCACTCTTAATCATACTCGACTGTACTTATTTGTACCTGACTCTTATCGTTGCCATTGAAAATAGTCTGAACTATTACTCGACCAGTCTGAAACAGTCTCAACCCATTCTCGACTTGCACTTGACCAATACTTGACCAGTTCTTAACCTATATCTTTCAGGCTTATTCATGCTCAACCAAAGGTCTGGGCAATACTTGACCAGTCTGAATCTTACTTGGCCAAATTATTTCCTTTTAACTGACATGAGAACAGCCACAATAAAATAAAGATATATGAATATATATCATCAGATTTTTAAATCGTACATGATTCTTAGATTTATCAAAAAAAGATTGTTTATTTATATTAATAATAAGCATAAATTTTAATCTTGTAATGAAACAAGATTTTCTTTTACCTGAAACCACATCTATACCGAGGATAACAACACTTTGTTTATGTGCTTCTTAGTTTCATGCGGATTTCTTTTAACTTAATTTTTCTCAATTCCTGAATAAAAACTACATAGGTTTCATTCATGGTTAAATACACCAGTTATATATCTATCTTTTTAATGAGGTAACAACAGCCAACAAAATCACTGAAATTGTTTAACCTCATATTAGAATTATATCTATTCCTATTATAATTTGGGATAAATCATATAGTTACATGAAATATAATATTTCATGTATAACATGTATAATATTTATCAAACGGGAATACAAAATCAAAGAAAGGAATAAACAAGTTCTTCTTATTACTTGTAAAGTAATAAATTATTCTCTCCTGGTCAAAAAATTACAAATTTCAAATATTATCCATTCAAAATTATAACATCTAGTAAAACTTTGATCGTAAAGCCTAAAGATAAGTAAAACACGAGTTTAAGAAAAAAAGTGCTTTCTTTTAATCTGTAAAACACGCATGTACTGAGATAATTGAACTTGATTAAAGTACTATGAGTATGCCATGTCTAAACTTTTGACAAAACGTTTAATTTAATTGAAATCAATGTTCACTCCAACTTATAAAAACATTTCCTTTCTTAAAAGGTTATCAAGGATTGATATCGATTTTTTATTATAATGATTTCATTTAATTTTTGATTTTACAAAATAAATGTGTCACTTTATAGATTTATTAAGTTACTTTTTATAATGTTTTATATATATTTTGTAAAAAAACAATGTTCACTGCATTATTAACTAAACTCAACTCACACTAATGCTATAATAGGCTTAAATGATAGTGTGTGGTAACTATGATATCATTTTGTGAGGAATTTCGATGTTTGCTATACCACTGCTAATTTCAACAGACTTAATAACAATACTACTACTTTATTATATCAAATAGAATGAATTTTTGGCATTGTTTTAAGAAATGATTCTACTTTGAAATCATGTATCATTTGTGATACATTAAATGTATAAAAAGGACGAATTTTCATAATAAATTCAATACTTATGTAGACTTTTAAAGCCCAACTTTTTATCGCTTCAAATATATACGCAAATGAAAAATTTGAAAACTATACCAATACAGAACGACATGTTTTTGTACTTAGAACAAAATATTTAGTTTACAATTTATTTTTCGTTTTTGCAAAATATCAACTTAAAATATCTATCATTTTCTTCCAACCCCTATTACTTATTATGATGTGGACCTCTCATTGTTATTGAATCTTACGCAATTTACTTGGATTACATTATTATTAGTTTACCTTCAAACTGGTTATGCTTTTCAAACGTGTATATTGTTTAATCAGACCATGCATGAATGTGTAAAGTAACTTAAATGACCTTACAAACGTACACTGTACGAGCTCATATTACGTTTTATCAATGAATCGAAAAGTATAAAGGTTGAAAGGTAAGACTGACCACTTCTTATATTTTCGCAAATTTTCCCAGATATACATTAGATGAATTGTTTTACATAGACTATTGTGGAGATAAAAGACAAAATTTACTAATAAAACGTTTTATTCCATTAAAAAAGTAATTGTTTGTAGAGAAATGCCGAAATATAGTTTATTTACGGTTACGCAAAATTAAATATTGTTTATCTTTATAAAAAAAATCAGTCCCATTGCAATATTATAATTATTATTAATCCCAAACTTATGAGTTCAGAAAATAGTGTCGAAAAGTGTCCGATCATTCTAATATTGGACATCAAAAGTCAATACGATCGTTGTAAGGTCTACCTCACCCAATTTTGTTAGGCACAATAATGGTGAAAAATTTCCAGTCTTAATCTATAAAATATATCTGAAAAATTAAAAACATTTTGAATAAGGTTGAGAAAATATAAGTCCAGTTCAGTTAATTTGAGATTATTTGATCGCCTTATTTCATTTTTATTTGAAAGTTGATATGTATGTATGTTTATAACAGGCGAAAATTCAGTTGAAATAGAACAAAAGAATGGAAGCTCTTTGTTAGAGAAGGCTTACAGTAATGTTTACTATATTAACAAAATTTTTAAAAATTAATAGAAGCAAATTAAATGACAGTTTTTGGTTAAATCACGAAGTATTTTTTCATAAAAAAACACCATTTGCATACGTTGGCAACTATATATTGCATAACTAAGCAGAACAATTAGATAGTAAGTCGACGACATGGGTGTCTATTCAGTCGTTTGTAAAATAAAATGCATAACGTCTGATTTTTAAAATAAAATTACCACAGGCGGAAAACATATTTTCTATTTGTCCCTTAATTTTCGTTTCTAAACTTCCATTATGTGACTCAAGAAAATATTCCAAAAATGAGAAACAATCGTCGAAAAGAGAAAATCGAGTGCACCTTTATTTGTTAGAGCGTATTTGGGTCGAATATTTTGTATGATACATCATCTCGCTTCATATTCTATCATTTTTATATGTCAAGGCTTCAGGTTGACTTTATAACATCAAAAATTCACAGTACTAAAAAAATGAGACATATGGGTAAAGTGAAATATCTTTCTAATGAATTACAAACACAGAGTAGATGCGTTCGAATAGCAAATTTTTACTAAAAGTACTTGAGGACAGACTTTCAACAATGTTTAAGTTGTATCTTTAAAATGCATATCTTCGAGAGAAAAAAACTTCATTGTTTGTGTGTGATAATTATGGTTTATAGTCTTCAACCGCTGAAAATGTTTAGTCTGCCCCTCCACAAATTATTTTATTTGATTTTTTTAAATGTTTTTGAATTTTCGAAAATTACACCCGACAACCGACCAGACAATAGTTTTACGTTGACTGAATACAGACAAGTACATTAACTGATGCTCATTAGCTATTTGTATTTCAGCGCGTCATCCCTACAATGGCGTCAAATTTTTAGATTGTAAAAATGAACTGGCGTAATGGGGAGATAACTTTGACGAAGTAGAATTCTGACTGTATAAGTCTTTATGTATGGTGTTGAAGTTATATTATGACAACGGGTGCCACATGTCAGCAGAATCTGCTTACCCTTCCGGTGCACCTGAGGTCACCCCTAATTTGTTGGGGTTCGTGTTGTTTATTCTTTAGTTTTCTATGTTGTGTCATGTGTACTATTGTTTGTCTGTTATTCTTTTTCATTTTTAGCTTTGGCGTTGTCAGTTTATTTTCGATTTATAAGTTTGACTGTCCCTCTGGTATCTTTCGTCCCTTTTTTTATGTTTATTGTGAAATTTTAGTTTCAATGCTATATTGAATGCATTTTTAATTCAAAATTGTTGTTCAAATTTCAAACAAGGGGAACTACATGTGTAGCTGTTGTTAAAAAAAGTTTATTATTGATGAAATACAATAGATAGATACAAATGGATAGGTCTCGGTTGGTTAAGAGTTGGTCCAGTATGGTTCAGACTAGGTCTAGCATAGTACAGTCAAGTACAGATATAGACCATGCTGTTATAAAAAAAAAACTTAAGGATGTTCGCTGCTCAGTTTCAAAATAAATAACTTTTCATAAAACTAGTATGCATTGATACGGAATGAATTGAGGAATCATAAAAGCAAAAAAAAATATAGGGGTCAATGTGATTGTTTTCGAGATATTAGCCATTGTAATTTTGGCGGGACAATGTTCTCTCTTGATTTTTCATAGCTTTATCATTGACCAGTTAAAGTTCTCAAATAATATTAAAAAATAAATAAAATTTTATAAAACTTTTACAAATGATTTATAATTATACATGTAAAAGATTAATAAAAAGAAAAATGGGGGTTTCTTCGGGATTTTTTTTAAGGCATTCAAATGAATAAAACTAGAGGATTCCGAAAATCTGACAAAAAAACATGACAAGCAGACATCCTTAATGTTACATTTAATCGAACATTATAATAATTACAAATAACTGTCGAGTATTTGAAAATATACTCAATTACCATTCCATATTATGATTATCCAATCCTTGTTATATAAAATGATTTTGGATTCACTAGTGTTTTGATTTGAATATTGATCTTTTTTCGTATAGATTGCTCTATCGTCGTGATTCTTCCTCTATAAGACCATTTGATTGATAACGCCGTCTCAGTCTCAACGTTGTGCATTAACATTTACCACTTTTACAGTTTGTTCGGTTTGAAAATAATTGACAATAAATGAATTATCCGTGAATGTTTTATATTATGTTTTAATGTGAGATAATGTTAAACGAACTGATTAAATACTCTTTTAGAATGTCGAAATGGAACAACATCAAAACCTGGAAGTACATGTCGTCCATGTAAAAAAAATATGTATGGCAATCTGTGTATTCAGAAATGTAACTGCACTCAGTTTCAGAGGTATCTTTCTTATTTAGAGGCGCAAAGTAAAAGAAATTGTGATCGCCAATCAAAGATAATATGGTTTACGGAAAACCTTCTGATTTACATTATATTGTCATACTTTGATTCAATTTTTTTTTCAGAGAATGATCTAAATACATAAAATCACATATGTTAGAACGCTCCATCTTTAAATGTACTTTAGATGCTTTGAACATTTCAGACAGTTTTTGTCAAAAATGAAAGTGGCCACATCCGTGTTCATTCTCAACCTTTTTATATGGTATGTATTATCATCAAATACAACTTACATTTAAATATTAAGATTGAACACGAATGCGGTTTCTTCCATTTTAGAAGAAAATCGTCAACAATTAAACAAAATGCGAAAATTTTGAAGATTTCGGTAATTTAGCATTACTTTATTATGGTAGTACCCGATACGTGTGTATTTTATTGCTCATAGGTATGTAACAGAAGTATTCTTCCTTCCAATTAAAAGCTTAAAGTTTACATTTGATCAATTTTGACAAACTGCTATATCTTAGGGCCTTCTACTTTACTATTTATTTGTGGGTGGTTCAAATGTGCAGTTTGTTTAGAAGCTTTAAATAATTGTTTGAATAGTGCAGATCGTCGTGCATGCAGCATATATAAGCATATACTTACGATTTCACACTCTGCCGTCCAGAATTACCTCGATTCCTGTTCTTTTTGTATATTTTTTTAAAACTTGGTGTCATATATAATGAGTCTTTTGATAATATGTTTAATATACAAAAAGATATCAAGAAAAAAACAATAAAGGTTTTTTTTAACAAATCATGTACTTTGAAGACAAGCATTTCATCAACATATTCGACAAATACAGGTAACAGAACTGAATATAAATTTATTGCGACTATGGTCATTTTTTTAAACTGACGATGAATGACAAATTTGTCTGTCAATCAAATAAGTTTCCAATCCGTAAATTTGTTTTTACACTTACAAATTCATTTCTCGAAGACTGATAAAATTATGTATCATATGTGTTTGGATTTTTACACAACAAAGAGCGGTCTGTCTTGAGCCAGGGGCCTGTATTCAAAAGTTATTAGACGTGTTTTCACATTTCTTGTTTATGGATGTTACTAAAATCAGGATGTTTGTTATCCTTGTTTTATTATCAAAAATGTTGTCATCGATGCTGTTAACTTCTCTGAGGTTTACTATACGGAATGGTTTTGCTAATTGTTGAAGGCTATTCGATGACTTTTAACAATTTACAGTGTTTTCCTTTTGGTTTAATTGATATCCATTCCGAATTATTGTTAATATTTTAGATGCACACTGATACAGCGTATTTTAATTTGTAACGCATGAAAGACTTTAATTGACAAAACAAAGATTTTGTGATGTTGTATCTTGGTAACAATGTGTTGTTTTTGCAAGATTTCATTCGAGTTTTTGAAAAATTTTCTGTTTATATTGTTTTAAATTATAAAGCACTAGCATTGCACTTACCTATGTTGTTTTCTTTGTTTTTGCAATATACATGTATTTAATCAACCAGCCGAGGGGTGTGTGGTACGTGACATGAAACGCTCTTTCTTCAATCCTGTTAAATGGTGTATAGTTATGTAACAACCTTCATACTTAATCATATGAAATATCATTTGAGAGACAATCAATCTAAACATCATTTCCGATGCAAACAAAAGTTACCATGCCTTTTTAAACAATTGTACTTTTGGTTTTGAAACCTGAAATTGTCAACTACACAAAAGACCAAAAGTAATTAACACCACAGGGAGAATCCTCATTGTCATTGTTATTGTGTTGAAAGGTAATGTTAAAAACTCCAATAAACTATCACTGCAAGTTCACGACGGTCCCCAATATCGTCTTAAGTGTTATTCCTCAAGTACTGATTGTCAGAGTGAAATCCTTACAAGTACCCAAATAATTCAAACAGCTCTAAAAATTGAAGAGTTACCTACCTATTTTTTTCACAAAAGTATTCACTTTATCTGCAATATTTTTTTCTTTAATTTATAACACATACATGTAGGACTATTGACAAAACCTTTCACAAAATAAGTGTTGAATGCTGGCTGTGATTCAATATCACATTGCAATGTCTGCTTATTTTTCAGAAATTTCGCCAATATGGCTTTGTACGTGGAAAAAAAGTCAGTGTCACGTTACATCTACTTTAACCAAACAGTTGCACTCGATTACGTAGGAAATATACAACACAAATGCATAATGTACGTGTATGACTTTCTAAAAGAAGGCTTAAATAACTTTAATAAAGCTAATAATGCCAAATCAATAGGCAAAGGTTCAATTCGACTGCTATTGATGGTCTGTTTTGGAGTTTTCATCATATGTTATTTGTCTTGACTGACACACTGGCTGTTGGAAAGATTTAACAACCAACGAATTCGATTAAGTCCTATAATTAGGTCTTTCCGATGTGTATGTTTATGTTACATCTAAAGGGCAGACTTAGGCCGTGTTCACAGCAAACGCCGTGTACAGTAAACATGTTTACATTTGGTTTAATGTAATGTACACTAGTTTCACATTAATTTTGTTCACATCTATACACCTTTTTTAGCTACCTGTACATAAGACTTGTTCACACTTGTAAACTATATGTCATTTAAATGTTCATTACGTAGAACCGAATTCAAATTTTCGAACAACTTTTCTAGCAGTTAGGGAACGACCATTTGACTTTAAAAAAAGGGGGGATGGATTTTCCACAATTTGATTAAAAAAACATCGGGTCATTCAGATGATTAGAATAAACAAATATTTCTGAATCCAAAGTTTTCTCATACATTATAGTGTTAAATATTGAATTGGTATCATCGAAAAAAAAACTAATTATAATATAAACTTCGCACGAGAAAAAAATCTGACTTAGACCACCCCCCCCCCCCCCCCACCTTTTTTTTTAAGAAAAGTGGTTGCACCTTTAAGAAAGTCATTTTGGATGATTTGCAGTAGTTTAAAGATGTATCGGTTACCGCATTAAAAACGTCTAGTAGGCTTGCCATCAGCCTGCTTTCAGACGAAGAAAAATAATTGCAATGTTAAGGATCACTACATTTCTATCTTTTCTGTTTGTTTAATACGGTATTTTTTCTCCAAGGAGTATTTGGCAAGGAGTATTTGGCAAGGAGTATAATGGGGTAATAAGTATATACATAGGAAAATTAAAGTTCTGAATGCCTAGGTTTGTGTACACTTAACATACACAAGGCCTACATCGACTATCGACTGAATGTAGACAAAGCATGATTTAAACTACATGTGAACATTGAGTTTTATAAATGGGAACGTAATTATGTTTAGTTTATGTGTGAGTTACACTAACACAACACCGAGTTTAGGTCAATGTGAACACGGCCTTATAAGACAATAAAAAATCACGGCCATTTATTGAATATGTCTAATTGAAGCAGCGATAGTCAAATAAAAAATGTAAGCTCAAGTTGATTAAATAATTTAATTATGAACTCACACTGCTAAAGAAATAAATGCTTTACAACACTTATCAATATCTCTGCAGGACCTACTAAACAAGCAATGTTTCCAAATGAAACAGTCATTGCAAACAAAACGACAACTTTAAACGATACAACAGTTATAACGTATGGTAAGTAAAATCATTTGATATTCATTGTTTCTCCTCGACAATCAGATAAATGCAATCAAATATTAATCTTTACTGGTATTAAACTGATAACCGTAACTGGAATTACGTATATCCCAATATGGCGACGGCAGAAATAGGTAAAATCTTGACAGTCATTTTTTCTGAAATGTAGCATGTTTTTGTCAATAGTTACTCAGCTGCAAGGTTTTCCTATACCATTATACCATATTTGAATCGTAACGGTGCACTGGAATTGTCTGAGCGCTTTGAAATTTGCCGTTGAAAGATTCGGGATGATAATTGTAACGTTATGGCATTTTTCTTGTTTTAATATCGTAATTTTTTTATCGGATAATAGTAACTGAAAAAATAATAGATGTGGCTTTCATCATTTCAATCGTATTTTGTGTGTTAAAATGCAAATGCAAATGTCCAGTTAAACGATGACGTTAACGCAAATTAAAAATAAATGAAGAAACTTACAGGTTAATATCTAGGACAATTTACTTATATATCGATTGTTATAACTGACAACACTATGCATAACCTGTTACTATATACATGTACCTGTTAAAGATATTGAAAATGAAGCAGGTGTTGAGTCAGTTATTGTGGTATCTTACCATCTAAATTTGTATTTTCTATAACGTTATTGTCTATCACTGTAGCCAAAGGAAATCAATTTTACTGTTTGCTTCACATAATATTTTTATTAAAGTAACAAAAATTGCTATAGGACAGCAGACACATAAGCGTATTTTAGTTTTCATAAATCTTCATTTTTTATGAGGTGACTTTTTCGAATACAATAAAACGAAAGCAACTGTTTTTGATAATTTGCTTTCTCAGTCATTTTTCTCTACAAATATGAACTATCACCCGACTACCATCTCTGGAGTTATTTCGTTGACGCATTTGTAATATAAAATTGAGAAAGGAAATGGAGAATGTATCAAAGCGACAACAACCCGACCATCGAGCAGACAACAGCCGAAAGCCACCAATGGGTCTTCAATGTAGCGAGAAGATTCCGCAATCGGAGGCGTCCTTTAGCTGGGCCCTTAAAAATATGGATACTAGTACAGTGATAATGGACGTCAAACTAAACTCCGAATTATACACAAGAAACTTAAATTAAAAATCATACAAGACTAAAAAAGACCAGAGGCTCCTGACTTGGGACAGGCGCAAAACTGCGGCGGGGTTAAATATGTTTTTGAGATCTCAACCCTCCCCTATACATCTAGCCAATGTAGAAAAGTAAAGGCATAACAATATTTTTTGAGCTTTTTTTATCTCAATAAGTTGATAAAAGCTGCGTTTGCATACTATAGAATTGAATTGAAGGAAAATTAATAGATTTGCATATGTTTAATAATGTATGTCATCTGTTTTTACTAATTATAGCAGTTTATTTTTGCTTATTATTGAAGGAACGTCAATATCAGGATGGATAATTGTGATACTATGCATAGCTGGTTGTATCATTCTGACTGGTTTGGGTTATCTGATTAGAACATACAGACAACGACTATCTGTTAAATCAAGAATCATAAATGAAGGCGCGATATTAGAACCTTTAGGACCCGCTCCATATATTGGCGTCTATGATGAGATCGACGAAAATCCATTAACCTTTGACACGACAGCTTCAAACGTAACACCACAAGAACCGCATTACGAAACTGTTGATTGTGTTTCTCAGGAGAGACTTTCTATTACAACAAGTTGTGAACATGACGACACAGGATATCTTGATCCGTATTTCGTAATAGAAGATGAAAGTGATAAATTACAAGATAGAATATCACAGACAGATTGTAGTTCAACTAATTCGTCCAACTCAGACGTCGTGAATCAAGATATTATAGCATATAAAAATATATATCAACCACTTCAGGAAAACTGGCAAGACAAATCACATGGTTATGAAATCCCAATGATGGTTCATGAGGGTTTCGAATGTTCTGCAGGGTTTGATGAAAATACTACCAGTAATTCATACTATAATGTGTATAAACCGCTGCAGAAAGAAATGGATATAACGAATCCCACGTATGAGAACCAGAAGTCTCCAGAAACAAAAGCAGGAAATGATAAGAGTTTTTTGGGGGATGCTTGTTCATCTAAAATCACAACAGGCAATTTACATGATTACATAAATATGCATGCTGAATCTAAAATATCAATTAACAATTGTGATGAAATGGAATCTTGTAAGCAGTTTGATGAAGACAATGTGCAGAAAATTAATCAACAATCGTTCAGTGTGGTGACTTTTAAAGTGGAATCAACAAACTTGTAATTAAACAATATATGTTGTTCTCTGCATGAAGATTAAAACATTTATACTGCACTTGTTCTATTTCAGCAGTCAAAATGCGTTGACTGTATATTTCTATGTCATATATAGTCATATATAGTCACTGACCCGATATCACTTTTCCTCATTAATATTAAAAAGAAGTTGCCGAAACTATATATTTAATTATTCATACGACTTCGTCAACCTGTTTCCAATGTATACAATGAAGCGTTCTTTTACAATTTTTGGAGAAAAAAAAACATGTTTCGCTTGTTAATATTTTTTGTTTAAAACCTATAAATCGTTTGGTTTTGTGCTTATTGCTGATATCTTAGTCCATGCTAAAAACAAATTCGTTCACCATCAATTGCGGTCTGTTTCAACAGGTAATGTACATTTCATTGTGTTGTATATGTTTCCACTAGGTATGAGGTCTTTTTAAAGGGGGATATTTACCAATATTTAAATCAAATGAATAACATTAACACCTTCTAGATTGCAGTATAAGCCTCATCCTTATATCGTTGATACGTCAAATCAATGTAATATTATTGTCTATATAGTTGAATGATTATATGTAATTGCAAAATCCTAATTTAAATGGTTGGTATATTATACAGTCATTAGAATAAATTAACAAGTTAGTTACCTTTAAGTACATTTTTTTATATCCATAACTCATACATGCACTCCAACAGGAATACCGTACAGGCAAGAAACTACTCAGTGAGGATCTTAGCAGAAAAAATAAGTATGAGCAACACTACAGGTGCCGCATGTGACGCAGGATTAACTTACTCTTCCAGATCAACTTATATATACCCGAGTTTTGAGTAGGGTTCGTGTCGCTAAGTCTTCAACTTTCTATTTTGGCGTTTGTGTACTATTGTTTGTCTGTTTTTCCTTTTCTTTTGTAGTAATGGAGTTGTCAATTTATTTTTCATCTTTGACTGTTTCTTATAACTCTTTTGATTAAGAGCTTGGCATACTGTTTGTTGCCCTCGATATGATTTTTATTTTTCATGAAATAAGGTTGCTTTTTCATTGAATATACATACATCTTTTTTTAGTCATATATAAAACAAAACTTCGTGACCTGGTACATGCATTTGCTTAAGTAGAAATTATTGGATTAAACCTGGTTTAATAGCTATCAAAACTTCTCGTTTGTATGACAGTCACCTAAAATTCAACTATACATACATTCACCTAAAATTCAACTATATATATACATTGATGTGTGATGAAAACGAGCAAGCATAATAAGCAAAAATGTCAAAAATAGGGGTACAGCAGTCATAAAAACACAAAAAAGCATATAGACAAAGCCTATTAGCGAAAATGAAAGACAAGTTTACAAAATTTTTACCATAGCACAATAACAGAAAGACGGTATCTATAAGATATGAGCAACATCATACAAATGTAACAACGAAATACCAAAAGGCATATAGAGAAAGCACATTAGCATAAACGAAAGATTAGAATACAATGTGTTTCCATAACACAATGAAACGACGTATAAGTACAGAGCCACGTCAAATAGATATCACAAAAAAGGGGCTGAACAGTAAAAGACATATTCTGAAACATCCATTTTATAATACTATAAAACATGGTCTTTGTATTTTTGTCTTTCTCTTTCGTTTTTGTGTTTTGTTACAATGACTTTGTTTTTATAGTGATGAAGATTACAACAAAATGTTGACTGCTGTTCTACCATATTTTACTTTTTTACCCATTATGTATGTTTGTTTATTTTAAACATTGTTGTCAATATAATGGAATTTTACGCGACTGTCAAAAAAGTGATACATTTAGATAGCTATGATTTTTCAACATTTTTCTACATAAGGAAGTGCCGGTACCTAATCAGGAATATGACAATTGTTTTCCAATCGTTTGATTTGTTTGCGCTTTGTATTTCCCTATTGTCAAAGTGGTTTTCGATTTGTCTTTTACTTGAATTGATATTTGTTACTTTACTTTATTGTTAACGTTATTCTACAAAAACATTTCCCATTGTTCAGATATTTCCTCCGCAATCATGTGTTGACTCGTATTTCCGGAAATGAATTTAATTTCCGTAATCGAAATATATTGAATTCTCAAGTGATCACTTTAGTTTATTTCGGAATAGGACATTCATTTATACTAAATTTTTAGTGATGTGCCTCAAGTACAACATACATGATTGTGGTATGCTCTTATCACGTAAACCTTGAATCGACTCCATCATCTTAAAATCCCGAAAAGCACGCAAGGCAAATCGTTGGATGAAGAAGGTCGGGGACACTTCAGCAGAACCCACCTCGTGATAAATTACAGTATAAATACGGAAAAAAAAATAATCAAAATATAATGTATATCTAGTAATCAGACTTATTATCAGAGCCATTTTGCTGATGGAATTTAAAAAATTGCAGTGTACGAAAAGAGGTCAAATTACAAAAATACCGAACGCAGAGGAAAATATAAAACGGAACGTTCCATGCAAATGAAATGACAAAATGAAAAGCGCAAACACACCAACTGTCATATTCCTGATTTTGTACAAGCATTTGCTTATGTAGAAAATGGTGGATTAAACATTGTGTTATAGCTAAATATTGCTTAACCCCTTACTTATATGACAATGACATAAAATTCGATTATATTGCCAACGATGCGTAAACAAAACTAACAGACGTATCTTTGTAAACATGTCAAAAATAGGGGTACAGCAGTCAATATTGTGTTATGATCTTAATCACAATAAAATCAAATACATATGTTACAAAGAAACCACCATTGCCAATGAGAACTTGAAAAAAATTGTATCAAAGAAATAATCAATATTGCTTTTCAACATAAAAATTGTAGCATAATAACTTAAGTGTTTATAAAACTTTGAATTTTTGAAATACTAGGGCTTTTTGACCTCAGAAAAAGATAACCTTGGCTGTATTTCAAAGTGTTTGGCAGAGCTGTTAGGAAATTTTGGTCCTCAATGATCCTCAAATTCTTACATTTGTTTTATTTGTCATTTTTAACATTTTTGAATCGAGCGTAACTGATGAGTCTATTGTAGACGAAACGTGCGTCTGGTGCTAATATCAAAGTTCTAATCCGGTATCTATGACTGATGATAATTTACAACCACTGGGTGGAGTTTTTTCGTTTTCACGAAGGCTATGCCACTTCTGCTGGAAGTTGAGGGTATCATCCGTCCAGTAGTCAGCACTTCTTTGTTCACATTAATTATTCTTGATACGGTAAACAAAGTTTAAATTAACAGTGTGCAAAACAATGATTTTTTTTATATGGCAAAACACTTTCAGAATCTTGCATCGTCAATGCTATTTAACTTCGTAATTGGCTTTTTAACGTTTTCAAAAGAGTAACTGATGAGTCTAATACATACAAAACAATCGAGCACAAAAGACATATCATCCTGGTATCTATGATTTATGTTGAACTTCATCATATTCATTAATTGTATATTTACATCATATTGGCTGATTAATTAATTTCAATTACAACCAAAACTTTAAAAAAACACATGCTGTATAAGAATGGATATGGAAATATTTTTCTGTAAGGTTCTTTTTTTATATATTTGTTTTTTCGAAGTTCAATATATCAGATGAATTAACATTTTAGTTTTGATTGTTAAATAAAGAGGATACAAAGCTATTGTATCATACGATTGTAATTACTTATTGTAACGTCTGTACTTTAAAAGAACAGATGAATTCACATACAAAAAGAAAGAATCAGAGAATTTATTGGTGTTTTTTTGTTCTTCCGTTTAAAGTCATATTGCTTCTCGTTGATCTGAACTAACCTGTGTAACGAATCGAATCGTTACTATTTTTAATAGGCACATCGTTGTTCATGAACTTTTCATTTTGTTCAACAAAGATTTTGACCTTAATGTAACGTTTCAAACTTTTTAAGATATATACCTGAAAAATGTGATTCCAATATGTATACAGCAAAGAACTAAAAATAAAAATTCAACAGTACGTTAAATATAAAAAACAAAATTGTGATATCTGGAAAATATGCTGTCTATTAGATTAGGGTAAGATAAAATCGTTCACTAGAGTTCAACATACTAAATTTCCAATGTGGTCATTTTAAAAGATGCATATGTTTCGTAAATTTTTTTTTTCTGTAATATTTCACAGATCCTATCATCATTTAAGGTTGAAAAATATATGCAATATTTCTAAAAAGTATTTAAATCTATATTTTTCATTCTGATTTTTGTACGAGTTCGTATAGAATAAAATGAATGGAACACCTACTTGTAAAGATTTGGCACATCCTTTTTAATTGTTTTCATATTCAATTGGACATTTATTTCCTGTTTCACTCAATACAATGCATATGAATCCGGGATGTCTCAATGATCGTGACATTGTCCATTTATAGTTTGACATAATTTGTTTCTATAAACTATGTTAAATACAGAATTTGTTTTAATAAACAGTGTTATTTTTTTCCCTAGGAATTGATTTTATAAAAAGACTGAATAAAAGCGAAATAGCATCATGTGTCTAAACGTGAAACATGCACATGAGAGTTTAGACAATAAAATGATATTTGAAGCGATTTTCCATCTTGTTCAATAGATTAACCAATTTATATCAAACATAATTGTTTACTGTATTATGTGCATAAGTCTTTACAATTTTATTTTTAGACACAACCAAGAAAAGATGACTCATTTAAGTTAAAAGTTGGTCTTTAGAGCCTCGATTCTATAAAAAGATACATGTAGGTTTCCAACAGGATGTAATTCGTCGCATTTGAAAGATACCCTAATGTAAAGTCCTCGATATATGAATAATGATACTGATTCAAACTAATTTATACCCAATAATATTACATAATATATGAGCTGCGTTGGATAGAAATTGACCTCATGCATGTACATGTATAACATGTTTAAGTCTTTGATTGAGTTTGGAACATTCAATTACGAATTTTCGTCTGTTTTTGTAGGGTTCTTTTTACAACAATTCTCGTTGGAGATTTAATTTTGTTAAGTGCGCGAAGAGGAATTATCAACAACATTAAATCTCCAACTAACATTTTTCTAAAGATTTACCAAATCTGAATTCACAACGTCAATATTTACATTATTTAATCGAACAAAATCATATTGACATTATATAAATGATCAACATAAATGCATGCAATAAAAGTGATAGGTTATTCAATAAGCACAAAAATTAAAATGTTTTCTTTCAGTCAGATGATAATCATAATCTTTTGTTTGTTCAGTAATAGATCATAATTAAGGACTGTCAATCAAAGTCATTTAACATTATAATGCGTCTGTAATACATGCAAGACGAAATCCTTTGATTACCTTATCATTGTCCTTGAATAAAACATCAATTTATTAGTTAAAAACGAAACCTTAAAGTACCGACTCCTTATAAATTGACTAGAACACCTTTAATGTAACTACGCATACTGCTATCATTGTTAGATAAAACAATATTTGAACCATTTCATACATTGTTATAGTTTACATAATCCTCAAAAACCCACCGCTTGATGCTATCATAGAGTATTGCTATAGAATTGAACACGTTTACAAAATTACATTTAAGAACAATAACGTATTAACAATGAATACCAGTACCATCAATGCTGCATGCAGTTCTTTTTGGAATAAATTAGTTGCATACAGATAGCTTGGATTTTTGCAGTTTATTAGTGCTATTATATATGAATATATGATTGTAAAGAAAAGACAAGTCATATTTGTATAAAATATTTGTAATCTGTTTACAAATCATGTACGTTATTGAAAACCAAATCGACTTTTTGTGCAATCAAATAATAAAACAGTTGAATTATATGAAACATTTGTTTTATATGTTTCAGATGACGACAGCATATTATTACCATTTAATCCTTTTGCATAATCCCGGAAAAGGTTATGCTTTTATTTCCTTGATATGAGCGCCACTGATATACTGACAAAACGCACGACTGGTATACTAAATTATAAGCTTGGTATATTTGAGGAATTATCTACAACCGTTAATATTGAAAACATTGTCCACGATCACATCAATAGCCAAGAAGTTTGTGTTTCTTTGCCGCCATAAATTATCATTGATACGTCATTTTCTGTAATAGTATGGCTGATAAAATGCTTAAATTTTTACCGAAATTTAATCGAATGTAGCATTTGCATCAAAGCTCACACAAAGATAAATTTGGATCAGTATAAAAGATAGTTGATTGAATACTTCCAAACATTTCAGAACGTCTATTATTTTAAGTTACATGGACGTTTTCCAAAGGTCGCAAATTACAAAATTCTTGAGAAAAAAGGTCGTGTGGAGAAATTTGTATGCGCTAATATAATAAGGTACAGTTATGGTGTCAATGACCCAAGAATGATAGAAACGGAGAAGTTGCCATTATTGGGAATTACGTGTTATAGACCTTGCAATGTTGATTCTCGGAACATGAAAAATAACGGATTTTATTAGTTTTTTTTTTCATTTAAATCAGATCTCTGACACATATTTCGGCCTAAATCATGTTCACGCAGGCAGCAAATACAATCTTGACTTTAAAAGTAAAAGAACTACCAATAATAACTTGAAATAGTGTTTGTTTTTTTAATTGGAGTTTTGCATATATCAAGGTTTGTCTTTTTGAAAATGTTAGTGAAATTAACATGATTAAAGAATCTCGCAGGTACAAAAATTTCAGCACAAAATTAAACATTATTTTTTTTTCATTACACTATAAGGCTTTTCTACCTCAGGCATAGATTACTTAAGCTGAATTTGGCAACACTTTTAGAAATTTTGGTCCTCAATGCTCTTCAACTTCGTACTTTTTTTGGCCTTTTTAACTATTTTGGTTTCGAGCGTCACTGATGAGTCTTTAGTAGACGAAAAGCGCGTCTGGCGTATATAAAATATTTAGTCCTGGTATCTATGATGATATAAAAAAGAAGATTTGGTATGATTGCCAATAAGACAACTATCCACAAAAGACCAAAATGACACAGACATTAACAACTATAGGTCACCGTATGGCCTTCAACAATGAGCAACGCCCATGCCGCATAGTAAGCTATAATAGGCCCCAATAAGACCATGTAAAACAATTCAAACGAGATTATTTAGTTATTACTTTATGATATGGTACAAAATTCAACCAAACAAATCGATTCAGTTTGGCCCCAGATGACTTTTAAAATGTTTATATCATTAAAAAAAAGCTATAAATTATCTCCGTTTGGTGCAAAAATGCAATTTCTTTGAATAAGAATTCAAATATCTTTTTTAAGTCATCGGTGACCTATATTTTTTATTATTGTTTTCAAATAAGCTGTATTTAAACTAAATAATTGTAAACTTTAAGCGATTTCTGTAGTTTAGTTCTTTTTTTATTCCGATATTACCTCTATTTCCTATGCTTTTCAACTTCGTACTTTATTTGGCATTTTTAACTTTTTTTTTAATTCGAGGGTCACTGATGAGTCTTTTGTAGACAAAACGCGTGTCTGGTGTATATACAAAATTTAGTGCTGGTATCTATGATGAGTTTATTTCTATTAGTTCAACAGAAAAAAATTACATTAACAAAAATGTATGCTTCTTTCGGAGCCAGATTGTGAGCTTTAATGAACCGTGACTCCATTTTTTACTTCATTTTTCTATTGAGTATATGATAAAGTTCATTTATAGAAAAATATATCGAAATCCTCTATTGAAAAAAAAATGTATACCCGGGAGCCCCCTGAAGGAGGCTCGACGATACAAACAAATCAGCAAAAATTGAAACATTTGGTTTTATTCATTACACATTTTATTTATTTCACTATTAGTTGTTACTTTTATGAAATGATACAAAAATCAACAAAAAGAATCAATTCGTTTTGGCCCAGATGACTTTTAAAATGTTTATATCATTGAAAAAGCTCCAAATTATCTGCCTTTGTTGAAAAAAATCAAATATTCTTGGCATAACAATTAAAATACCTCATAACTCATCGATAACCTATATTTTTATTATTTTTTTCAAATGAACATTTGTTTACATAAATAAGGCCGTAAGTTTTCTCGTTTGAATTGTTTTACATTGTCTTATCCTGGCCTATTATAGCTGACTATGTGGTATGGGCTTTGCTCATTGTTGAAGGCCGTACGGTGACCTATAGTTGTTAATGTCTGTGTCATTTTTGTCTTGTTTGGATAGTTGTCTCATTGGCAATCATACCACATCTTCTTTTTTATATATACTTAAACTAAACTATTGTGAAATTTAAGCAATTTCTGTAATTAGGTTCTTTTTTTATTTCGATTTTACCTTTTTTCTCCTGTAATTTTAACAGAAAAAAGGTACCTTAACAGAAATGCATGCTTCTTTCAAAGGCAGATTGTGAGCTGAAATGAACGGTGACCCCATAATTTTCTTTAAATTTTCTGTTTTAGTATAGGATAAAGTTTATTTATAGAAAAAAAGAGCGAAACCTTATTCAAAATAAAAATGGTTTAGACCCACGAGCCCCCTTAAGTAAAATAACATTGAATATATTAAATCAATTTTAAACCTCCGCCTTTCAGATTCCTGCTTTGATGTCATATGCATCTTTCCAAAAGAGAAATTTCACCATATTTGACGTATAAACCGTTTATTCTCTTCAAGAGACAAATTAATTATAGGGCACTTAATTACATTGATTGTAGTGTCATATGATATTTCGATTGCTATGAGTCTAAAATCGATAGCATGGTATAATGTTTCCAATACATAACTCAAGGTTTACCTTACATGAACACTTTTAATGTTATATAGGGCCACATGCTATCATTTTTTTCTCTCGTAATACTACACAGGAAACAAGATTGAAATACATGTACACGATTAGTTCGTCAATATTTACCACTTCGTATACTGCCAAAGGATAACAACGACCGAACAAATGTTCTTACTATTTTTGTTTTCACTAATTATTTACATTTGTACAACTTTATATACATGCATTGAATGTTGGTTTCAAGAAATTTCAGTCGACTGGTGATAATATCGTCTCGAAATGAAGGTTTGAGTTGTCAATTCCATCTTTTTGAGCAGAAGTAGAAGATATATTACTTTAGTCTGCCATTGTTTACCTGACTTATGTATGTTCCCTATTTTAATTTCATCATAGGTATTTTCAACATCACATTAAGCTTGCACGTAAACAAAATCGCTATAAAATTCATTACATTTCTGTTTGGTTTTTTTTACAAATCTTCAATTAATTTGGAAAGATATAACACAAATTTTGAGTGCAATTTTAAGTTTATGATTGAATTGGTATACTTTAAATTCCTTTATTAACTTGTGTACAAGTTGAAATCATAATTTGAATAGTATTCCTCAAGTCTACTGATAGGTACACGGTTTATAATTTGATACGCCTGACGCGCGTTTCGTCTAAATAAGACTCATCAGTGACGCTCAGATCAAAATGATTAGATTGCCAAGTATAAAGCTGAACCATTACTAAAAATCATATCTCATGGTTTATATAGACAAATATTTTTACATTTTATTCAAAACTGCTCGTATTTATATTTTTCAGGCATATTATATATCAATATCATAAATCAGCAGAATTATTCATTCACCAAAATATCATTAAAGGTCATTAAAAGAGGGACGAAAGATACCAAAGGGACAGTCAAACTCATAAATCTAAAACAAACTGACAACGCCATGGCTAAAAATGAAAAAGACAAACAGAAAAACAATAGTACACATGACACAACATAGAAAACTAAAGAATAAACAACACGAACCCCACCAAAAACTAGGGGTGATCTCAGGTGCTCCGGAAAGGTAAGCAGATCCTGCTCCACATGTGGCACCCGTCGTGTTGCTTATGTGATTACAAATCCGGTAAATAGTCTAATTCGGTAAGTCACATTCATGAAAGGGAGGGGGATTGTAGTTACGACGTAAGGAACATATCCGATATCATTTGTGAAACGGTTATTCCATAACGGTCAACCAACTCGTGATGGCGTCCGTAAAATTTACGAAGGGATGATTTCAACTAACCATTTGGAACTCTTGGTTTAATAGCTTCCTTGTGAGCAGTAACCCTCTATCAAGAAAATCATGATAGGAAATGGAAGCACGGGAATATCGTATCAATTGGGAGATATATACCCCGTATGCAGGTGCTGCTGGAATGTTGCTACTTAGAAATGGAAAGTTCACAATTGGAAAGCTGAAATCATCTCTTTTGTCGTAAAGTTTTGTTTTCAACCGACCCTCATTGTCAATTTCTAGATGTAAGTCAAGATATGAAGCCGACTTAACTGTATCTGTAGTATCCTTGATCTCCAATTCGATGGGATAGATGCGTTCCACATAGTCACCAAATTTTGAATTGTTTAGTGAAAGAACGTCATCTATATAGCGGAAAGTAGAGTTAAAGGATATTGCTAACTTCTTATCTTTCTTCCTAAGAAGTTCCTGCATGAAGTCAGCCACATAATAATAAAGAAACAAGTCGGCAAGTAGAGGGCACAGTTTGTTCCCATTGGGAGGCCGACAGTCTGTTGAAAAACACGTCCTCCGAACGTTACAAATATGTTGTCAATCAAGAAATCAAGCATCTTGATAATATCGGTTTCAGAGAATTTTTTGTTTGAATCAGAGTGATTCTTTACAAAGTATGATTTATCCCTCCGTAAGACAAGATACTTGTATCTACGTTGGCCATTCTTTTTTTATGAAGCAAAGTAATACCAACTCTTTTAATTTGTCTTTTAGTTTGGAATGTGGAATACTTGTATAAAGAGTAGAAAAGTCAAATGTTTTGATACTGTTACAAGATGAAAGAGAGTTAGATTGTATGTACTCTAAAAGATCTTTGGAATTTTTAAGTATCCACATCTGATTCACGCCACCTCTAGAATAGGCAGTTTCACAATAACTTTGAAGCCCGTCTTTGATTGCTGATAAAATAGATGTTAATAATTTAGAAAGAGGTTTCGTGGAGCACTTGGAAGACCCAGCAATATACCGTTGTTTGTAAGGACACTTATGTAGTTTAGGTATCCAATACAGTGATGGAAGATCCAGTTCTTCATCTTTGGTTGAAATACCAAAGGAACAAAGAACAGACCTATGATTATCCAGGATTTCCTCTTTGGTAAGTGTCGTGAGGGTATATGTTGAGTTTCCAAGTGAATTGTCTATACCTAATTCTTTTATCAAGCAATTAATGTAGTGACTTTTACAGACAAAAGCGATGTTATTTGGGGCTTTGTCTGCGGGGACAACAACATATTTATCATGGAGGTCGGATAAGTGTTAATCAAAATTTAGGTCTTTAAAGATTGACGTAGCATGGGCATTGATGGACCCATTCAGTTTCTTGATTCTGATTTGTATTAACGACCTCACTGCCTTAATCCATTCGGATAGAGTGTCTACGTCTTCCTTTTCACGTTTAGCCCATTGCCTGGCATAATCCTCGACTGAGTCCATCAAAATTTTAAACTTGTATTTCCAATTGATGGATTTAGGCTCACGATATTTCGGACCTTTCGATAACACATTTCGTAGAGAAGTGTTATTAACAATGTTAAGGTCACCGGTAATAACGTGGCCAGCAGGATTATATATGAATTGGGAACTAGCACAAGTGCAAGCAGGAGGTTTAGACTTGAAGTCGTCAATATCGAGATTCTGCAAAACGCGTTTGTAATTGAAAATTTTAGTTGCAATAGGTTTGGTTTAGGTATAAGAAATTATTGGTACAGACTGGTCTTTGAAATAAGGAGGTATTTTCGATTGAACCAATTTATGATGAAGGATATTGCCTAGGTTGACGCCATCGAGACCTTTGTTGGCAAAGGAAAGATTTAGAAAAGATCTTTTCTCTTTTTCATCTTTTCCAATGCGAACTGGCTTGAAAAGTCTGTGACTTGCAATAACCGAAATTATAGCTTGAAGTTTGTATTGGTTTGAATGAGGGTTTGTAACAGTGGATTCCAAACATAAATTGAACAGAGAATGAAGTTTTGAAAGGGGTAATGAATAAAGCTTCGTGCGAATGTGATGAATACCTAACGGCTTTTGTATGAATGACAACAAGTCATTAATAGAGACATCATGCAGAGAAGGTGATGTATAATGACGATGACCATGACTGCGTCTACGTCGAGGAGTCGAGTTGAAAATATTCATCACATTCACCGAGTTACACGAAGGACTAGATAGAATACCTATACCATCAATTTTGTCATTGCAGCCATACGGTGTTGCAGTTCCCAATTGTCTAATCCAGTAGTCTTCTTTTTGTCTACGGAGAGTCGTTGAAAGATTAGGATTGTTAGAGCTATGGTATATCTTTTCGATAATGCGAACTGTCATAGAAACGATGGAATGATCGGGCTGATTGAAATGCTGGTATAGAATGTCGTTAGCATTGAGGTTAATGTCTGATCTATGACCGCACATACGTTTGTTTAGCCTTCCTTTCGTTTCACCGACGTATACCAATCCGCAAAGGTTGCACTCTAATCCGTAGACCACATTTATCGATTTACAATTCAGATCATCGTAACTTCTGGTAAAATATGACTTCTTGGTCAAATTGCTAGTGAATTCAGCATCTGTAATTAAAATAGCACATGTTTTGCAGCCTTTGGTCTCACATTTTGAAATGCGACAGTGTTATACTGTGTCATCAAAAACCAAAATGTCATTAAGGAGAACTGAACATGGCTGTATATGTGTAATATTGCTATTGTCACTAGGACGATGATCTGAATGAGTCGTGTTTGAGATATTTGTCATGTCTGGTGATGAGGGGACACCTGCCATATCAGACGACACCGTGTCCATGGTGACGTCTGTTTCGGACCTTTTTATACTGGGCGACGTCCGAGCCAGTTTCCTGTTTAATCTTTGTAAGTTCATGCAATTGTAGTTTTGCTACTGGGCGGATTAAAGTCATACTATATTTTGTTATTCTGCATCTCTATTATATTCAATACAGAGCTTATACTAACATATCAACACAATGTAAATTCTTCTAAAGCACTGGTAAGGAATATAGTATTGACAGCTATGTAGTATGTGATAGACTTAGTTTAGTTCATTAAATATACAAAAATATTATTTTATTACGCAGTTAACATGCAAAAATTGTAAGTAGCAGCATCCGTTGTGACCGATCCTACATCATGTACATCTACATGCGCATATTATGATTAGTATATATACTTCATATAGCATCACTCGGGGAATCCTTCCTCAATCATCTCAAACATATATCTAAGTGAATTTCCGAATATTGGTTTACCTCTTATTTATTTAAAATGAGGTATCAAGTGATAATTTTACTGTTTTGTTTAATAAGAAACTACTTGCAAATCAGCCTTAGTGATAATATTTGTTTTGACAGTACAAGGTAAGTGTTTGTGCTGACGTAAAGCACACTTAAGGGTGTAGTGTTTGATCAAATCGAAGAAGGTCTTTCTTTTTGCAATTCTGACACCCCGTGAAACTTAATATCATCATTTAGTTACAAAACAAATATACATTCTAACAGTAGCTGCTTGTAAAGATAATTTCGTAGATTGTCATGGTGCATGAAAATAAAAAGTTAATGTGTAATAAATTTATTGTATCAACTTAAGATTATGAAAGGATGATGCTATGTTTTGGTCTTTTTTTCTTGATTATATTTTCAACCGTTTATAACTATCTATTCAACTAGTTGTTTTTTCAAATATCATACCCCCACTCCATACTAAAGTAAATGACTGTTATTTTATAGAAATGAGACAATTTAGTCATTTTATCATTTGATAACGAAATAAAGGCAACAGTAGCATACCGCTGTTAGAAATTCATAAATCGATTGAGAAAAAATACGGGTTTCAAACTAAAACTGAAAAATAGCAAAGCTTTACATTATTTGTTTCGAAAGTCGACGCCGCTTTTTTGTATTTTAGTCTAAAAAATTGAAGAATTGATTGTCTCTACCATAAACCTTTTGGATATCAAAATTTTAAAAACAAAATCAAAATTATGCAACAAAACCCAATACACCCAATACAATTTTCAACGAATAAAATGTTTAAATAAGTTATAGTTTGCATTTTAATCAAAGAAAATAACGACCTTACTTACACAGTCACTATATTCTGCCTGAAAGAAGATTTCAGTGAAACTTGGTATCGTCCGGGTTATTTTGTCAAAGGAAAGATCTTTCAATCGGAATGAAAATACGTTTCTATTTAGATATATAAGTGAGCAATATTCTGAAACAAACCGTACAAAGATAATTGAAAGCTTCTGAATGCAATTGATATGATAACGGGTCATGTCATATATTAACAGACTTTAGCGGAGAAACAAAAACTCTTTTTAGACAACAGCTCCCTGGCAGAATAATTGTTTGTGTTCATTGTTTTTCGAATACAGTGTTTTTAAAATTTCACGAGAAAAAAAGAAGAACAATCATGAATATGCTGAAGGGCCAAGTGAGCTTTTCTCATCACTTTGCGTCCGGCGTCCTTCGTCCGTCGTCGTTAACTTTTACAAAAATGTTCTCCTCTGAAACTACTGGGCCAAATTAAAGCAAACTTAGCCACAATCAAATCTTCTCTGAAACTACTTGGCCAAATTAAACCAAACTTGGCCATAATCATTATTAGGGTATCTTGTTTAAAATATGTGTCCGGTGATCCGGCTAACCAACCAAGATGGCCGTCATGGCTCAAAATAGATTATAGGGGTAAAATGCAGTTTTTGGCTTATAACTCTGAAACCAAAGCATTTAGAGCATATCTGATATTATAGTAAAATTGTTTATCAGGTCAAGATATATCTGCCCTAAAAATTTTAAGATAAATCGGACAACCCGTTTTTGGGATGCTGCCCCTGAATTGGTGATTTTAAGGAAATTTTGCTGTTTTTGGTTATTATCTTGAATATTATTATAGATAAAGATAAACGATGAACAGCAATAATGTTCAGCAAAGTAAGATTCACAAATAAGTCAACATGACCGAAATGGTCAGTTGACCCCTTTAGGAGTTATTGCCCTTTATAGTCAATTTTAACCATTTTTCGTAAATCTTGGTAATCTTTTAAAAAAATCTTCTCCTCTGAAACTACTGGAGCAAACTTGGCCACAATCATCTTTGGGGTATCTAGTTTTAAAAAGTTGTCCGGTGACCCGGCCATTCAACCAATATGGCCGCCACGGTTAAAAATAGAACATAGGGGTAAAATGCAGTTTTTGGCTTATAACTCAGAAATCAAAGCATTTAGAGCAAAATCTGACGAAGTTAAATTGTTTATCAGGTCAAGATCTATTTGCCCTGCAATTTTCAGATGGATCGGACAACCGGTTGTTGGGTTGCTGCCCCTGAATTGGTAATTTTAAGAAAAGTTTGCCTTTTTTTGTTATTATCTTGAATATTATTATAGATAGAGATAAACTGTAAACAGCGATAATGTACAGCAAAGTAAGACCTAAAAATCAAAAGTCAATATTTCCAAAATGGTCAATTGGGCAAAGGAGTTATTGTCCTTCATTAAAGTGAGAGGGTTAGCGCTATAGAACCAGGTTTAATCCACCATTTTCTACATTTGAAAATGCCTGTACCAAGTCAGGAATATGACAGTTCTTGTCCATTCGTTTTTGGTGCGTTTTGTTTTTTGTTATTTGATTTTGCCATGTGATTATGGATTTTCCGAATTGATTTCCCTCTAAGTTCAGTATTTTTGTGATTTTACTTTTTTGTATAGTAAATTTTTAACAATTTTCATAAAATTTGTAAATTTGTACTAACATTTTCCACTGAAACTACTGGGCCAAGTTCATTATAGATAGAGATAATTGTAAGCAGCAAGAATGGTCAGTAAAGTAAGATGTACAAACACATCACCATCATCAAAACACAATTTTGTCATGAATCCATCTGCTTCCTTTGTTTAATATTCACATAGACCAAGGTTTTATTTCTTATGGCACAACACTAAATACGTAGATAAATTAATGAATAAATTATACCATATTCCATGATAATTCTTAACTGGATTACATGTTTTAGGTTGAAGCATTATGATTGCTGCTATAACTACGAAATGGTCAATGGCATATGCACAGGTATGTTATTTACTTATTTTGTATGTAACAAACTTAATGTTTAAAGTTTATATGGCAATGAATATTTGAATTGAATTTTAATTGTTATTCTACCGATTGAAATTATGTGTTTATATTGATACCATGTGGACAATCCCGCTATTAAGTAAAACAATACTTATTATTACTTACTGTCTTGTTTTTTCTTGTAATTTGCATGTGTACAAATTTGTTTTTATAAATGATTTCAAAGTCGGTTTCAAGTATTACAGCCGACTGGCGATGGTATATTTTTACGAATTGTTCATTTGATTTTGTAAATAATATCAATTATGAAAACTTTATTTTTATAGTATACTAATTTTTCATAGATTTATCATACATCTTTTAATACTAGTATGCAAAAATGGAACGACTTCCAATCCTGGGAGCCGATGTATGGCATGTGATAATGATACGTATGGTCACAAGTGTATTGAAAAGTGTAAATGCAATCATTTTCATAGGTATGTATTTTTATTTGGTATTTGAAATAAGCTGAGAATGTCATTTAAGATCGAAAATAAAGGTCGATTTCGTGTTTACTATTTCGATAATGGCGTGACTTGTCCTGTACCAATTCAGGAATAAGATAATTGTTATCAAATACTACATTTTTATGTATATTGGTATTTATTTATTTTTTTACAGTTTAATTATTCTGTTGTTCCGTTGTTTTTCTCAAATAATTGATGATTTTTCCTCATTTTTGGGGTTTGTGACCTTTATTTGTTTGCGCCGTAGCGATTTATGACTTAGTTCTATCTCTCTTTTTTTGAATTTATTGGGATGAATTTTGTCATTTTGATGTCACTTTTGACTTAAAAGCATCACCATAACCATATATGTAATAAATGTTTGAATTGTCAAACCAAACAACACTCAATAGCAGTTTAATATTCAGAAACGTTGATTTGTCTTGTCACGTACATGTACATTGCTAACTTATTGTTTTTATTATATGTTAAAATGACAAACTTTTCAATATATCACTTGATGTACTTCAATAAACAATGAAGTAATCTTAATTACTTATTACACAATCAATAGGTGTGACCCTGAGCTGGGATGTATCCGTAAAACAAGCATTTCAAAGATATTTACTACATATGGAGGTGAGCCCTACGATCATTCACATTCAGTTTATCGAGACTTTGTTCTAATTAAATTCTAATTTGTAAACTCAAACGAACATAAACTATTTATCAAATAAATACAAACTCTTACATGGGAGCGGCCACTTGCAGAGTCAAGCTCACATTTTATTATAAATATGAGTATAATATTGTGGAAAGTTCATATAAATACACATGTATAAGCAGCTTGATCTGGTTTTTCCATAATTATAGTGGTCTATTAATCTTAAAAATTTAATTTTGCAAAATGCTACTGTACATTTTGACTGCAATCGCTCGAATGACTCTTAACCACCTCAGTTCATTCGTGCATGAACTAAATATTCTAATCGAACCGACCTTACTATAACTAACCAAACACGTGTAAAGTATAAACAAACAACATTTTACATGTTCGATTTTGTACAACTTTGATAAATACATTGATATATTTGTATAAGTTCTGTTGCTGGTATTGAGATACATTGTTATAAAAAAAAACTATTATTTATAGTCGTTTTCTATATTATATAAGATAGATGCTTGAAATGTCTATACCATATCAAGTTTTTGTATTTTCAGTTACCTTACATGCATTCTATAATACCTGATTTTGCCTTTTTATTTTCCAAAAGAGTACAACGTCATTAACATCTTTTGACGTGTGTTAATCAATAAATGTGTTGTTTATTTTCAAATGTATCATCACACATGAAGTAAACGATTATATACAAATATATATAATTCTGACATGTAGCACTCTAAACGGAAAATCTTACGGTCCTGTTTTTCCTTCATTTTAATCAGCTCAACGAACACAATAACCGTGTGCCAGCCTGCTTATGTTAATCTAGATTGAGCTTTTTACGACACCGTTAGAAGGTCATAAAACTAATAATGGGGATGAAGAAAGTGTCAAAGAGACAACTTCCCGTCCAAAGAGCAGAAAATAGCCAATGAGTCTTCAATACAGCGATAATACCGTCATTGTTCTGTCTTTGAAAGATGATAATAATGGGACATTCAAATAATTTATATTTTAGTTCCAGGATCGGGAATTTAACAAAAAATTAAAAACAAAACATAAAAATAACAACAGTCAATCAATCGCATCTCCGAAAACAAAAGTAGTAGCAAGACAGTTAAAATCAGGGGTGGATTTTATGTAAAACACATGTTGCAAATGACAAGAACAAACAATGGAAAACACCTGTATTGGTGTTCTTCATCTCGATGTAAAGGAAAATTATCCAGTATGTACGTAGGACTCTCACTTCCATGTCTCTTCCACTCAAGTAAATGTGTACTTAATTTTCAAATTTATCTTTCAAAGATAGGAATGTAAGCCACGCCTTCGTGTTACTTATCTAAATTGTGATGTAGGTTCTCAAATAATACTGAACCATATACGATTGTTTCAAATAAACCAAATTGGTAATGTTTGGTGTATAACATCGAGACTAGGGCGGTAATTAATTACGCTGACGTCAAAATGCCCATTATTCCCCTCGATTCGAATTAATAGGAAGGATGAATGAAAGCTGAAAATGATTAGCATTGGAGATGTTGCTTTTTGAACATTGCAAACTGTGTGTCATATATGCCAAGTGTCAATTCAATGTTTTCAAATAATTCAAACAATACATTAACGAAGCATTTAATCTTTATTGTTTTATTGTGCACGTAAACGTGTAATATGGATAAAATGCATACGATACGACTTTTTCTAATGACTAAGTAAGTTAACTAAAATCAAATTTTGCAACTTCTATATGAAACACTTTAGCACAAGTGTTCAAATGAACAAATGATTTGAAAGCATTACATTATTTATCTGTAGGAACTACTGAACCATCTTCACTTTCCAGTCAAAGAGTCACTGCAAAAGAAACAATTGTTACAGGGAAAGCTAATTTAAAGAATAACAGTATGTACTTATTGTCTTGATAACACATTTACTGCATTTAAACATGAAATACGCCAGCATTTCATTTTTTGTAATATTTATACTTTGAAAAGTCTATACATCGCATACTTTTTACATTTGTGTCGTCTTGGGCGATAGAAATACAATAAAGTTTTCAATATGGAAAATGTTGAAAAAATTGAACATTTTTAAGTAAAAAATGATAGTATGTAAATGATTTGAAAAAACATCCAATTGCCTTTTTGGGACAAATGATGACGGAGCATTAGGAATATCGATAAAATTGAAGTTGAAATCTATATTTAAGGTGGGCGGTAGAAGAATGTCACGAAGTTGGTAATGAACTTTTGTCGAGCAAATAAATCATACACATTTGGATCCTTATTCCACTGTATTCACTTATATGTACCTTGTACATGCTGTATTCATCAATCTCCATACTTAAGTTGGCTTAAGACGAATTTGGCTATTTATTTTAGGTATTTTTGACATATAGCTCTATAAAGGTTTCGGTACTTAAACATCTTCGGATTTCAAATATTTGGCTTTGAGCGTTCCTGATGAAGGTAAATCCAGAAAAGCGCTTCGGACGCAAGAAATTATTAAACGTGTTGTTTTCAATTTTCTTAGCATACTCAAATGTACTTAATATCAGAAGCAAGACAACTTTTGAACTACAAAACTATTACAATTTAATTGAATAAAACCAACTTGTATATGAGTCTAAACTGTGTCAGTTTTTCTGTTATTTTCACTGTCAAATATTCCAACCATACGGCTTTAGATTCTCAACATTCACTACGACAATTCACTCTCCCCTCCTGGTGAGACACTCATTTGAAGTCATGGTTGTTAAACACTTGTGTGTTGTAATAGAAAGCAGGTAACAAGTGGTTGAACGGGAAAATTTATAACAAATTAGTTTATTTATATTTCTTAAGAATTAATCTAAAACATTATACCTTTCCATGGTTTTGTTGTTGACACCAGTGAAATAAATTTACAAAAGGAAAAACATTTTCATATAGTGACATCGCGCCTAAATCAAAGATTATCCTGGTGTAAAAGTGAAAAGTAAATGTATACGAGTTTGTAAATACAGGTGTTATAAAACTACATTCTCTTTTTTTGATTAATTAAACCAATTCTTGTTATCATGAATCACTTTTGCAGGGTCTTCAAAAGCTGACTGGATGATTTATATCCTGTGTATTACTAGTTGTTTCTTTTTTACTGTGTTTTGTCACTTGATCCGCACATACAGAACGCGACGATCACTTGAAGTAAGAATCATCAATGAAAACGTTGCCTCCGAAACCTTAACTCTATATATGAGCGACAATAATGAAGGCGACAAGAAGCCATTAACATTTGTCAAGACATGATCACTTCATACACACAAATCATCTAACAATGAAACTATAAACTTTGTGTTTAATGGCGAAGAATATAATACATCAGGCAATGAACACGATGAAGCTGATTATTTTGATATGTATTTCGAAATAGGGGAAGATATCAATCACCAAACAGAATCTGAAGCATTGCAAAAAGATCCAAATGCATGTCAAGTTTCTGTTACTGTTCATCAGTGTATCGCCCGTTCTTCATTGTCTCATGAAGATGATACCAGTAATATATATTCTAACGTGTATATGCCAGTGCGGAAAGACAGGAAAATGAAGAAACAGGCCAATGAAAGCCATTTGTCGTCAGATAGTAAAACGGTTATTGATACAACACTGCCGTTCTTTATCCCATCAACATTCCGAACTTTACATGATTGGACAAGCAAATGTGCCGGATCGGAGAAAACAGTTGATGCTTGTAACTCAATCGACTCGTACGAACAAAAATCGATCAAAAACGAAAAGTCGAAGACATTCTAGCATGACCCTATTCGTGGTGACTTTGAGTCAATAGATAAGTCAGTGAAACGGGTTTTAAACAACCTTTTGTTATTCCCTACGAGATTCATTTAGTAATTTAGATTTAGTTATTGTCAAGTATATTAAAAGGTTATTTTAGACTGTCAAATTATTTTGCAAATCGACTGTTTTTTTATTTTATAGGTATACAGTCTTAAAATATAAATTTTTATATGGGAATATATCGAATAATCAAGATTCAAATACAGTAACGGCCACATATGTTTCTGTGATTTCGACTTGAAAATCACATAGCGATAAACAAAAATCGATCATATCCAGGTCATTGCTTAACCTTTACCATTTACCATTCGGCAGTGCCTCATAGAATATTTATGAGGATTTGCACATTGGCATTACAAGCCTAGTCTTGTTAAAATCTCCATATCTACTAATGAAAATACTAAACACCACAAACTACTAATTCAGTACTGTTGAGCATATATTTTACTTGACAAGACTCGACACAACCTCGACCGTACTTAACTCTACTGGAATTGACTTACTAATCTGATTGAATACTTGATAATCGTGTTAAAGTCTGACCATGGTCTTAACAAATGTTCGACCAGTCTCGACAAAAACTCACCTTACACACCACGACAATTAAAGCTTAAAATAACATAAAAATTGCTGTCACTTTGTCTTTCTGTTAAAATCATGTTTAGTTCCATCACCACATTTGCTGTAGATGGATGCTGAGTAGACAAAATACCAAACCATAACCCTAAACTAATCACAAACATAGCGGTAGTCAACTGGCTTACATCATTTCTTTAACTTTTGTGCTGGTAAACAGCTAAGTGTGTTTCTTGAAGGCAACACGTTATATTTTATGACGCATTCAAATGAGTTAATGGAAATCGTCGAAAATATATTAAAGGTATAAATTTGTCATAAATGGTTTTTAATATCTTCCTCATAAGTGTCATATACAGGAAACTTAAACAGAACAATGAAGTATCCATTTCCTATTCTCATATTTTTTCATGGATCAATAGCCAGTACATGTTAGTTGCTACAAAAGTTCTTGTATGGATTACATTACAAACGCAATAGAATGATCAACGTACACTGAACTTTAAAACGCCAATGAATTTCACATATCACTTAACATATCATTTAATCTTAACTTAATTCGAGTGTCACTGTTGAGTCATTAGTAGACAATATACGCGTCTGGCGTTAACAATTTTATTCCTGGAATTGATAATGAGGTTCTTATTTTATTATTTTAACGAGTATGAATATACAAAATATAGGCCATGCATCAAGTCCTTAAAACCGTTAGATTGTAGTTGTATTACTTTTAAAGATTATCAGTACCGCTGAAGAGTAACATTAGATTTGAAGAGCAACAAATTTGACGAATACCATTATACTACATATTTGATGAGCAATAAAAGTGTTTGAATACAGACAATCAGTTTTTTAAACAGGAATATACACGAAATATTTCGGTTGATTCAGAGCACCTTTTTAGAACATTTTATTTTAGATATCAATCTATTTCAATTTGACGTGACGGAAAAGATAATAAATTTATCCAGTAAATTCGATTGGACAATCGGTCCCTCCAATACTACATGAAACAAGAGGCTCTAGATGACCTATATCACTCACCTTAATCTGTGTGTATATCTATCAAAGATCACTCTCCAACATTTCTCCTGTCGGATTCTATAATTGTTTCAAAATGATAGACAACATTCGTTTCTTACCCCTATGTTCTATTTGAAGCCATGTCGTCTATCTTAGTTTTCAAGTATTTCATACAACACATTTTGTAAACTAGATACCCCATAATGATGTGTCAACGTTTGGTGAAATTTGACATAGTTGTTTTAGAGAACCAGAGTTTTGTAAAACTATCGACGTCGACGATGAATGACGGACGACGGATGCTAAGTGATGGGAAAACCTGTCAATGCCCTAATGAACAGGTGGCCTGAAATGGAATTTATATTTCGAAATACAGGGGTTGATCAATGATCATTTCATTACGTGCAACTAAGATAATGAAATAAAGAATATTTTACTGTTACAGCAAATCACAAGAGCAGTGCATGTAGGATCTCGGAATTTGAAAGACAAGCGGTTTCAATTCAAGCTGAAGGAAGGACAAAGATATGTCATTTAAAAGATATAAAATAATTCAAAATCCGACTTAAATTAGTCAAAATATGGAAATGAAAAGAGGTGAAAAAAAGTTTTATAGAAAATTTTGGGAACAGATTAAAGATTTCATAGTACCAGTTTACAACTATTGCTATAAAAAAGGAGAATTAACAAACTCCCAAAAAATTGGAGCCATATCTCTCTTGTTTAAAAAAAATGATCCCCTCTCCCTTGATAACTATAGACCTATTACATTATTAAACTATGATGTTAAATTACTAGCTTATGCCTTAGCGCAACGACTAAAATCAGTACTACCAAAAATCATTCACTCTGATCAAAAAGGTTACATAAAAAAACAGATACATAGGTTTTAACATAAGACAAATCCAAGACTTTATTGATTATTCTGAAAAATTTAATGTAGATGGTGCAATTTTATTTTTAGACTTTACTAAAGCTTTCGACTCACTTGAGTGGTGCTTTATGTTTGAATCTTTAAAAACATTTGGTTTTAAAAAAGAATTCATAAAATGGGTTGAAACTATGTATACAGACATAAAAGGATGTATTTTAAATAATGAATGGGTGTCTGCTCCCTTCAATACATTTCATAGAATTAGACAAGGATGTCCGTTATCTTCGTTAATTTTTGTCTTGTGTGTTGAAATAATGGCAATTAAATTAAGAGAAAATAAGGAATTAAAAGGATTTGAAATCAAATTAGATGGAAAATCTTGCTCACTAAAAATATGTCAATTGGCAGATGATACTCAATTGTTTTTAAAAACACGCAAAGATTGCCCTTAATATCATTGAAACTTTTGGAAGCCTTTCTGAGCTCAAACTGAATAGAAACAAAACAGAAGGCTTATGGATTGGCAAATTTAAAAAGACAAAAGATAAATTTGAAAATATAAACTGGAAACAAGACCACATTAAAAGTCTAGGAATATATTTTGGATACAATTATCTAGAATGTCAAAAATTAAACACAGAGAAACAAATAGATAAATGTGAAAAAATGATTCAAGGATGGAACAAACGAAACTTAACATTAATAGGAAAAATTACTGTAGTAATTTTACCAAACCTAACATACACAGCATCATGTATGATAACAACACATGAAATAAAACAAAAGTTCAAAAATTTAATATATAACTTTATATGGAGCGGACAAAAATATAGAATTAAACGCTCTATATTGACTGTCCCTTTGGTATCTTTCGTCCCTCTTTTATGTAAACAATATCTTGATGGAGGATTAAAAATGATTGATTTAGATTCCTATATAAAATCCTTGCAAATTAGATGGGTTTCAAAACTAATAAAAAACGAAAATGATAACGATAACTGGAAAATTATTCCAAGATTTTATCTTAATAAATTTGAGAAAGATTTTCTTTTATTCAGAATGAATTTAACAAATGTAAATTTGCTTAATAAAATAGATTATAAATCCTTGCCTGAATTCTATAAATAACTAATTAAAACTTTGGTAGAAGTAAAAGGAGGTCAAACTATCACTCCAAAAAACTTTCTTCAAGTTAGAAAACAACTTATATGGGGAAATAATCTTATCAAAGAAAATGGGAAATGTTTGTTTTTTCAAAATTTGATTAGTAGTAATATTTTGTACATCAATAATATAATAGATGAAAACGGACACATCTCATCAAAAACTGCACTAAAAAATTTAAAGAACAAACAAGATTGGATTAGAGAATTTTCTTTAGTTAAAAATGCTATACCAAAGCACTGGCAAAATATTTTAAAACAAGAAAGCTCTTATAAAACTGTTGTCAATATAAAGAAATCAGTGAACTTAAATATCCTACTAAAACATGAAATTTCACCAGTCACGAGCAAAAATGAAATATACACGTCCTTACAAAGTCAATTTATAAATGATAAACCAACAGGAATTTTAATATGGGAAAGAATTCTGCATAAAAAAATGTCTACAAAATTTAAATCCACATTCAACTTTATTTTTAATTACCTTGAAAACAACAAATTTAAAATGTTTAAATGGAAAATAATGCATTTTATATTAGCCTGTAATGAATTACTTTATAAATGGAAAATAGTACCGAGTAGTTTGTGCTTCCATTGTAAACAACATGATGATTATAAACACTTCTTTTCTTCCTGTTCATATAATATTCAGTATTGGCACAAAGTTGACCAGCTATTAGCATTATTAAAAGTTGATAAGCAAATATTCAGTCTTGAAAGTTTAGTAACTGGCTATAAACTTGAAGATGAAGATTATTTTGATATGAACTATTTATTAACTATAATTTACTTTTCAATTTATAAAGCATATTACATGTCTGACAAGAAAGACAAGGTCATTGATATTTTTAAAATATTCCAAAATGAAATCAGGGACATAATTAACATAAATAAAATTTGGGGGGAAAAAATAAGAGAATCATACTTAAAACTTTGGAATATTTCGAATTTCTATAATTGCGAAGCAAATTCAAGCTGTGACCTAGTTAATCCATGACTGCACATGACATGTGTTCGGTCAGGTGATATGCATCAAATGAAATTCGCTATTCTACTCTTTTGTCATGTTTATATATAAGTTATTAGTTTACACAATACAATGCTTGGATACTGCATTCATGTATCGTTAATTATACCACGTGTACTTTCGATCATTTTTTTATCTTTGGTTTGATCGCAAAAAAATATCCTTTACTGGAAAAAAATTATGTTGTTCATATAATGTGTGAAAAAACAACTGTCTTACCCAATCATTTAAGACTCCTTTTCACAATTACACGGAGTAAACTGGCTGAAAAGTCATGCTGTCAGTATCAAAGATCATCATCAATTTCACAGTTCAGTGGAGCTTTAATAAATAAATCAAATACAGTTTAGGTTAAGAAACGTACCGTATTCCGGTATGAAATTGTACTCTGTAGAACTGCTATTATGTATGTAATAAATACAACTAACTTTATAGATATACTTATTGAATATTTTTCCCTAAATATTCAATAACTAATTTAAGGGATACTTAATTAAAGCTGTAGATTGAGTAAATTGTTAACAGCAAAAGTGCAATAAAACTTTGATTAATTAAAAAAAGAAAAGAATTCTGTCAAATGCTTTGTTTTTGATCCCATATTCCCTTTTGTTTAAACAATATAAAAATATCACAAAAGGGCAATATGACAACCCAATACTTGGAATGAAATGGTCTGTATCTCTTATTGTTGATAAAGAATAAATACGTCAAGACCTCTTTATGACAGGTTAACGACTGGCTTAATAGTCATTAACAAGTCCGAGTTCGTGCATTTAACTAATGAGAATAATATAAGAATAACATGAATAAGACGAAACGTGACAGTGCACTTTCAAAACGATACAAATAATGGCGAGTAATTTTGTATTCACGGCCCGGAATGAGGTTCGATAAAATTGCTCCCCTTGTTTATTTTGCTCTCCTGTCAAATCATGTATTTTAGCTACCTCCAATGGTAGACGTTACAACGATGGGTGGCGTCAAGAAAGGTACGACTAAAGGAATCACCAAGGAATTAGACGATTACCATTGGTATAGGTGAGTTGTTTAATAGTTGTTGCTTTGGGATAAATGCATGTTTTGGATTTATTCATAATCAGGAATAGCTGGAAAGGAAATAAACGTGTTGCTACGTGAACCCGGAAAGGCCGGAACAAATTTTAAAAAAAAATCTAGAGACGATCGTTCTGAGTGTGCCACCTACACATTCAAACGTGTACACAAGCACAGTATTCCCTATTTATGTAATGTGTTTTCACAATTATGTGATATAGGGCAAAAAAAAGGTAGCAGATTTTTGTATCTTGTTGTTAAGCATTTCCAGGGGAGATAATGTTATTCTTCACGTTGTGTTCGATAGGTTTGTTACATTATATAATACATACTCATAAAGTGGATTAAAATAGCCTCCCACACTCAATTAACTGAATTTCAATTATTCTATTTACCGTAGTGCTATTATATAAGACTTCGGAGGTTCATATCACTTATATTCAACGTTTTTATATCGGATTTTTTTTTACTATTGATGTTGAACGGTTCACATTAAAAAAAATCCGATAAAACAGTTGAATGTAAATGATATGAATCGCAGAAGTCTTATATATTGTCCTTTATTATAAGACCGGAGGTTCATATCATTTACATTCAACATTTTTTATCGATTTTTTGTTTACTATCAATGGTTCAACGGTTCGACATTGGTACTATAAAAAAATCCGATAAACCTGACGAATGTAAATGAAATGAAACTCTGAAGCCTTACATTATAGGACTATCGTTTCTTAGTTCTTTGTCCTAACTAAATGTTTTTTTGTGGTGTATATTAAAAAAAAGGGGGGGATTTTAAAAACACCTAAATACCTTAACAATCCCACAATATCTGTTTACAGAATGAGAGAGTTATTTCGTATTCTAAAACTAATTTTTCTCACATGTTTGTTAGATATATTGAAAATACAGACAAATGTTTAGTACGTATATCCATTCCCTCTTTTTCAATTCATTAGTTCAAGATACAGCTCTGAAGAATATGCAATAACCTACATTTTTCTAACATGTGAAGACCAATGAAAACATTTGATATGATTTGAAAACATGGCCAATTAAGTAGGAACTTTGGGTTTCGTAGACATAACAAGTAAAATAAAAAAATACTGAACTCAATCAATTCGGAAAGTCCATAATCACATGGCAAAATCAAATAACAAAAACATCAAAAACGAATGGACAAGAACTGTCATATTTCTGACTTGGTACAGGCATTTTCAATTGTAGAAAAGGGTGGATTAAACCTGGTTTTATAGTGCTAACCCTCTCACTTTGATGACAGTCTCATCGAATTCCGTTATATTTACATTGATGCGTTAACTAAACAGACACAATAAATAAATTAAAAGTCAAAATATGGGTACACCAGTCATCATCGTATAGCAATTTTAAAAGGAACAATTTAACAGAACACAAAAACATCTATCTACAAACACATTCATTGATTTGTGTGTCTGACGCGTCAGAAAATTTTATACGTCACATACATTTGTCGTTCAATATGCATATAAACAATTTTGAAACTTACATAGGCAATGTTAGCATATAGGGTTAAAAATCAAAAGTATGTGATAAATTTCAGAAATAGACCGAGATTGAAAATAGTCCAAAAGTTATATATAGAATTTATAAGAATCCACAAATAGTTAATTCCACTACGCGATTGAATGATTTTGACGTTTATGTTTCAACGTATTTTGTAATTCATAATAGAAATAATCATAATGACATAAAATAGAACAATATCATACTGACGGGATCTTTTAAAGTACAGAGTCACGTTATAAGAACCAAAGAAATACAAAAAGTCGCATATACAAAACACGCCATTAAAAAATGAAAGACAATACAAACACATTGACGAGATGTATAAGTACCGAGCCGCGTCAAACGGATATCATATAAAACCATTCAACAGTAAAAGTAATATTAATAATAGAACAAAGACAACTTAAAGAGCTATAAAACACGTTGTTAAGATGATAAACAACACAACTACGCAGAATCTATACATCATATTATTTGTGAAGTTGATACGGAATATTTATCAACAAGGTCTTGGTACTTTCCGATGAACTTTTTTAGAAAAAGGACAAGACGTTCTTTGACATACCCCTGGTTCATCAACTTTCTACTTAGACACTGATGACGTTTTACAAAGTATGAGTAGGAGCTGCAAGCTCTTGAATATCGAATAAGTTGGGAAATACATATCCAATATGCAGGTGAAGTTGGTATATTGCTACTAAGGTGGGAGAAATTTATAATTTCAAAATTAAAATCGTCTCGTTTGTCATAGATTCTGGTACTGAGATGACTGTAAGTCAAATTCGAAATATGACTTATGAAATCTCAAAGTAATAAATTTATAGCGTATGCTACCATTTTTATGTTGAAAGGCATTGTGGATTATTTCTTTAAGGCGATTTTTCAATTTCACATGGGGAATGGTTGTATACAGGGTTGAAAAATCTAAAGTTTTGATATAACTAATTTCAGAAAAAGGCCGAGATTTAAAATTGTCTAGAAGTTCTTTAGAATTTTTAAGAATCCACATATGGTTAATACCACTACGCGAGTAAACAGTTTCACCGTATTTCTGAAGACCCTATTTCACTACGGACAGAATTTTAGTCAATTTAATGGACAATTATTTATTGGAACATGAAGATGAGCTAGCAATATACCGTTGTTTTACGGATTTTTTTTGTGTAGCTTTGGTATCCAATACAAACAAGTCCTCAAGGTAAGTCCTCCGATTTAGTGTTCAATGTAATGTTTTTTGAAGCCATAACATTAATTATAATTCAACATTTTCGATTTATATTTTTCTTTATTTCATATTCTAGTATATTTAATAACATGTTTATATTTTGTGATGCATCTGATGTATAAATCCAGTGGCAGATCCGGGAAAGAGCTCTTAGTTCCGATCCGTTTGTACGGGGAACATGTGGTTGCAACCCTCTCTTTAATTGCCTGTTCGATTTTTATGTTTGTAGTGTCGAAAAGGGAGATAGACAGCAGTTTTATCAAGAAGTTATGTGAAAGTTGTGCTGTACATCTGACAGTCAGGAATTATTCTGAAGTACACATGTCGACCAGAGAGGAGAGGTTTTAAAGTACCAGATGCTTATCTGAGATTCCAATTGGAACTAAAGAAAGCAATATATAAAGATATGTAGGAGAAATATTCTATATGAATAAAATTATGCCACAAAAGGAACTTGTTTTTCTTATATACAGAATTTGTCAAACATATCCATAACAGAAGAGATGTGAATGCATCCTTCATAGCCTTGTAATACTGATGGTAATAATTTATATAATTTCTGAGATGATATAGCAGTGCCATTGGTTTCTCCTTTCTCCTTCTTCAAAGAACTTGATCATCTGAACCCTTCTTTTTTTGTAATTGGAGCCCTGTTCAAGAACAGTTAAAAGAGCATATGCTTAATTTTCGTTATCTTTTAGAATCATCTTTTTTTTTAAATAAAACAGGTTGTACAGTCTACATAAAATATGCAAATCAACCGTAAATGTTAACACCCAAAAAAGGTCTTTAAATTAGTATATTCATTTTTTAACTTACAAAATATGTCAAAGGTTTAAGCATCTCAAACATTATCATGTGACTTGAATTTTTGATTTGTCAATATCAAGCAAACTCGATATTTCCCGTAACATCATAATAGTTCCGTTTTTATTATAACGTCGGAAAAATATGTTTGATTAAACATAGGGAATCACTGAAGCATGACTGGAGCGAGCTCCCCTTAGCTCAGTCAGCCCTCCCCCTCCCCCCCCCCCCCCCCCCCACTTAAATGTAAAATTCTGGATCCGCCACTGAATATTGGTTCGAACAGTGCAATGGAAGTCTTCAAATGTGTATAAAAAAAATAAAAGTCTTTTTGCTGGTTATTTACATACGGGAACGAAAATTTAACTTCAAATTGTTAAAAAGAGTGAGGGGTAAGATTCATTCAAAAAAAATATCGTTTGATTCAAAATTCGTTCTAAAAAATATTGTTGTCAGGCAAAATTTAAAACCAGAATAATTATTATGAATTCTGATCTTCTAAAACCTTATAGTGTTAAGTTTTGAAAATAAAAATATTTGATTGATGGAGGCGGACAATAAGTGGTCGCGCTCAGACAAGAAAACCATACACCTTTTAAAGTTACTTCCTTGTTGATGGATTGTTTCCTGGCTTGCTTTGGTAGAGTATTGTTGCAGGTTACAAAACAATTTGCTGACAACAAAACTTTACGACAAAAGAGATGATTTCAGCTTTCCATTTCTAAGTAGCAACATTCAAGCAGCACCTGCATACGGTGTATATATCTCCCAATTGATACGATATTCCCTTGCTTGCATTTCCTATCATGATTTTCTTGATAGAGGGTTGCTGCTCATAAGGAAGCTATGAAACCAAGAGTTCCAAATGGTGAAGTTGAAATCATCCCTTCGTAAATTTTACGGACGCCATTGCATGTATGTAGTATAATAATTTCTGTTTCTGTATTAAAAAAAAGGTGTTTCGGTTATGGTCATGTTCACCTAGGCTTATCCTCATCAGGTATCCCTAGCCTATTTGTTTCCTCCTTTGTAATATGTAGAATAGTTTAAATTTGATTTCTCTTATGGGGATACCATTTTAAAATCAATCGGGTCCAGGACCAATCCAGTATATCTTATCCAAATCCTTCGTTTTTAATTCAATTTTCTATGTGCATACATTTAGAATAATTAAGAGCTGAAAAACTCAGTGTATGATAAATATATATTTCCGGTTATGGAATATATTCTTCAGCATTTATTTCCGTATTTTTCTAGAAATTCACAATTGCATGTTTGTAGTATAATAATTTCTGTTTCTGTATTAAAAAAAGGTGTTTCGGTTATGGTCATGTTGACCTAGGCTTATCCTCATCAGGTATCCCTAGCCTATTTGTTTCCTCCTTTGTAATATGTAGAATAGATTAAATTTGATTTCTCTTATGGGGATACGACACCTGTTCATACGTTTTAGTTCGTTTCTTTCTTTTGTTTCATTTGTTTTTTGTTATTTACTTCTCTCTTATTTTAGCAGTTTTGTAATTTTATTGTGTGTGATATTTTTATCTTTTATTTGATTTTAAATTATCACACTATTTTCCATTTTAGAATTCGTTAAATATTCTTTTAGATTTCTATGACTTTTGTACGTAATAATAAAGTAACTTTTGTGACATCTTGACAACCGTATACAAAGTTTATTTCACTTTTCTACCTTCTAAACACAAGAGGTCGAATTCTTTTGTTCTATTTAAAACGCATATCGGACTGTTAAATCATAATTCAAATGACAATATTCTTCCGCAATTGATTTTAACATTATACATGTTGTATGTGTGCTTTTCCGGCGATACATTTAATTGACTATTTCAAAATACAATGAAGTTTCAGCTGATATTTTTCTTTACTTGTTGCATTGAGATTTCATCACAATTAACGGGAATTGTTTGTTACTATGAGAGGTAAGTTTATATAAAGCTGAAAGATAATTTATTCGATGAATTGAAAAAAATAAAACAGAAAAAAAAATAGATTATGACGGCGGTTAAATGGAAACATTTCAAGAAGCATTAAACATTGCATTTTCAATTTGTTTTTGATTTATCAGTTTGACTATCTTTTTGGTATCTCCATACTGTTGTTTAACATACTTTTTTTGTCGAAGTCAAATTTTTGATATTAAGAATAATTTTCATTATAGATATGAGACTTGCTGCGCTAACAGTGAGAATATCAATGGCATATGCATACGTAAGTTCTATTATTTTCTTCCGCTGTGAAAACTAAGCATTCGTTAACCTTTCTTCATGCTGGTCACTACATTTTTTTTACCTCTCTTCACAATTAGAGAAACCAGTCATAATACATGTAATAGGCAGATAGAATTTGCTCAAGAATTTCAAACGAACACGTTGGAGTCACCTCAAGCGAGCCTATACACTTTACATAATTCTGTTATCCACCACGGACAGATGAAAAAAAATCAAGGGACACGAATTGCCAGCAGGTTAAAAAAAACGTAGTTATTTTCAATCGATTTTGTGTTGCTGTAAATGCTCATAAATGTTTTATACATTTCCCTTACTAGATAGTTTGTATTGGTTGTATTATTTTAGTTATCGTACCCCATACTGCGATCAATCATATCGTCTTTATATGAGTGTCATTTCAACTTAAAAGTAAAAACCTATATGCACCGATGAACTATGATTAAACATCCACCTGTCTGGTATAAAGTAAAGTAACGAAAAAATCGAACTCCGAGGAAAATTCAAAACGGAATGTCCGTTATCTGATGAGAAAGTCGACATCTAAAACATATGAAACGAATGGACAACAACTTTGTTCATGTTATTATAACTCAATTTTAGCACTTTATAAGATTTAACCATTAAATTTTTATTTTAATAGATTCTTTTTGGGAATATGTTTAAATGTCATTTTTAAAAAAGTGGATCAATTTCCGCTGTATTTATGTCACTACAGGCGCGGATCCAGAGGGGGGGTTCCGGGGGTTGAAACACCCCTTTTTTTTGGACGATCAATGCATTTAAATGGGGACATGTAGTTGGAACCCCCTTTGTCCTGGGTTAGGAACCCCCCCCTTTTAAAATGGCTGAATCAGCCCCTGCACTAAATGGATTTGTTCCCATGAACTTACTGATAAATTTATATAAAAAATGCATAAAGATTAATTTGACTTAAGGTAGATCATAGGTATAAGTTTCCCGAGATGGATTTTTTATACTTTGCTAAAATGAGGATTTTTCTATGCTCTTTTCAAAAATATAATAAAAAGGATGGCTCACCGTGCTACTTTATAAACTATGAGTCGTTAAAAATTGCCTAAATTTGCTTATAATAGTCATCCAAAAACACATTTTGTGCATAAAGATAAGATCGAAGTTTTAAATAAATTGTGAGAAGATATGTTTTATAATATGTTTTAAGAAGATAAAAAGAAAAAAATGGTGTCACCGAATTTGTTTTCTTGCTACAAGTAAAAATTAAAATATCCCTATCAGACCAGTATAGTTTTTTTACTAAAAGAGTTATCTCCTCTTAAATGGATCAATTAAGAAAAATGATTATAAAACACAAATGTTTGGTATTTGTTTAAATATTTTGGATAGTTTTCTTCATATAAATAAATAGTCTAACGAAAAATTGCACATCCGTCTACAAAATTGCAGATTTGGGCAGATAACTACATGTAGACTGATTATGTACTGCGATAGTATAATTCAAGATGGTGGTTTACCATCAATGTACCTTTCGAGGTTGACAATATTGTTCAGCATTTGTGTCTGTATTCACCAAAACAATAAGTTCATATTTACTTTACAGTTAACAATTAATGTTAGCCCATGTAAAATTCCTCTATACAGCCGTTTTCAACTCAAATTTTCAGTCATATATATGTTTTCGTCGATACCTTAAAAAATCAACAGCTATTATGATTCAATTGCATGAATCTTGAAAAATGATAAAACGAGGAGTAGACATTACATGTATACATGTTATACCACACAGAAAATTAAAGATTGAAAAACACGACAAATGTTCGTACAATGAATTCATCTTCGTACTTTATTTGGCTTTTTTAACTTTTTTGGGGGATTCGAGCGTCACTGATGAGTCTTTTGTAGACGAAACGCGCGTCTGGCGTATATATAAAATTTAGTCCTGGTATCTATGATGAGTTTATTTACAACCATTGGGTCGATACCACTGCTGGTGGAGATTTATTTCCCCGAGGGTATCACACGCCCAGTAATCAGCACTCTTTGTGCTGACATGAATTATCATTGACATTGTTATATTTATAAATTAACTGTTTACAAATTTTGAATTTTTTGAAATACTAAGGCTTTTCTACCTTAGGCATAGATTACTTTAGCTGTATTTGGAAACCCTTTTAGGAATTTTGAAAATCTACAGCTTTTCAACTTCGTACTTTATTTGGCTTTTTTAACTTTTTTGGATTCGAGCGTCACTGATGAGTCTTTTGTAGACGAAACGCGCGTCTGGCGTATATATAAAATTTAGTCCTGGTATCTATGATGAGTTTATTTACAACCACTGGGTCGATGCCACTGCTGGTGGAGATTTATTTCCCCGAGGGTATCACACGCCCAGTAATCAGCGCTTTTTGTGCTGACATGAATTATCATTGATATTGTTATATTTATAAATTAACTGTTTACAAAATTTTGAATTTTTTGAAATACTAAGGCTTTTCTACCTCAGCCATAGATTACCTTAGCTGTATTTGGAAACCCTTTTAGGAAATTTGAATCTCTATGCTCTTCAACTTCGTACTTTACTTGGCTTTTTTTTACTTTTTTGGATTCGAGCGTAACTGATGGGTCTTTTGTAGTCGAAACGTGCGTCTGGAGTATATATAAAATTTAGTCCTGGTTTCTATGATGAGTCTATTTACAACCACTGGGTCGATGCAACTGCTGGTGGAGATTTATTTCCCCGAGGGTATCACACGCCCAGTAGTCAGCACTTTTTTGTGCTGACATGAATTACCATTGATAGTGTTATATTTATAATTTAACTGTTTACAAAATTTTGATTTTTTTGAAATACTAGGGCTTTTCTACCTTAGGCATAGATTACCTTAGCTGTATTTGGAAACCCTTTTCGGAATTTTGGATCTCTATGCTCTTCAATTTCGTACTTTATTTGGCTTTTTAACTTTTTTGGATTCGAGCGTCACTGATGAGTCTGTTGTAGACGAAACGCGCGTCTGGAGTATATATAAAATTTAGTCCCGGTTTCTATGATGAGTCTATTTACAACCACTGGGTCGATGCAACTGCTGGTGGTGATTTATTTCCCCGAGGGTATCACACGCCCAGTAGTCAGCATTTTTTTGTGCTGACATGAATTACCATTGATAGTGTTATATTTATAAATTAACTGTTTACAAAATTTTGAATTTTTTGAAATACTAGGGTTTTTCTACCTCAGGCATAGATTACCTTAGCTGTATTTGGAAACCCTTTTCGGAATTTTGGATCTCTATGCTCTTCAACTTCGTACTTTATTTGGCTTTTTAACTTTTTTGGATTCGAGCGTCACTGATGTGTCTGTTGTAGACGAAACGCGCGTCTGGCGTATATATAAAATTTAATCCTGGTATCTATGATGAGTTTATATATAATTTACTCCCTTGTCTTTTCAAATTGATATGAAAGATCTCAAATAGCGTATATTACATGTATAAAAACATATTTATATCGGTGTGTCAGTATTTGTTGTGCTCGAGCTCATCTCAATACATTTTCTCTTGCAAAATTCCTTTGTTTCATAAAAAGAGAATGGCCAACGAAGATACAAGTATCTTGTCTTAGAAAGGGATAAATCCTACTTTGTAAAGGATTACTCTGATTCAAACAAAAAATTCTTTGACACTGACATTATCAAGATGCTTGATTTCTTGATTGACAACATATTTGTTACATTGGGGGACGTGTTTTTCAACAGACTATCGGCATTCCAATGGAAACGAAGTGTGTCCCTCTACTTGCCGACTTGTTTCTTTATTACTATGAGGCTGACTTCATACAGGAACTTCTTAAGAAGAAAGATAAGAAGTTAGCAATTTCCTTTAACTCTACTTTCCGCTATATAGATAATGTTCTTTCACTAAATAATTCAAAATTTGGTGACTATGTCGAACGCATCTATCCCATTTAACTAGAGATAAAGGATACAACAGACAGAGTTAAGTCGGCCTCATATCTTGACTTACATCTAGAAATTGACAATGAGGGTCGATTGAAAACAAAACTTTACGACAAAAGAGATGACTTCAGATTTCCAATTGTCCATTTCTAAATAGCAACATTCCAGCAGTACTTGCATACGGTGTATATATCTCCCCCAATTGATACGATATTCCAGTGCTTGCATTTTCGATCATGATTTTCTTGATAGAGGGTTGTTGCTCACAAGGAAGCTATTAAATCAAGAGTTCCAAATGGTGCAGTTGAAATCATCTCTTCGTAAATTTTACGGACGCTATCACGAGTTGGTTGACTGGTATGGAATAATCGTTTCACAAATGATATCGGATAGGTTCCTTACGTCGTAACTTCTTTCCCCTTCCCTTTTATAAATGTGAACTACCGAATTAGACTATTTACCGGATTTATTATATCATAAGCAATACGACGGGTGCCACATGTGGATCTGCTTACCCATCCGGAGTACCTGAGATCACCCCTAGTTTTTAGTTGGGTTCGTGTCATTATTCTTTAGTTTTGATGTTGTGTAATGTGTACTATCGATTGTCTGTTTGTCCTTTTCATTTTTAGCCATGGCGTTGTCAGTTTATTTTCGATTTATGAGTTCGGTATTTTTTGTTCCTTTCTTATTACAATTTATATACAAAATTCAACAGATTGTTGATAATATCTTTTTACCAAATTGTCCACACGATTCTAAATGATAGGAATTATATAAACTTTTTTATTAAGGTAAAATAATTATTAAAGGCATTGACAATATATATGCTTATTTATTTAGAGTGCAGAAAAGGAACTACTACAGACGCTAGAGGTCAATGCGTGTCATGTAAAAGTAATACGTATGGTTACAAGTGTATTGATACGTGTGTTTGCGATCCATTTCAGATGTATGTTTATTTGTTCAATAATACATACTAGCAGATAATGTCATTTTGAGTTTGATTTCCCGTTTTCTTCATATTTTTTAATATGTTACATTCTTTGTTTTCAAATTAAGAAGTTATAAGAATAACTTCATTCCATAAATGTGTGGTGAAAGATGATTTAGTGATATTCAAACAGTTCAAGTCTAAAACAAGTTGACAATGCCATGGCACAAAATCAAAAATCGATCATAATCTAAAATAAAAATTCTACAACACAACATAGAAAATCATCGAATGCGTATACTCAAAATTTTATTGCTGAAGGGAATTTGCTATAATTGCCTTCCTTCTACAATCTTAGGCCGTGTTCACACCAAACGTCGTGTACAGTAATTATATTTACAATTAGTTTAACGCAATGTACACTAGTTTCACATTAAATTTGTTCACATCTGTACACCTTGTTTAATTACCTGTAAATAAGATTTGTTCACACTTATAAACTATATGTCATTTAAACGTTCATTACGTAGAACCGAATGCATACTTTCGCACAACTGTTTTGGCAGTTAGGTAATGACCATTTGACCTTAGACAAAAAGGGGGTTGGATTTTTCAAATTTGATTGCAAGCATCGAAAAAAAAATGAATTAAAACGTTCGCGCGAAAAAAAATGACTCAGACCCACCCTCCCCTTTTTTTGTTTTTGCTCTTTTATAAAATCCATTTTGATGATTTCCAGTAGTTTAAAGATACCAAAGATGTCTCGATTGCACATTAAAAACGTAAGCTGCATCAGCGTGCTTACAGAATGAAAAAAAATTGAGATGTTAAAGATCACACATTTCTATTTTTTGTATTTGTTTCAAATGGTATTTTTTTTTCTCCAAGGAGTATTCGGCAAAGAGAGGGGTAATGTTGGTTTTTTTTTTTATTATTTCTAAGTGTATTTTAACGGATCTGAGATACTAGACAAACAAAACAATTTACCACACTTTTTACAGTCATGCATTTATGAGTGAATCGTTGTTTGAGTAACATGAGTAAAGACCATTGGCAAATATTTCTGTGTACGTCCAATCGATTCGGGAAGACCTTTTCAAATGAATTATTTGTTCGGCAATGATGATGTTTATGTCTTGATAAGCTACGTACACATAACGTGTTCTTATAAAAAGTAAATATATCAAGTTTAGCCAAATATTTCTGTAAAGAACTTTATTAATAATTGTTATAAATATCAATTTTATTCAAAAATTGTTTCTTATATAAATACACATGGTAAAATAAATATTTTGAATGCCTTGTTTTGTGTACACATAACCTACACAAGGCCTACATTGAGTATCGACTGCATGTAGACAAAACATGATTTAAACTACATGTAAACATTGAGTTTTATCAATGGGAACGTAACTGTGTTTTGTTTATGTGTGAGTTACACTAACACAAACCGAGTTTAGGTCAATGTGAACACGGCCTTAGATTCACATGTTTAATTATTTGATGTCTTATGTTATTTGTAATAATTTTACCCTTGTATTGCTTAACGCTAGTTGATAACATTAAACAAGAAAGACACGAACCCTCCAAAAACAGAACATGATCGCAAATTTGTACTAAAACAATCTGTTTATTTTTTGGAGTCTATTTTTGTTTACCATGAGTTTAGGGTTTTAAAATGGGGAGTTAAGGTACATCTAGACCAGCGCTTTTGACCCATGAAATTCATAAAATAATCTTTTCATTTACTTTTAACCCTTTTCATAATAACTTCATGTCTTGTCGCAAACAATTTTTATTAGTTTTAGGTAAAACTCACTGAGAAATAAAAGTAAACATTACAAAATGAACATTCATTTTATAAAGTATACAATATGTTATCCGTTTATTCGGTATTATCTTAACTATTGGAACAATATCATAATCTTCTTTAAAAATTTACCACGTTATTTTGAGATTCATCGTTTAAAATTCTTTTTATAAATTGTACAATGATTTAAGTTGAAATATATTGTATAATATGATAAATGTTTACTCAGTAAACTGGTTTAAATTGATTAGTCAATATGTACTCGAATCACACAATCGTGCAAATTTTGAATATTCCTGGCGTTGTAGCTACTCGAAACATGTCATAATCTATACCATTGATTTGCATTCACCTTTTTGTTGGTTGGGGAAAAGTATAATCCGTGTTTAATCAGCAATTACGCATTAACACTTAATTCATTGGATGTGTAGTGATTGATTACTTTAATCTAATTATTATTTTTTTGCTTTTGTTATTTGTTTTGAACTGGATTTCGTTAATTGCAAATCGTTTCATAGCTGTACTTTGTGTCTGGTGTGTGTGTGTTGTAAGCTGTTTATATGATTGGTTGATGAGTTAAGTCCATTTTAGAAAATTTTATATAAAATGTGGTATGATCGCCAATGAGATATCTCTACACAAGAGACCAACTGAAGTAGCAGCTAAGAACTAAAGGTCATTGAATGTCCTTCAAAAAACAGTACGGATATTGAGCCATACTGTATTGCATACATGGCTCGAATAACAAATGTAAAAGAGAGGCAAAAGATACAAAAGGAAAATTAAAACTCATCAATAGAAAATTAACTGTCAACGCCACGGTTTTATAAAGAAATATAACAACAGACAAAACCTACCAAAACAAGAAATTTAACGTTCTGTACAGTTTAAAGAACAGAAAAACAAATAGGATGTACAGCAAAAAAGACAACCATTGAATTAAAGGCACATGGCTTAGGACGGCACATACAATTTATGATGGGGCTAAAACGATGGTTGGTGCAAAACATTTCCCTTTATATAGGATAATTGTGTTACAGTACAACACAATAAAAACAAAAGAAAATATCAAATAGGCCGATAACAACTTATACCAAAAAAATCATTAATCTTATCTAAGTATCAATTAGAACCGATCCACCTGCCAACGGCTATAGTGTAAAAAGGTAATTAACTATCAAAGATCAACGCATGGCCTTGTGCAATGCCATAATGCAGTATGTCATTATGATATATTCAGAAATTATTGGTTAAACACATAACTTCAACATAATTCTAGATTATCAATCGGATTTTCAGGAAAAGCTTCATAGACTATGTATCATATATTACAATGGAAATTGCTGTGTTTGTGATGTTCACCTAGCCTCATTTTTATATGAATTAACAATATTCAAACCATACGAGGCCTTCTGTACTAATAAAGCCAATTTTCCCCCTTTTTTTCTCTTTGAATCCATGGGAAACTTAAGATTTTCATAGTTTGTTGTGTGATGCGTCTTAATATATTATCGGATGTTTAGGTATTATATATTTCATATAATTTACTTACACTTCAGGTGTGATCCAGAATTAGGGTGTGTTCCAAAGACAACTATTCCAACTAAACATTCTTCCTATGCAGGTATACACTACGTCACTCAGTATCAAACAGCTTCGTTGTTGAGTTTTCTCCTTTTTTATTTGATTTTTTTTTAATTTTATTTATTTTGTGTTGGTTTTTTTTGGGAGGGGGAGTTATTTGGATGTAGTTTTATATAATGTGTGTGTTGCTATTTGATTTTAAAAAAATAAACTAAAACGTTAAAAAATAAATCGATGACTACTTTTTTTCATTTACAAATGTATTATCATTTTCTTTTCGATTTATGAGTTTTACTATCCCTCTGGTATCTTTCGTCCCTCTTTTATCGAACGTTCAGTAAAATACCTTGTAAAATATAAAAAAAAAAAGATGTGGTATGATGGCAAATAAGACTAGTCTCCACAAAAGACCAAATGACACAAAAAAATAACAGCTATAGGTCACCGTACGGCCTTCAATAATGGGCAAACCCCATAACGCAAAGTCAGTTATAAATATAAAAGGCTCCGAAATCACAGATATAAAACGATTCATACCAGGAAACTAACCGTCTAATTAATGTACAAAAAAAATAACCCAGTAGCACGACGAGCACTGAATTACAGCCTTCTGTCTTAGGACACGCGCATACATATAACATATGGTGGGGTTAAACATGTTAGTGGTATCCTAACTACCCCTAACATAGGACAGTTGTGTAAAAAGAAAATTCACTATTCCGAACTCCGCGGAAAATTCAAAACTGAAAGTCCTTTTTTAAATGGCAAAATCAAAAGCTCAAACACATCATCATGACTTAGTACAGGCATTTTCTTATGTAGAAAATGATGGATTAAACCGGGTTTTATAGCTAGCTAAACCTTTCATTTTTATGTCAGTTGCGTAAAAAATACACAAATTAATCCTACACTCTTATAACATAATATCATTATATTCTACAAAAAATAGGTATTTCTAAGGAAAATTACATCTATAAGCTCAGTATTTGCATCAAAGGAGCATAATGAATATAACCCTTAAGCAATTCTAATGTAAATACTTAACAGTGTGACTATTCACAGAATATGGACCACTATTCGCATGTCAATATACTTTCGTATCTCGGTGGTTTAAATAAATTAAACATAAAATATGGAACATTATATTTATCTTTGTAGTTTGTTGTGCATATAAACGTATACCGCAACAAAATATGTTTTGAACACAATCTTTTAAAGTATATTAGGTAAAGTTAATAACCTAATGGTCCAACTTCAACATACAAATTCTGTTGCAAAATTTGAGCCTGATCAATCCGTTCTTTTGGATAAATCTATAAAATTGAATAAACAAATGAAGGTTCCGGCTAGAAATGCATCTGTGTTAAGGTTTCGGAACAAAATCGGTTACACAATGTAGGAATATCTTATTAGATACTAGTACACATTTAAGTAATCAAGTTATAGTTAAATAGACGCGACATGATCACAAATGTTAAACGTAAATGAATTAAGGTTTTTAAGCATTAAATAATTCATCTGTAGGAACAATTGAACCACTTTCAACACCAAATGACAGACCAACTGATATAAAAAATGGTAAGTAAAACCACATCATTATGTATTTGCTAATTTTTGGCGTTCTTATAACTCCATTCAAGCTTGCACATTATAAGCCAGACACCATTTCATTGGTTGACAGCACAAAGATGTTATGTAAACACATTTAAAATACTATGTATTGCTTTTTAATGTTATACCCATGTTTAACTTGCATGATAAACTATAGTGTTGAGTTTGGAATATTTCAAATCTAGAATACACTAAATAAATTAAAAATGAAAGTCTGAGTTTGTTTAAACGTCTGACGGCCATTTTATTATCTTGCAGGAGTCTCATAACTTTAAAACACAATGAATATAAAAATAAATATACCCCACCCAGATGGTTGCATGTTTCTCTCTCAAAATCTAAAAGATCAAGCAGTTAAACCATTCAACATTTGATTTCTTGATGTTTTTATTCTTCGAATACGTACCCTTTACATGAAGTTTTCCTGAACAAGTTCGTAGCAAGAAACACCAGGAGTAAACGTCATAGCAATTTCTTAATAGACACTGATTACTTTTAATTGTATGAAATATAATATTGATTACAAGCATTGTCATGTTATGATAATTTCACCGGGAAATGTATATGGCTTTAGATTGAAACCATTTAGTAAAATCTTAAACTTACTGTGTAAGACCATCATTGGAATTCAATGTTGTAAAAACATTTAACAAAAATACTGAACTCTAAAGCAAGTGACCATCTGAATGTAAACAAAACAAAAAAGTCTAGCTTTTGTTTACCTTTTAATTGAATCCTTTTTTAAAACTTGACAGTAAACCAAAGTACAAAAGTCTGGAATTTTGTACAATCAATATATAATTAAGTCAGATGGGCGGATTCAGACCAGTCTAGACTATATGTAAAGGTCATAACAGGTCGAAACTGATTCAAGACTGGTCGAGTATTAGTCGAGAGTATTATCAGACTATTTTTTATTCAGGTTATCAAGTACTGAGTCTGAAATATTAAGTAAACTCGAGTATAGTTAAGTACTGTCGCGATCATGTTGAATTTCACCAAGTACCTTTTCAGACTATAAGCAGTTTGTAGTGTATAACTTATTGAGCTATTTCGATGAAAAACTCAACAAGTCGACTATTTTCATTACCAGGTTCGCCAGATGCATGTTTCGTTAACAAAACCCGCATAGTCCGCACTCTTTTCAAACCAGAAGAAAGGACTTAACAATATCAAAGCTGAAGAGCATTTCATTTGAAAGCAAAATATTAACAAAACAATACAGCGGAAATGTCAACCAATTGTGTCATCATTGATGTCCTTCAGTATCTCGAAGGTTAAAAAAAACTGGAGCGAACAATTTTAGGAAATAATAAAGTTATTATGGAGTTTTAGGTGCATGTAAATGTTTATAATAATAATATGTGTTTTCGAAATGTCTTTTCAAAATGCATAAGGTATTGGTATGAAAGCCAGTGACTTAATCTAAACTGGCAACTTTGTAATGCAAAGATAGAACACCGGAGGACTAAATTGAAGCCTGCTACATATGATTCCGTCTAATCACAAAATTCATGAAAACTAAATGCGCAATAATACAGAACAATAGTCCAGCAAAACATCTGGTTGGTTTTTTTATACACATTTAAGTCAAAGAAATGTTGATTCGACTTGATCAAAAATGTTAAAAGCAATTAAATAGAGGTTTTTAAGCATTAACTAATTTCTTTGTAGAAACCATTGAACTAGTCTCATCTTCAAATGATAGAGCAACTACAAGAGACGCAACTGACATAATGAGTGGTTAGTAAATCGAGATAAATATCTATTTGTTACTTTTTGTATTCTTATTTCTGCAATTAAGCTTGCATATTCAAAGCAAATGCTCATTTCATTGGTTGACAACACATGCTCATAATGTGATACTTTAAAGGTGTATTTACTGCTTGTAAATTTTATACCAATGATATTTCTTACACGGTAGAAATTGAACTTTCAGAAATGACGAAATTGATGTAAACTAAATGAAAATTTAAAATAAAGATATAAATCTAATAAATGTCACTCTGAGTATGCTTAATAGTCTGACGGCTAACTGATGGTCTTGCAGGAGATGGATGACTACAGAACGCATTGCATATCGACGAATAATTTGGTTCAAACTCAGATTTACTGTGGCATGTTTCGAAATCACAAATATTTATTGTCGAGCAGTTAACCAATACAATATTCGTGTGCTTGATATTTTTCTTTTGTGATTATGTATCACATTCGAAAAGAGGAAAGACCTTAAAATTTGATAAACAAAACGTAAGACTATATCAACCAACAACATAATCGATAGAAGTTTACAGACAAAGGGGGAAATGCAAATCAGATTATCTATGTTTTGTAAAATATACAATTTCCGAGGATACATAAAATTGCAAATTTACAGAATATAATTTTAAAAAATGTTGCTGTTGTCACTTCTGATTTGCTTATAGCAGGCGAAATCTAATTTTAGAATTGGGTCACAACTTGCCTCAAACATCAAACGAAACATAATCTCAGTGTCGAAAAGATGTTGAAAAGGAAAAGTAAAAATTCATGAATATTTATTTGCATGTGATATTAGTTACATTTTGTATTTTTAAACTCTGACTTCTTGTTATGTGTACTCATTGTTTCAGGAACTTCAAACACTGAATGGATAATTTATACACTTTGTATTACTGGTTGTTTCTTTATGACTGGCTTGTGTCATTTATTTCGTACATACAAAAAGCAATACGACATAGGTGGCAGAAAAGTAAATAAAGAAGTAAATTTAAAAACTTTAGAACTAACTTCATATATTGATGACATATATGATGAAGTCGATGAGAACCCATTAACATTTGTTACGATTGGATCAGATGTTACATGCCAAGCATCTCATAATGAACCTATTAACTTTGTCTTTGATAGTAGACAATCAGATGTACCAGGTTATGAAGATGATGATGTTGGATATTTTGATCTGTATTTCGGAATGAATCAGGGCACAAATCAACAAGAAGAACACCAAGCATTACATAAAGAACCCACACCAACTGATTCATCCAACTCAAACCTTGTTGCTACAGGAAATGCAGAATATCCAAATCTGCACATGCCATTTCATGGACATTGCCAGGACGAATCACATGCGTGTGAAGTAGCTGTCACAGTTCATCAGCGTATCGAAAGTTCCTCAGAGTCTCACGAGGATGCTACACGTGATATATACTCTAACGTGTGTATAACGCCTCAGAAAGACCGACAAATGAACAGTCAGGCTAATAAAAATCAGCTGTCGCAAGACATTGAGACAAAATATGATACAACACTGCAAACAGCTCTTCCCTCGGTATACAGAACTGGTTTCTTCCAAGATCACATAAACAATTGCATATATGCTGCATCTGATAACAAAATTTATAATTGCGGTGATATAGAATCTGTCAAAGACAAAATATTTGAAAAAAATATTCCAAAGACTATTTAACAATTCGTTGTGACTTTATGACAGTGCATACAGAAAAGTTTGTGAAAGAATATTTGAACTGTACTGTCCATATGAAATGATTAAAAACAGTAAATAGCATACTAGTTCTTTAAGGCGTTATTGTAGTTAAACAAATCTGATGATTGAGTCATAAGACTTAATTTTGTATGAACAGAGACTTTCACGGACTGGTAGTCTCAGATTTTTTTTTTTTTTTTTGTAAAACTAGATAATCATATGTGATAATTATATGTGTTATATTCACATAGGCTATATTAAGAGGAGAATAACGTTTTTATATTTCGTACAATATTGCAAATACAGTTTTTCTCTGATTTCTAGTGTCCTACTTTCCTCCTACTCTACCAATTTTCGAAAAGAAATAGGATTTAGAATAAGGCTATATATATATAGCTACCTATACATTTAATGTTGATGTCGTTGCTGTATATTGGACAACTGGAGTAGCGCTTAAAAGAGTATGTAAATCAGCGGGAATAATAGCTCAGGGGTATCAGTGACAAAAGTCGACTTATATTACCATACTTGCGGATCTAACAGCACATTTTAACATTGAATGCACCAGCCAAATTCAAGCTAAATGGGTTTTACTCGAAGAGTGAAGAAAGATACGAAAGAGACAGTCAAACTCATAAATCGAACATAAACTGACAACGCCATGGCTAAAAAAGAAAACGACAAACAGACAAATAATATCATACAAGACAAAACATAGAAAACCAAAGACTAAGCAACACGAACGCCACCAAAAACCGTCTTGTAATGCGTCCTGTTTATTATACACAAATGGATTTTCAGCATGATGGAAACAAATCAACGTTTATTTATGAAAATACATATGTATTGCTTAAGTAAAATGTAATCGGTTGACATGTTTTTCAACAATAATGACTACGCGTACACTTAATCAATATCGTACCTCTTATCCAAATATATGTTTTGATTCCTGTTTTGTTTGTTTTTTTAAAAAGAACATCGACTGCTTAAAATACGAGATAGGGAGATAGGTTTATTAAGTAATATCTGGATTCACAGAGTTTAAGTTTCGTTTTTCCAAACAACAAGATTTAATTGCAAAGAATATATATTTTATGTTGTTGTTTTCTTAAAACTATTTCTGCACTACAAAAATAAACCAACCAATATGTTTTAAACATGTTAAACGAGAATTTCTTTAAACAATCCTTTCCTTTTTAAAGGAAATTTCCCAGACCCATGCTTTGGCAATATCGTCCGCATATAAAATTAAACTGTTATGAAAAAATTGTCGTCAAAAATTTAATGAACACTTTAGACCAATCAGATTATTATATATATATATATATTAGTTAAAGTTCATTACTGAATTTTCGAGGGCTAGATAGACAGTCAATGTCGATAAACACACCCAGCGAAAAGCTGAGTAACTATTGAATGTATCCATAGATACTAACTCGAATAATTTTGAGCCCTCTAGTAGCCTATATCCTATCGAGGTTTATGTAACAATCAGAGATTAGTCGGAGATCGGCGGGAAATAACGACTGACATTATTCGGGTTACATAGATACTTGTATAATTAGCTTATATCTAATTGATTGATTAATAATTATTAAAAAGTGAAAGCATTCAAGATATTAAAAAAGCATAGAACATATACATGACATATTGATAAGAAACAAAACATATATATCACGGCTGGGAATCTACACACGCAGAACATTTGGTTCTGCAATGAAAACCGTGAGAGGATTTTCCGGTTGTGCTTGAGTGGAGTAATTTTCATCGTTTCAAAAGGTATGTACATTTCTAAAGCTCAATTTTCGTATTCAACTGATCAAAATATTGAAAATCAGAGAATGCTATGCTGTGGTGAATACTTTAACGAAGAGATACATGTATCATTTACTGTTGTACGTAGAGTTGAACTCCTACAAAATCAGTTGCCCTACGAGAAATTGCCTAAAAAAGTGACATTTCAATTTTGAAATGATTCTATTTACAGACCTACAAGTTCAAATTTAGTTTTTTTTCCGGGCAATGGGTATGAATGTTGTTTTTGGCGGCGTGTACGCTGTCCGGTGTTGATAGACGTCTTAATAATTTCCAAAACTACATTTTTTCATTAAGTCATGCGTGATGGGATCGGTTCTGATTGAGGACACCGTGAATGCGTGAGGGGAAGGACAAACATTTTTTTAATCTTTGGATTTGTGACTTTTGTTGACTCAATAAATGTGATCAATGCTGATTAAAAAGCACAGATTTATCCTTATACTTTAGTAGATGTAAACTGATCACTGATTCAATGAAATCAAACTATTAATTGTTTGTTCAATTTCAGAAAATGCCATTGTTCAAAGGAAAAAGGAAAAGAGAACTAAAATTGACTCTCTACAAATAGCCATGGAGATACAAGTTATCCCCGCCCTCGAAGCGAACTAAACACGCTGGGAGTAGTCCTGTCGTCAAATATACGTCACAGAGATCACCACATATATTTAAAAAAAGTATATCGCCGATCAAAACTTTAACACCTATATATATTAGACGTAATCTGTTCACCCAAAATCACGAAACAAAAAAGACAGATATATACAGAATTTATTATTCACGAACATCGATGAAAGCCAAGATAATCTCGAGGAAGACCATAAGGAAGAGCAAGTATTAGACAACGAAGTCATAGAAAAAGACCACGTAGTAGACCACGGGAAAGACCACATGGGAGACCTTGAGGAAGAATATAAAGTTTTTTGTAAAGTGCTTTAGATAAACTCTCAGACGTAGGGAAAAGGGAAAGATTTTTGATTTTTTTTCATTAGTACAGAGTGCACGTTTTCCTTTAAACAACATTGCATTCGACCTGTTTTTGAACATTGTTGAGTGGTTTGAAAAGGACGAATCAAGACGAATGAGATACTCCCCAACATCTCTGCAGTATTTTTGGTTATCGTTGACAACATTTTTTGTTTTTATTCTTCGTGAAACATATTATTAAACCTATTTTCCCACAATTTATTTCATAATTCAATCTCATAAATTTTTCTTAGCATACATAATAATCATTATGTGTTTTTTAATAAACAATGTAGTATAATTTAGGTTAGTTTCAACGACTCATAGCTTGAATATAAAGATATAATTTGTACTTCCCCTCACGCATTCACGATGTTCTCAATCAGAACCGATCCCCTCACGCATGACTTAATGAAAAAATGTAGTTTTGGAAATTATTAAGACGTCTATCAACACCGGACAGCGTTCACGCCGCCAAAAAACAACATTTATACCCATTGCCCGAAAAAAAAACTAAATTTGAACTTGTAGGTCTGTAAATAGAACCATTTCAAAATTGAAATGTCACTTTTTTAAGCAATTTCTCGTGGGGCAACTGATTTTGTAGGAGTTCAACTCTACGTACAACAGTAAATGATACATGTATCTCTTCGTTAAAGTATTCACCACAGCATATCATTCTCTTATTTTCAATATTTTGATCAGTTGAATAAGAAAATTGAGATTTACAAATGTGCATACCTTTTGAAGCGGTGACAATTACTCCACTCAAGCACAACCGGAAAATCCTCTCACGGTTTTCATTGCAGAACCAAATGTTCTGCGTTTGTAGATTACCAGCCGTGTATATATAAATATATATCATTATGTAATCTGGACAAATTGCAGGCGTAGTTTACATGATGTATCAGAAGCAAGGGTTCGAATTCCGCTGAGGGAAGAACAAAACTTTGCGAACGTTAATTTACAGATATAACATTATTGGACTTAAATTGAGAGGAATTATATATATTATGGTGTTATATATATAAAAAGATGATGTGATATGATTGTCAATGAGACAACTCTCCACAGGAGACCGAAATGACACAGAAATTAACAGCTATAGGTCACCGAACGGCCTCCAACAATGAGCAAAACCCAAACCGCATAGTCAGCTATAAAAGGCCCCGACATGACAATGTAAAAAATTTAAAGGAGAAAACTAACGGCCTTATTTTTGTAGTCCTGGACTCGACTGATTTTCATATTGTATTTACAGTAACTGTTTTCTGATTAAACCCTTTTTAATTCCTTGTTATCTGTTTTAAGCCAAATCAAATGAATGAACCTCCTCCCCCTCCTCATTGTTCGCTAGCTTGTACACCTTATTCTTCGCTGTCTTGAGTCTCGATTGTAGTTATTAGAACTATTTGCTTAATTCAAAAAATGAAAACAACACTTTAAAATGTTTAAAAAATTCATGCGTTCGAATCGCTTTTCTAGATTCACCTTTAAAAGGAACGATGAAAGCCGAATATTTTAAAGATAGTATCTTATAGTTCGTTTCTGTGTGTGTTGTATTGTCGTTTTGGTTTTCGTTGTACTTCAGCGTTTCTGTTGTTTCGTTGTTTTTTCTTATATTTAATGTGTTAACCTCAGTTTTAGTTTGTAACCCCGATTTGTTTCACTCAATCAATTTATGACTTTCGAACAGCGGTATGCTAATGTTGCCTTTATTTGTTGATAGAAAAAGAAACATTTAAAGAGAAATAAGACGAAGAGACACAGTATGAAAAAAAATACCTACATTGTTTTGACAGAGACCTTATGTTGTACATTTATCTAGTTCAATTTTACGAGATGATGTATGAGTATTGATCTATTTGCTAAAAATAAACTTAAATTAATGATAAACCATATCAATTATATCGACACAATCAACTGACTACGAAATGCTTCATTTCATGCCTCATTTCATTTAGTCTAGGACAAAGGAAAACTTAACGATCCATTTTCTAACATCAATCTAGTGATTTCGATTATACTAAATAATAACTTGAAGATAATTTATCCAACCTAATGAACTGGAAAAAATCAAATGTTTGCATATATAAACATTCATTTTTTTTTTGGTACACATTGAATTGTATTACAAAATTTGACACACTGCTAAGGATTATGGGAAATATCACCTTTCTCTTTTTACTAGGACTAGTAGTACATTTAGTTAGCTTTTACGAAGGTAAGGTTTGTAAGCAGTTTTGTAATATTATACACGGTGAAACAGTGTATGTTTTGTATGTAATTAAACTTATTGTCAAAGCATTTTGATATATTTTGTAGGAAAACAGCACTACTTCATGGGCGAAGTGAAAAGAATAATATTAATATATGTGTCGCAAAATAACACTTGCCGTAACTACGATACTGTCCTCGGTAGTGTACATAATTACACTTGCAGTAACTACGATACTGTCCTCGGTAGTGTACAGAATACATGTAACACTTGCCGTAACCTCGGTAGTATACAGAATAACACTTGTCGTAACCTCGGTAGTATACAGAATAACACTTGCCGTAACCTCGGTAGTGTATAGAATAACACTTGTCGTAACCTCGGTAGTATACAGAATAACACTTGCCGTAACCTCGGTAGTGTACAGAATAACACTTGCCGTAACCTCGGTAGTATACAGAATAACACTTGCCGTAACTACGATACTGTCCTCGGTAGTGTACAGAATTACACTTGCCGTAACTACGATACTGTCCTCGGTAGTGTACAGAATTACACTTGCAGTAACTACGATACTGTCCTCGGTAGTGTACAGAATAACACTTGCCGTAACCCCGGTAGTATACAGAATAACACTTGCCGTAACCTCGGTAGTATACAGAATAACACTTGCCGTAACCTCGGTAGTGTACAGAATAACACTTGCCGTAACCTCGGTAGTATACAGAATAACACTTGCCGTAACTACGATACTGTCCTCGGTAGTGTACAGAATTACACTTGCCGTTACTACGATACTGTCCTCGGTAGTGTACAGAATAACACTTGTCGTAACCTCGGTAGTATACAGAATTACACTTGCCGGAACCTCAGTAGTGTACAGAATTACACTTGCCGTAACTACGATACTGTCCTCGGTAGTGTACAGAATAACACTTGTCGTAACCTCGGTAGTGTACAGAATTACACTTGCCGTAACCTCGGTAGTATACAGAATTAGTACACTTGCCGGAACCTCAGTAGTGTACAGAATAACACTTGCTGTAACTACGATACTGTCATCGGTAGTATACAGAATAACAAAATCTAGAAATTTGGAATGGGAATCTGATTCTGTCCCTCTATTGTTACTCCTCGTGCTACTTAGCGAATATAGAAATTCGGTTATATAAGTCGTATTTGGTGTAACAATCGAGAGAAATACGACATGATTATTATTTCGACCAGTGGTATGTTTCCATTGTCATCTATGCTATAGATATTCATTAACAGTCATAAAAATGAAAATGTAATGGTGAATGTGTCAAAGAGACAACAACCTAGCCAAAGAGCAGGAAACAGACGAAAGCCAACAATGGGTCTTCGATTCAATGCAGCGAGAAAAATGTATAATGACGTCTGAAAAAACATTTGAATGACTGACTTCAAGTTTATAGTTTGAAACCTTTAATAGATTCAATAGATTTCTTTTAAGCAGCACCACCAAATTATATGTTTCGGTTGATAGTATCCATTTTTATTGTATAGCAATATAATATTTCCCACAGAAAGTAACCAAAAGTTAGCGTGCAATAAATTCTATTATTGCACTAGTGCAATAAGTCTTCAAAATTAATGACGTCATCAACGACAAAACCTCAGTTTAAACCAATTTTTTACTTTCAAATATTATATTGCTATACAATAAAAGGGTTATTGCATGAATATTGGGGAATATTGTCCCTCGTAGAACATATATTGCACTCGCAAGCTCGTGCAATATAAAATTCTACTCGGGACAATATTCCCCAATATTCATGCAATAACCCCATAATATTCAATTTAAGCTGATGCAATATGTTCGCTATCATGTAGTTGGATTGGAAAAACTATCATCAGAATACAAGATAATGCCAACTTCAAGTTTTCATGTGAAGATACTTCTACTTACACGGTGTCTTTAGAAAATGGCAAGACCTCAACAGAGCAATGCGTGTGGTTGTCAGGTGCATTTTTGGTCATAAGGTAAAACATAAGTTTAAAATACTAGTATGAGTAATATTCTGTTTACAGTTTTCAACTAGGCTCTTCAATGTTGTGTTTATCGTACTAGAACTTGTTGTGTGGATAACAGTCAATGTGAATTGAGATAAGAAAAAAAAATGATAGAAATGATATGTAGTTTTTGACAATCAATAGGATCTGGATGGGGTTTTCAAAACAGAGATTAATTGCAAAAAGTGCAAAATCAACGGCAGAAAAATAAGAGTAGTGAAAATTGAGAAATGAAAATATAATGAATAGAGAAAAATGAGATGTAGAAAAAATAAAGAATATAGAATTATGGAAAAAAAATTAAAGAATAAAAAAAAAATATTAAAAAATACAGAAATGAAGAACCCTCATCCAGACCCCCACTCACTTGTGTACGTTTAAAATGTATCGTCCTATACATATATTTCATATTTGTTATAACTTGTCAGTGTTTATAAAAAAGAAGATGTGGTATGATTGTCAATAAGACAACTGTCCACAAGAAACCAATTGACACAGAAATTAACAATTATAGACTGCACGGCCTTCAACAACGAGCAAAGCCCATCAACCGCATAGTCAGCTATAAAAGCCCCGAAATAACAATTCAAACGGAAAACTAACTGCCTAATTTATGCACAAAAAATGAACGAAAAATACATATGTAACGCATCAAGAAACGACAACCACTGAATTACGTGCTCCTGACTTGGGACCGGCACATACATACAGAATGTGGCGGGGTTAAACATGTAAGCGGGATTCCAACCCTCCCCTGACCTGGAACAGTGGTGTAACACAACAAAAGAACGAACTATAAAAATCAATTGAAAAAGGTTAAACTCATCATGATCAGATGGATAAAAATAGAAATACTACACAGATTGGACGTGGCCGGTTACTTGTATATCCGAACAACAACAAAAAACACTAAGTACAGATCTGAGAGTACTAACAGTTAGTGACAGCTAGTTCAAGCCACTAACAACTTATTAAAAAAATCATGATCTAGGACTAGATGTAAATTTTGGCTTATTTATTGAACAATTTATCTACATGTTTATAGTACTGAGCATTTATTCTGAATTTTCGATTTCGTTCAATAAAAGAATACATCTCAAAAATAAAAAAATGGAAAAGGAGTAGGTCCGGTAAGGGCCGGTTTTGGCCTCAAATTTCAAGTTCATCTGAGGAAAGATGTTCGACACTTTTTAAACACTTAAATGTCTATTTCAATTGATTCAATTATTTTTTGTGAAAGATTTAAACTGATTCACTCATTAAAAATGCTCCGATTCTAGTCTTAATATGAAAAATCTATCAAATATGCCAAAAACTGTTACTTTTCAGATGGTTTTTGTCAAAAATGAAAGTGGCCGCATCCGTGTTCATCCTCGACCTTTATATATGTTATGTATTATCATTAAACACAACTTCAATTTCAATATAAAGAATGAACACGAATGCGGCCACTTTCATTTATGACGGAAACCGTCTACAATTTAACTAAAATGCTGAAATTTTGAAGATTTCAGTAATTTAGCATGATTTACTGATGCAAGTACCCGATATATGTGTACCGTAATGACAAAAAAGCCCATATTTATGCAGCAGAGGCATTATACTTTCCAAAAAATAACTATAAGTTTACATTTAAACAATTTTGTAAAACTGCTTTATTTTGGGGCCAAAAAGGGGTCTTACTGAACCTACTCCTTTGCTGAATTTTTCGTTTTCTTTCTCTTTCGTTAATTATGAAACTTATGTTATTGCGTATTACATCAAAACACAGATCAAATTTAAATTTGTGTGGTGTCACTTTTATTATTTTAGATTTATGTACCTTAACAAATAGAAAAATTACCGATTTTTCGTGTTTGTTCTCTAACTTAAGTTTGCCCAACACAAATGTTATGAAATAAAATTAACGGTACCAATTTTCTTGCACCAGATGCGCATTTCGACAATACATGTCTCTTCAGTGATGCTCGTGGCCAAAATATATGAAATTCAAAGCTTATATAAAAGATGAAGAGCTATAATCCAAAAGGTCCAAAAAGTATAGCCAAATCCGTTTAAGGAATCAGAGCTTTGCATGAGGGAGATACATTCCTTAATTTATAATAATTTCTATCATTTTGTAACAGTAAAAGATATGAAACTTATGCACAATTCTTATTACCACACAACTGAGACCAAGTACAAATTTGGGTATAGTGTCACTGTTACTTATTTTGAATTATGTCACTTTATAAATTTATATGAAATTATATGCAAGCGAGGGCATCATCTGTGTCCCATAGACACACTCTTCATTTTTTCAGTAATTAGTTCAAAACATCTTTCTTCCGCACTCGAGTCCAGCGCTACAACGAAACCACTAAATAATTGAATTCAATATATAAAACAATTGACAGTCATTATGCCTAATATCCACTTCTTCTGAGGGTCCTCGGTGGCCTAGTGGTCTAAGTAGTCCAACTACTGTATCACTTGTCTGTCATAACTAAGGTTTTGATTTCGAATAAGGCACGTAGTAATACATGTAGTTTAATCTTAATTGACTAGGATTGTCAGTTTTCATACCGAAGATCGGTGGTTCTCTCCTGGCACTCCAGCTTTATCCATCAATAATAATTGACCATCACGAAATAGCACAATAGTCCCGAAAGTGGCGTTAAGCATCAATCAATCAATCGATTCACTTATTCTGTTTACTAATATATGCCCTCGGTCTTAATGCATACATAGGTTAAAATGTAAATTACATCAATAAGTTGTCTCATATAAGATATATATAAGACTTTCAAAGGTATTTTATAACGCAGTGTAAAAGTGACCGATGATTCATATTCCAGGAGGAACCAACATGAATACAGATGTTGGAAGATAGTTTATGATGATAATGTCCATGTTTCTACTTTTGAAACACCATGGTGTGAGTATTTTTACACAGGGTATCCCGATCTGAAATCAGCGCAGGGATTCAAATCCTGAGGAGAGATTAAACTTTGTTTAATGTATTTCATAGGTCAAATCTTGATGCGATCGATTCCCTCGGAGGATTATGCTATTTGGGAATCGGATCTAGATTCCTCTTATCCACCGAAATTTGGATCAATTTGCTTTTTCGGATATGGATACCCGGTATGAGTTTTTGGGAAGATTGGAACTATTGATAAGAAGCTACTTTATACTTATTCAATAAATAAATGATTCTATATATGTTCGCCTTTAATAAATGTAATGAGGGAGATAATTGTTAACTTCCGGTTTAAAATTGCCACGTCTGTTTTCCAAAATGTGTGGTTTCTACATACTTTGCCTGTAACATGAGAGATATTAGGTACTTTCGGTTTCGTGAAATTCACTTCCGGTCTCAAATGATAGGTTTATGTAGGCTATTTGAAAAATAATTAGTTTCTATATTTACTTTTCAATGAAATAAGTAGATACTTCTGGTTTACTCCAGGTCACTTCCGATTGATATTTTTCAAGGTCACACGTCAACCAACAGTGTGCAAATGACCCTATTGCTTTATCATGTACCAAGTTGGAGTTATTAACAATTAACCTTAATAAATTGAATCATTTCAGGTCCAATAACTCTTAAAAAATATCATGACCAAATGTTCCTATCTTAATCACAATAAGGAAAACATTGTGCACTAGTTCTTTTATGTATATCTTTTAAAGTGACCGAGGCCGCGAGATCGATGAACAAGAATAAGTCAAAATTTAGAATTTGACCTTGACCTTTAGCCTTGACCTAGTTTTCTTTTCTTTAAACTATGGTTCTCAAATCAACCGACCATAAGTCTCTATCACTCTGTTACAATTGCATATCACTTATTTTAAATGCAATAGATGAAACAACTCTCATATGGAGTCTTCATATAGCTTCCTTCAAAATTGAACAGATAATCATGAGGATACAGCGAGCAATTAGGTAAAATAAATGTGTCGCTTTCTTTTACGGTTACTGAGGAGATCTATTTGAAAAAGAGTTACTTATGTTTCACATATTTATCATTTGTTCATCAAATTAGCGACCATAATTTAACTATAGAAAAGGGAAGATATTTAAAAATACCTAGAGAAAAAAGGCTATTAATGCACATCCTGTAATACATTGGGGGATTTCGCTCATTTTATTTTGTACTGTAGAAAAAATTCTAAACTAAGAGATAAAACAGGAAATGTGCTTCCACAAATGCCAGATTTTATGTCCTGGCAAGAAAATGAGAAACTTAGTTTATCTTCTTTGCCCATTAACATCAAAAACTTCAAAAGAAGTATTATTATATAAAGCTTATAGGGACCTTTTTAAAACAGACATTAGAACTGAGGACAGGGGACTCTTGATTTATTTATATAAATATATTTATATATCATATAAATAGATTGTTTTGCTTTTTTAACTTTTTATGTTTTATTAGATATGTTTTCCTATGGTTTTGTTTGTGACATGTATTTTATGTATGTTTATATAATTTGTCACAAACTTATTGTTCAGAGTTTATATGATAATAAATATTTGCATTAAAAATAAAACGGGACAAAGGTGAGATCAGTCGTAGAAAAGTTCAGAACCTCGAAGTTAATGTTCAATAAAAATAAAGTCAGCGGGAAAGTTGGTATTTGAGAAGTGAATGATTAATAATTCAACTAAAATTAATTCAGGATTTTTCAAGCAACCACCAGCGACAATATGTGACGTCTGTGGGGGATTCCAGAAGAAAGCAGTAGTTCACATTGGTAATTATGTTATTATTCGAGTGATTAATTTGAGAGAAAAAAAAGAAGTAAACTATACGGTCTCAAAATAACGATTCATACTATGAAGTAACAGTAATGAGATTTGGTATGCCTGCTTACATGTATGACATGACTATCAAGACCACTGGACAAAAAAATAGTGTATACCGTATAGTGTATAGTTTGAAAGTCTCTAGTAACAAAAACAACATGCACGCTTTTTTTCCATATCGATGTTTATCTATTTTAGAAAATAAAATTTGTGAATTTTCTATAGTGATTTTATGAAAATGATCTCAAAGCCGTCAATCTATCCGTCATATGCTCAAGTTTCATGGCTAATTATTTGTCACTTTTTGTTTTAGTTAAAGGCAGTAAACCAAACAGTGAGTATTTTCATCTTTTTTAAAGTTTCTCTAAGGATGAGGGCATCATTTAAGAATTAAATGCTTCTTTTTGTAACTTCATTGGGGTGTAAAAGCGTTGACCGAAGTACATTTTGGAAGCCCTTCATTCTAAAAATGTGCGCACGGTCAACGCTTTTACAACTCTATGAAGTTACAAAAAGAAGCATTCAATACTTATAATTACATTTTTAGCTATGATCATGAAAACACGAACTTTATCATTTTTTAAAATTTAATTCACCTGTACAATTTATTGTGGGACCTCGTGCTATCATGCATGATAAGTTTTATTGTGTAATGCAATTGCTTCAGGAATAACACGTGATGTGCAGTTAGCCAATCAGAATAACGTATTATAATGAAACATACATCTAATGTAATTATTATCATAATAACATATGTTTGTATCAACATTTTCATAATGTAACTAATGAGAAGAAGAAATATATTTATTTCGATTAAGGGCCCCGAAGAACATAGCCATTTGATTATACAATAACATCAATAATTTGAGATTAAAACAAATAACATTCAATGAAATCAAGTAATATGATAGAACGTTCTTTAATAGTCCAAATCTTTTATGATACATAATGCAAAAAATATTATAAATACTCCTATAAATTATAAATTAATATAAAGTTTTCTATCAAAAAGGTTAATGTGGTATGATTACCAATGAGACAACTCTTATCAAGAGACAAAAGGACACAGACATCTTAGTTATAAACAACTATTATAATAGGTCACCGTACGGCCTTCAAAAATGAGTAAACCCCATACCGCATTCAGCTATAAAAAAGCCCCTAAATAACTTATGTAAAACAATTCAAACGAGAAAACTAACGCGGCCTGATTGAGGTTCAAAATAATGAACGAAAAACAAATATGATATACAGCAATAAACGACAACCACACTGAATTAAAGGCTCCTGACTTAGGACAGAATTTGACGTAGTTAAATTAGTTTAAAGACGCGCTAACCCTCCCCTGAGCTTGGACAGTGGTGAAACAGACCAAAACAAGAACAACAAAAAACAAAAAAATGAGTTAAAAAGAGTTTAACTCATCAGCGAGATACCAAGCAGAAATACATCTAACAAAAACACAAAGTGCACATGGCAGGGTACTTATACATCCCCACAACCAAAAGATTCTAAGTACAGATCTGATAGTACTCGCAGTTACTGAAAGCTAGTTCAAAGCCAATAACTACTAATTAAACAATCAATGAAAAACATCAATTTATATCAAGGTTCTAAAAACACAGTCAGTTTATTGTATTAATGTTTCCCTAGAAAAACTAAATATCTAGTTTTGATATAATAGTACCCCATTCTTCTCTATTCCTTATTTGTATGGTTTATTTATTTGACCCCCATTGTTTCATAGTATTGGCCCATGATTCTCTATGCTGTTAACCCCATTCAGATCCTCCATTGATTAAAGAGTTTTCTCCCTTAAACCAGGTAAAAATAGATGTTGTAAGTCTTTTAGTTTTCGTAACTCGGTCATTTTGTTGGTATACATCACCATGTTTAAACAATTCATTTTGTATAATGTGTTAATTCCAAGCAAATTAAGACTTTAGAAATGTACTCAAAGTGTTTTATCCTTTTGTTTACTCGTGCATTTCATTAACAATATTTAGGCTTCTGGGGATGTACACATATGTTTGTTTATGGTTTTCGTGCTTTTTACTTATTCAACTGAACTTTTTTTCTTCTCATTAATATCTAGAACACGTGATAGAACGTCGTAAGTATAAACTATTTTATTGCTTTTTAATAATATTTTTTTATTAACTGCATATTTCAAAGCTATAAAAGTATGAACGCAGTGAGTTCATGGTTAGATAAAAACGTTGACAAAACAGTAAACGAACAACATAAATATGGAAAGTTTGTTGTTGTTATTGTAATTGTATTATTAAACTTTTATAAAGATTGACAAATTGCTGTTATGGTAGTGGCATGTTATTTATTTCCAACATGAAGATATATTTCAAACTCAACGACGTGAGATATGAATAAATGATACAAAACAAATGCGTTAATCGTGGTTTTAATCAAAGAAAATCTGTTCATTCTCGTCGGTGGTCTCCTTGTAGCTTGCTCGCCTCGAATGCGGGAGCTCGTGAGCTCAATTACCGGCATGACAAAAACCAAATACTTAACAAAGTTTATACTCATTTCTCATTCACTTATTATATTGTTATGATATATGCATATTAAGACCTGTTGGTGACCCTCTGCTGTTGTTTTTTATTTGGTCGGGTTGTTGTCTCTTTGACACATTCCCCATTTCCATTCTCAATTTTATACAATATTTGCCACTTCATCTATTACATATTATCCTCATTCTGAAAAAGAATACATTATATAGGTAATTCTTAAGATGTCGAATTTCTCGCAAAATTTAATAATGCGACAAAACATGTAATACCTCCTTATTAGATTCACCATGATTTTTTTTATATATTATCTTTTTTTTCTTTTTTATACAGTGAGCAGAGGACGTAAGTATATGAAAAGGTTTATACTACTGTTTCAGAAAAGGGAGAAGGTTTGGTACCATTAAAACGTTAAATCCCGCTGCAATTGTTTGCACCGGTCAAAAGTCAGGAATCTGATGTTCAGTGGTTGTCGTTTGTTTATGTGGTTCATAAGTGTTTCTCGATTCTCGTTTTTTATATAATAGATTAGAACGTTGGTTTTCCCGTTTGAATGGTTTTACTCTAGTAATTTTGGGACCCTTTACAGCTTGCTGTTCGGTGTGAACTAAAGCTTCGTATTGAAGGCCTACTTTACCTATGATGGTTTACTTTTATAAATTGTTACTTAGATGGAGAGTTGTCTCATTGGCACTCATACTACATTTTCCTATATCTACTTGCATGCATTTTTCCTTAGTCTTATTAATTCATGAAGACTATTATTAAAGGATCAGTGCATTGTTTATTTAGAGGCCAAAATATTTCATAATTCAAAACCTTACACACACGTTGAAGAGCCGACAAAACCAAACAGGACCAAAGTAAAGTTAACCACGCACAATGAAGCAGAGGGAAACATAAAGTCATTTCTTATAAATTTCAAATGATTTCCACAATTTTTTAACCGTTATAACTCAAATTCAAATAAAACCCTTAAAATGTATAATATTTGGCAGTTAAATCATGTTTATGTGGTAAATCTAAAGTTTTAAAAAAAATGTAAAAAAAAATGAAAACGACACTTTATAAATTGCATGCGTTCGAAACGCCTTTTCAGTGTTAAACTTTACCTTCATAATGAATGCTCAAAACATATATAGCCAAGGATGTATAAAAACCAAAGTCATTGAAGAGCTTGAAGACTAAATGAACTCTCTCAGATATAGTTTGCTTAAGATTATGTTTGCAGTCCTATCTAGAATCGTATGATTTCGATTTGTCAATTGTTTATGGCTTGACTATGAAAACTAAATAAAGTTATTCTAAAGCCATGTGCGCAAGAACAGATAGCATGCATCATCGGTATTATTCACCTCTGTTTGGCTCTTTTCCCTTCCGGTGCACCGTAACTGGTATAGCCGACTAAAACTAATATCAAGTGAAAGATTAACCAGTGCGTGTACATTTAATGTGTACATAAAATCAGAAACCGCTCTCTTCAATTTATGCAAAAACACAAACATGAACTCATTGATTAAATAGAAATTCAAAAAAAAACGAGCTTTAAAGATAATTAAGGATGTTCGCTTCCTTTGTTTTTGAATATTTGCCAGATACGCGGAATCATCTGGGTTTTCATAGTGTGTTAATTACGTTTTTTGTTTGAGTTAAGCCTTCCAAATGATATCTTATCGTGTGTTTTCTATGTTGTGATGTTATACTATTGTTTCAGAAAAAGGGAGAAGGTTTGGTACCATTAAAACGTTTAATCCCGCTGCAAATGTTTGCACCTGTCCAAAGTCAGGAATCTGATTTACAGTAGTTGTCGTTTGTTTATGTAATTTATACGTGTTTATCGTTTCTCGGTTTTTTTTATACAGATTAGACCTTTGGTTTTCCCCCTTTTACACTAGTATAATGAATTACTTTTATAAATTGTAATTTGGATGGAGAGCTGTCTCATTTGCACTCATACCACATCTTCCTATATCTATTTACCATGTAGTGACCTTACAAAATTTTACCCACTAAACCCATTTGTTCTTTTCATATTATTATTGCACATAGTTTAAAAAGCCGTATTTAAAGTTTTTACAAAATCCTTTTTAATTTTGCGTTGTTTTTGAAAGAAAAAATGTGTCAAATTTGAATATAAGGAAAATCTACAGAGAATCTTTCTCCACCATTTTTTTAAGTTTCCAGAAAACAAGCGCATGGAACCTTATTTTTTCTGCTTTTTAAGTTCCATTACTCATAAACTAATAATTGATAACAGTGTTTTAAAACGCTTGTTATTTTTTATCAGAGTAGTGAACATCTTTAACTTACAAAATGAAATAATTGTTATTCTTAGATTTAATTTTGTTTCAGGTATTGGTTGCAATAGACCTAAACATTGCCCGATCGTCAATCCTCATGTAGACTGTCCTTGTACAGGATGTGAAAATCCACAAAATGAGGAAGGCATGTGTTGTGCTCAGTGCCAGCAGCCATACGGCCCATCATATTATAAATACTAGGTGTCATGGAGAGATGCATACAACATCAAAATACAAATCTGATTAAAGTGAATTTCATCTTTGAATCTCTCAATAGGTAATGAATGTGTTTGTAATCCAATAGTTATTTATATATATATATAGTTATCACCATTTTACGAAATTTTCCATTAATCTTACTGAGTGAGAATTTACTTTCTCAGCAAAGTCGAGTGATATGTATAGATTACTACAAGGCATTTTTCATATCAGACCCTTATCGGTGCTAGGTCATGATATCAGCACAAGAACATAAGCCTCGAGGGCTGATACCGTGATCCATGGCCTATAAAGGGTCTGATATGAGAAATGACATGTAATGATCTTTTTATCATATACTTCAGCAGAAGAAATATAGACAAGAACTATTTATGTTTTGAACTTGTAGATGATAATTTAAAGTCAACCAAATACAAATTCTCACTCAACTTTTAGATGTTATTGAACTTTAAAAATTAAGTAATTTTTTGTACAAGTATATGATAAGAAAAATTATCGCATGAATCTAAGGTAACACGTGACCGTTGTCAATGAGATTATTATCAACGTCGTCGTAGGTAAAATAGCAATTAACAGATTATCATTGGTCATCTTAACTCGATTGCTCTACTCACTTACACTGCACCGGCTCAAGAGAGAACATCAATCTCGTTCAGATAACCAACGATAATCTATAAATTACGAAACGCGCGTATGGCGTATATACTAAATTTAGTCCTGGTATCTATGATGAGTTTAATTATATATAGATAAATATATGATATCGAGGTTCTTGCTTCATTGTTGGTGAGTTTGAGTATATCTAGAGCAAAACAGCAGAAGCGAAAATCGCATATTGAGAGAAAACTGATATTTAATTTTGGGAATAAACAGAGTCCGCTCATTTGATACGGATATAACGTCCGATCATACTTTTAAAAAAATACCCAAATCGCCTAAGACTAAGTATCCCGAGTAAAAATTCTACGTTGTATACCATCTTTAAAATTACCTGTTAAGTATGGCAAGCCGTTCTCGTCAAAACTATGTTTAAAACATTTTTCGAAAATTTTAAACACTGAGAATTTAAAAAAAAAGACACTAAAAAAATTAAGATTAAAAAACCTAACAACACACACTGAAAATAAGAAACTACACACTGAGATTTCATAAAGACGCACTGAGATAACGAAAAATGAAAAACACACACTGAGAATTGAAAATTACACACTGAAAATTGAAAATTACACACTGAGATTTCTATAAGACGCACTCAGATGAAATAAACTGAAAAACACACACTGAGAATTTGAAATTACACACTGAGAATTTAAAATTACACACTGAGATTTGTGCGCATTTTTAATGCGCATATATCTAATTAGCATGCGTAATCTTAGTCTACAAGCTTTAAACAATGTTTTATAAAATACATAAGAAATACAACGTAAACGACCAATAGAACAAGAAAAATACCCACTTACTCTCATTACAAAATATAACCAGAGATATGTATTATATGTCTCTGATATAATCATATGGTGAAAAACTTTATCAAAATTATATGAAAAGTGGAACAATCTACAAAAAGACAACAATGCAATGACATTTTTACCCAAGTGTCTATCATAGCATATAAAAGTAACAAAAATATAAAAGATAACCCTGCGAAATCAGGGTAACAGTTGAAAACTTTTGAAAAAGGACATATGCTTAAACAGTTTTGAGCAAACAATCCCGATACACCGTTTGCAATAATATTAATCTGAATTATATAGACAACAAACTTATGAATATGAGTTAGTAAAAAACGATGTTAATATATATAAGAAAAAAGTAAAAACACAAAAAACTCCGAGGAAAATTCAAAAAGGAAAATCAAAAATCAAAAGGCAAAATCAAAAGTCCAAACACATCAAACGAATGGATAACAACTGTCATATTCCTGACTTGGTACAGGCATTCTCTAATGTAGAAAATGGTGGATTGAACCTGGTTTTATAGCTAGCTAAACCTTTCACTTGTATGACAGTCGCATCAAATTCCATTACATTGTCAACGATGCATGAACAAAACAAACATACTCAAAGAGTAAAAAATGTCAAAATAGGGGTACAGCAGTCAATATTGTGTTATCATCTTAATATCACTATAAAAACAACAAATGTAACGAAGAAGCACAAAAAGGCATACATCAAATTGAACATACTCATTTTGTTTTTCTTATACGACTTAATTTATCTATGTAAAGTCTACCCATAAAGAATAGAAGGTTTTCAGTACTGGCGTAAAATTGCGCGTTTGAAATTCGCACAGGTAGACATAAAAATAATTTTGTCGTTCAAAGTATGACAGCATACATAAATGCAGAGTCACGTTAAATAGATGTGGTATGAAAATTATTATGAATGTTGGTTGAAGGAACCGCATTATTATAATGACAAGAGTTTTAGAGACCAAGATATTAATCTGTTGAATTATTCATTTCATGAATATTCATTAGTAATTGGCATATTAATCTCAATGTGTATTTTTCAAATCTCAGTGTGTAATTAACAATTCTCAGTGTGTGTTTTTTCAATTTATTTAATCTCAGTGTGCCTTTTTAAAATCTCAGTGAGTAATTTAAATTTCTCAGTGTGTTTTTTTCATTTTTTTTTTTTTTTTATCTCAGTTTGTAATTTTAGAATCTCAGTGTGTAATTTCGATTTCTCAATGTGTAATTTCGATTTCTCAGTGTGTTATTTTATGGTTTTAAATCTCAGTGTGTATTTTTTTTCCAAAAAAGGGGTTAAACATAGTTTTAACGAGAACGGCTTGCCATAGTTCAGGTATGAGAATGTGAGTTCGAAGCCCGATCGTCGCAGGTGCCTCCTCCTCCAAAAATAACTTGTTGCCACAATATTTCAAATAGTACTAACATTTGCGTTTAACAAAAATAAACCATTAATCAATTTCTATGTTCTCAGTGTTTAGACGAATACCTTCTACACTTTTTATATGACATGCATGAGGTTCTTACGTCATTGATATAAGCACCAAGCGGTTAAAGATAGATTAAGAATATAGTTTTTGGAATTCTTGGGATGTGACGCTTAGTATATTTTCAGAATCAATCTTTTATGACAATATCCTACACTATCCACCAAATCTACGTTCAGTATATGTTATCAAAATAAGGTAATCAATTAGAATATGTGTACTTCTTTTTAATGAAACTTTTTAAAAATCTTAGTTCGGAAATTCTAATCCCAACAATCTTTCAACAATATTCATTTAGGAAATAAATGTATCTATTTTGTGACATGAGCTCTAACAACAGTTTCTATTTAAGAACATTTCAAAACTGAACCTGAGCATCTCCTTTTTTTATGCTACTTCTATACAAGTGGGAGGTTAAGCTATCTATAAAACCAGGCTTAATCAACCATTGTCTGCATAGTCAGGAATATGACAGTTGCTTTTCTTGTATTGAGTTTTTTTATTTTGCCATGTACTGAACATGTCAACAAAAATCCAGCGGAAATGACCGGTACCCCCGGTTCTAATGCATACAACCCATTAAAAGTTTATATCACTTAAGAAATATACTAATTTTTCGCATCACTTAATTTAATTGCTCATTAACTGAAATGAGAGAAATTATATATCAGGTTGCCTGATCTATAGTTATAAATTAACAAACTAAAAATGCTTTTAAATACTTTTTAGAAAATAGCAATATCATTTTACTAAATAATTTGACATAATAAAGATTTAAGGCGGATGTGATTTTATCCATAAAACTGTCCGCTTTGGACACACGACATGCATAAGCATGATTACGTGGTTTTTTTAGTTTGTATTCTCATGTAAGCAAAATCGAATTTTGAACGAATTCAAAAATAATGTTAAAGGTATTGTCTCGCCTTAAAAGAATAAAAATGAATTGTTTTTGTTTGAAATACTATCAAATAATAATAATTGTTTACAGAAAACATCTGTTCCATGCATTTGAATAATAAAACAATAATTTTCGCAGAACTTAAAAGTTAAGTTATTTTAAAAAAACATCAGGTTCATGTAATAGATCCCTTAGGAGTCGATTGCAATACAGCAGTAATCTGTTAATCAGTACCATTTAATCGGTACATCTACAGATGCTTAAAATGAATTGATCAGCCCAATAACTTTTATTATCTTAACTCCTATATATTTATGGAATATGATTGTTTTAAAGAAACCGCGTTGATACCTTGTATATTCCATATTGGGTAATAAGCAGGGCTTCTTTCAATGCACGGTAAGTAGTGGTGTTAAGTCCCTTTTCAAAAATAAAACGGTGTTGAATAAAAAATTTAAAGGTTTCAAAAGACGAAAAACTTGCTGATGGACTATTAAAATAAATTCATAAAACACAGTTAAATCTAACAAGTTGTTATTTTATAGACAAATGGAAGAATGTTATTTTCATACTAACGGAATTGATGAATTGATCACTTTGATAGGTCCCTAGTCTAAATACCACATGTTAAGATAGTCGGTAAGATAAATTCGTTGCATAGTGTGCAAGTGATATAATCATGACGATATATGTGTGGAAATTTGGTAATTCGAGCTTCGATCTGGCCGGAAAATGAATGTACTGACCCCCTATATATCGAATAATGTCACTAGCAAACCATATAACTTATATTGTACTTTTTGTTGACTTAAAAACCTACTGTGTTTGATCTGCTCTTCTCTCAAATTTTGTTCTTATAAAATTCAAAAGTCATCAACCTTTTTTTCCATTGCGATGCCGATGCATTGTTGCCACAAATATTTGACTTTCGTTTTCGACTGAAAATCGATCGTATGAAATCGCGGACATTTATATCGATTGCAAAATAACATTCCTTATCGCTTGTTATAAATTCATTTCGTCAATGAATACTAATAAAAACATTTTTTTTTATCCCATAAAGTAATAATATGATTTTGTCCATATATTAATATAATGTTTTGTCGTTAGAAATATATATATAAGTAAAAAAAAACATTAATTTATATGCACACGTACAGCAATAGCACGACAGATGACAGATGTGGAACAGGATCTGCTTACCCTTCCAGATGACTAAAATCACCCCCAATTTTAGGTTGGGTTCGTGTTGCTCGTGTTGTTAGTTTTCTAAAATGTGTTTTATATACTGTTGGTTGCCTTTCGAGATTTTTCGTTTTTTGCCATGGCATGGTCAGTTTGATTCAACTTATAAGATTAGATATGCCTTTGGTATCTTTCACCTCTTTTTGTCCAAATTAGTTCGGCAATGGCAATACAGATATTATACACACTTTGAATGGCTATTTCGTGCAAATAATATAAGTAACGAATAAAAATGAGGCGTCAAAATCATTAGTTGAGAACAAACTGACAATGCCATCACTAAAACATCAAAAGACAATCAACAGTAAACAAAACACAACACAGAAAACTAAAGATTGAGCAACTTCACAAGTGTGCAGTGTTCCAAAATAGTCACGTGGATTGACCTAAAATTCAAATAAACAAGTTGTCGACTTTATCAATTAACAAGTTGAATTCATCATGTCGACTTCTTGTTACTATGGTATTACCTTTATATTAGCAAGTCGACATTGTAATGCAATTATTTCTTCATCATTCCGACAAGTTGACTTCACATGATGATTAGATTCCAGCTTATAACACACAACATAACTAATTATTCCGACTTATTAGCAACAAAATAACTTTACAAGGGGTGTACCATATCCGCTTCCCTAAATACAGTTAAATCTGTCCCATATCGTGTCTTGCATCTAGAAATTGACAATGATGGTCGGTTGAAAACAAAACTTTACGAAAAAAGAGATGATTTGAATTTCCCAATTGTGAACTTTTCATTTCTATGTAGCAACATTCCAACAGCGCCTGCATACAGAGTATATATCTCCCAATTGGTACGATATTCCTTGGCTTGTATTTCCTATTATGATTTCCTTGATAGAATGTTGCTGCCTACAAGGAAGCTACTAAACCTATGGTTTCAAATGGAGAAGTTGAAATCATCTTTACGTAAATTTTACAGACCCCAACACAAATTGGTTGACCGTTGTGTAATATCTGTTTCACAGATGATTACGGATATGTTCCTTATGTCGTAAGTGCAATCCGATATTCCCGGGCTTGTAATATTATCATGATTTCCTTGATAGCGTGCTGCTGCTCAAAAAGAAGTTATTAAACCAAGAGTTCGTTGTCAGTTTATTTTAGATTTATGAGTTTGACTGTCCCTTTGGTATCTTTCGTCCCTCTTTTCCAAATGGTGAAGTTGAAATCATCCCTTCGTAAATTTTACGGACGCCATCATTGATTGACCGTTATGGAATAACCGTTTCACACATGATATCTGAATTGTTCCTAACTACAATCCCCTTCTCTTTTCATCAATGAAATTTACCTAATTAGACTTTTTAACGGGTTTGACATACCATGAGCAACACGACGTGTGGATCAGAATCTGCTTACCCTGACGGAGCACTTTAGATCAACCCGTTTTTGGTTGGGTTCGTGTTGCTTAGTTTTTAGTTTTTTATGTTGTGTCATGTGTACTATTATTTGTCTGTTTGGTTTTTTTTTCATTTTTAGCCATGACTTTGTCAGTTTATTTTCGATCTTTGAGCTCTTTTAATGTAGTATTGGTTACCCATAAAAATGTTCAACGCAACAACCCTCTATAAGAGTTCTATAGGGGCTTACACCCTCTCCTAACCTTGGACGGTGCTGTAACAGTACAATATGAGAAAAAAAACTATAAGAATATAAGAAATACATGATATTGTGCTATTCAAGTTCAAAGCCAAGAACAACAAATAAAAAAAATATATCTTAGACTAATATATTAATCCATACACATCTACATTGTAACTTCCACATTTACTCTAAAGACATTAACAGATAAATAAATTACACATTATCTTGTACAATACCAAAATATATGTATCGAGCGATATCAAGACCGTGAATATACATCCTTATATAAAAAAAAAACATATTAGGCGCAGTTTAGATTTTTAATAACAAATTCATATTTATACAAATAAAAGCAAAACCGAAAGACCTTTTCACAGTACCAAATAGGTTTCCTTAAAAATCGATGCTTCCCCTAAATTTACGGACTCGGTAAGAAACATCCCCGTGAATTTTGCTACCCATTTGTTCTTGTGTTGTTCTGTTGCACAATTTTCAAGGTTTATGGGAAAGCTTGGACTCCCTCTAACACATTTAACACCGCCACATTTTACATGTGCATGTCCCGAATCAGGTGTCTCTAATTGTGTAGAAGTCGTTTGTTGATGGATATTATTTTTGTTTTTCGATATTGTATTGTACATTGTATTGTAAATACATCGGATTGTCATTTTTCTGGTCAAAATTGTTTTACATTTTTCCTTTTGTGGCCTTTCATAGCTTGCTATGCGGTATGGGTTTTGCCTATCGTTGTTATCTTCTACATCGTTTTGGTCTCTAGTGGAGAGTTGTATAATTTGCAATAATGCCACGTGCTCTAATTTTATTAAATACAATGGCAAGCCATCACAAAAGTCGTTTATTTCTTATTTGTGATTGTTCTTTATAAATGAACAATGGCTTCAATGCAATTTGATCACCAATAGCAAACGCCATATGTACAACTCCTCCCTCTATACAAGAACACATATGGTCAATGAGATATTGTCGTGTACACTGTTGACGCAAACTCACAAATTTAGATAGCAACACTTGCATGCTTTTTTGCAAGCTCTTCGGAAGTCTTGTTTGTACCATGCATAAATAAATGGGTTAATGACACTATTTAACATTCCTATGAACACTAGCCAAGATGATGCTTCTTTAAGATTAGTATTTTTCACATACCCATTTGCATATGCAAATGGAAAGGTCATGTATGGTATCCAACATACTGTGAAAGCAATTGTAATAAACAGCATGACTTTAGCTGATTTTATATTTTTTTGCATTTTCTTGTCATCGTTTCCAAGTTGCATGAGTGGTTTAACTCGCTTATGGAATTTTCTGATCTGAATGAAAATTAGAAGATGAGCAAAACATGAGAAAAAGTTCAGTAGGCAGACTGTCAGAGCAGTGGTCCAAAAATAAGCGGATGGGAAAACGAGGCTGTAGCTACAACGTATTCCTGTTCCCCAGTTATTCCACCCCAAAAACGTTGGTAGTGATATAGAGAAACATATGATCCAAGGCAGGGTGACAATTATAAAAGATAATTTCTTGGTTAGTATCTTTTTGTACAAGTCATGGTGGCATATAGCTATATATCGATCAACTGATAAGAGAAATACTGTCACTTGCGACGCTACTGTCATGGAACCTACTATTTGAAAGCGTAAAAGACATGTTCCGATATTGAGATTCAGATGGCGATAAAATACAAAAAAATTCTGTACACCTGAAGATATGCCTGTGAAAAAATCGGCAATTGCTAAATTCAGAACGAAGACGTTTGAATTGTCTTTTAGGTTCATGAATCGCAATACAACACATATCACAAATAAGTTGCCTGAGCAAGCAACTACAAATACGATCTGTTGGAGACTAAGGAACCCGATCAACAATGAAGGCAATCCTCTCGTATCACTACTGCTGATGTTGTTGTCTATTGTGGAACTATAAATGGACGTCGTGTTGAATGCCATATTTGAAACTAAAATATAAATAAAGGAAATTTTAATTCATTCATCTTAAAGTTTGTGGAAGATTTCTAGTATTCTTCATTCATTCATACTGTGAAAAGAACTAAATTGTTTCAATTGCTTGATACCTGTTACGTTACTTTAAAAAGAATAACTCGGCAGATTTGTTCAGATTGTCCTTTGATTATACTTCTAGATATACATGATTAAAATTTGTTTATGTTTTATCATGTTTATATGTTTTCAATGTTTTAAGTAAAATTACAAAAATACAAATGAATGTGTTTGTGATAACTTTCGTTGGCACTGATCGAGAACTACAAAGAACAATTGGGAGTGAAGCACTTCAATTATTATAATATTTCCTGTTGATGTTATCGAGTAGTACACAGCACTAAAAGCATCACGGTTTCTATATCGGTCATTAGCTTGCATTTGTGTGTATTATTCAAGACTACAAATAAAACAAGATTCTTAGTGAATAGAAAATGCATACCAAAACAGTTACAGCAGAAAAACTAAGATGTATTTTAAAAACCTCTTTCTGAAATTTAAGTCCTTTATGCTTTAAAAATTCATTCTTCGTTTATCATTTTAAATCTTCTGATTTACACAGCAAAAGGCTAAGTATCTACCAATTTGTCTTAGGGAGCTACCATTTGATTTTTATGGGGGGGCTAGGATGAAAAATTTTGTCCTGCATTTTTTTTTAGTTGTAATCTATGTCCTGCCTTTTTATTTTTCACTCTATTCGGTCTGGCTTTTTTTTTTTAGTTTATCCTGACTTTTTTTACCTAAATTGACATCCTGACTTTTTTTTTTGCAAGTGTCTCATCCTGCCTTTTTTTTCTACTCAAAATTCCTGTCCTGCCTATTTTTTTCAAATTTCATCCTAGCCCCCCCATAAAAATCAAATGGTAGCTCCCTTAGTCAATACCGTATTCAGAAAATAAATGCAATACCTATTCTATTTCTGCTTGTCAAATGTTTTTCGATGAAAGTTTGATGTATCATACAAAATGGGATTTGTAGCCAATTAATTCCTAAAATTTCCAAAAAATACTTTTAGAATTTTTACTAGAATTTTTACTAGAATTTTTACTAGATAACATTTTTGTTCGTGGGGACTAACTGTGCACCACTTATTGCGGACCTGTTTTTATATTGCTATGAGTTACAATTTATGACAAAAATAAGCAAAGACCCATCGAAACAACATCTGATAAACAAATTTAATAATACTTTTAGATATTTGGATGCTATTTTGGCTCTCAATAATGACGACTTCAGTATGTATATTAAAGAAATTTATCCTGTTGAACTTACGTTGAATAAAGCTAATACTAACAATGACCACTGCCCTTTCCTCGATCTTGATATCTATATCACTAACGGAAAGCTGAATACTAAAATTTATGATAAAAGAGATGATTTTTCATTTCCTATCGTTGATTATCCATTTTTAGATGGTGACGTTCCCTTGTCACCATCTTACGGTGTTTATATATCTCAACTTGTACGATTCGCTCAAGTATGTAACAATGTTTTAGATTTTAACGAGAGAAATTTATGTATTACTGAAAAATTATTACACCAGGGTTTTCGATATCACAAACTAGTCAAAACATTTACTAAATTTTATCATCGGTATAAGGACATCATTCGTAAATATAGCTCAACATGCAGACTTCTTATACGTTCAGGTATTTCACATCCAATTTTTTATGGAAATATTCTTTATAAAGCACAAAGGTGTCCGTATTCACCTCAAAAACTAACAAAACCTTTGAATAGACTTATTAAGAAGGGATATAGTTACGATACTGTTGTCAGGTCATTAAAGATTGCATATTTTGGCGTTAATATTGATTCACTTATAGGGTCTTTGCATCGGAACTAAACACATTTATTCAAAAACCAGTTGTTGGCATGACACGGGTTATGTTCTTCTCATATATGTTATGATGGTATGATTCTAAATCCCTAACGGGAAGGATTGTGCCTGATGTTCATATGATGAAATCATAATCTTTCAGTCAGTTTAATTGAAGTCTGGAGCTGGCATGTCAGTTAACTGCTAGTAGTCTGTTGTTATTTATGTATTATTGTCATTTTGTTTATTTTCATTGGTTACATCTTCTGACATCAGACTCGGACTTCTCTTGAACTGAATTTTAATGTGCGTATTGTTATGCGTTTACTTTTCTACATTGGCTAGAGGTATAGGGGGAGGGTTGAGATCTCACAAACATGTTTAACCCCGCCGCATTTTTGCGCCTGTCCCAAGTCAGGAGCCTCTGTCCTTTGTTAGTCTTGTATTATTTTAATTTTAATTTCTTGTGTACAATTTGGAATTAAGTATGGCGTTCATTATCACTAAACTAGTATATATTTGTTTAGGGGCCAGTTGAAGGACGCCTCCGGGTGCGGGAATTTCTCGCTACATTGAAGACCTGTTGGTGACCTTCTGCTGTTGTTTTTTTTCTATGGTCGGGTTGTTGTCTCTTTGGCACATTCCCCATTCCCATTCTCAATTTTATTTTAGGAATTAATACAACCTTATGGATTTTTATAGGAATAAAGGCCGAACTTAGGCTGAAAGTAAATCAACGTCAACATATGTCAACATATGTGATTTGAAACATCTAATGTATAATGATATGCAATAAAAATAATGATTTATATGAGTTACAAAAAAATGTAAAACATTCAAATATGATGCGCCCCTTTATATAACATCAAATATTTATTAAACAAAATCGACTAATAGGTTTCCAAAAAGTGATCGGTGTAAATTGTAAATTATATACTTTTTGGGACTGATGAGAATATATCTTTTTTGCTTGATCAACAAAGATCTCTAGTATTTAAAAAGAAAGATTTGGGGAATTTCGGATGTTTAACTGAATGTCATGACATAATGTCAAATAAACGGATTGACAATTTGAATCTGAAAATCCAATATAGTTAGAAATATACTTTATTACACAAATGCGGGCGTTACATTTCTCCTTTACATTTTTTTACATACGATACTTTTTTTATAGACAACTAATACATGTAGCATGTAGTATTGGTTTTGCTCCTCGGTGAATTCTGTATGATAACCTATAATTTTAATGTGTCATTTGGTCTTTTTATTTAAGAGTGTTGTCTCATCGGCAAGCATACCAAATCATCTCATTTTTTAGATTTATTATATTTAATTAAGCAGCTTCACATGCATCTATAACTCTTTTTTTCAATATTTTTCAATAAAACCTGAGAGGAACTTAACGTATATAACTCCAAACCATATTAAACATCTTCAGTAAATGTGAAACAACTATGACATTCCTGGCTTTGCACAATTGAAAGAACATTGACATGGTAGTGTAGTATCTCAGACTTTTCATTTCTGTTCTATTCTAATTTAGTATTCGTTATAATATCAATGCTTACCTTACTCTGTTTATTCGTCACAAGAGATGTCTTAATATCACAACTTTATGGTCCTTTGAAAGCAATGAATACTTAAACCTTTGATTACACAATGTGTTTACTGTTTTAAGTTCGTCAGCTCGTCAGCTCGTCAAAGATAATAAAGCTTATGATGGTTAATTGTATTTAAAAGATAATTCTTTCGGATGAATGCGAATATGATTATCACAAATCTAGTTATGACGACGACAAACTTTCTTCGATTACAGCTAAACATTGTCTATAATTCAGAAATAAAATAATTTTATAACAAAATAAACAAACTCCCAGGTGAATTTAAGAGGCGGACTTAATATACTTAAAGTAACATAGGCCGTTAGTTTTCTAGTTTGAATGGTTCAACGGTTGTTATTTCAGGACCTTTTACAGCGGACTATGCAGTTTGGGTTTTGTCTAACAGATACCCAAAGTTGTTAGTTTCTATGTAATTTGGTCCCTGTTTTGAGGGTTGTCAATTGTACCACATCTGCGTATTCTGATATTTATTGTGTTGACAACATACTTCAGCTAATTTTGTGTGTTTTTATCTTCTTAGCTTTTATTTCAACTGTTCAAGATATGAAGAGGAAAAACTAATTACTATGATATAAATTATTTTCTTCTGCAATCTGCCAATTTTTGTTCAAATAACAGGTAGACTTTACGTTTTGGCTTTATTTATACCTGACAATGACAATGAGGGTCGACATAAAACAAAAGTTTACGAGAAAAGAGATGATTACAGCTCCCCAAATGTGAACTGTCCATGTCTATGTAGCAAAATTCCAGCAGCGCCTAGATACGGAGTATATATCTCCAAATAGATACGATATTCCCGGGCTTGTATTTCCTATCATAATTTCCTTGATAGAAAGTGGCTGCTCACAAGGTACTATTAAACAAAGAGTTCCAAATGGTGATTTTCGTAAATTTTACAGACGCCATCAAGAGTTTGTTGACCGTTATGGAATATCCGTTTCACAGATGATAGCGGATATGTTCCTTATGCTGTAGCTACAATCCCGTTCCCTCTTCACGAATTTGACCCACCGAATAAGACTTATTGTTGGCTTTGTAATAACATGATCAACACTACGGGTGCCACATTTAGAACAGGATCTGCTTACTCATGTTACTCTGTCACATCGCCTGAGGTCACTCCCAGTTTTTGAGGGGACCGTGTTGCTAAGTCTTTTTTCTATGTTGTATTTTGTGAACTATTGTTTGTCTGTCTTTTTCTTTTGATGTCATGGCATTGTCAGTTTATTTTCGATTAATGAGTGTGACTGTCCCTCTGATGTATGTCCCCCTATTTTGTCAGTCACTATTAGTTTTTGAAAATTTATTTTTGATAAAAACTGTTCAATAACTTTGATGTTGATAACATAATCTTTGTCCGACATATTTACAACGTGTCCCGATTTAAAGATTTATAACCTAGACATTCATTAGAACCTAATGGATCTGTATGGGGGAAAAATACATGCAACGGAATTTACTTAGGATTTTTAAATTATTATTAAAAAAGATACTTGATATGACATTAAAGCTGGGATCAGCTGTTGCAATCACGGATTTTCTATCAAGTTATGATTTCCGTACAAACAACTTTAGAAGCATTATAATAAAGTTAGTAAGTGAGTAATATATATTGTATCAGCAAAAACTAAAAATAGATTAAATTTTAATGTTGTGACATATACATGATATATTGGTTGTTTTTTTTTTTTTTTTTCAAATGGTTTAACTTTTAAAGCAATATACAATTACCTTTCCTAAGAATTTAATGCGTATCAAAAGCGAGACTTGATATGACATTAAGGATTGGATTACTTGTATCATTGAGGGATTTCTATAAAGTTATGATTTCCGTATAAACAACATCAGAAGTATTAAAAGAAAGTAAGTCAGTAATAATATCATATATCATAGCTGAGAGAAAATAGTTAACCGACTTCAATTCTCATAACAATTTTCAATAATTTGTTCCTCAGTATTGTCATGATTATACAATTTATGTACAATTGAATTGGATAAATTGATAAACGATCCAAAAAAATTAGGTACAAACTGTCTTATAGGCAAACTTGATTTAGATGGAATAACTTTAAACTTTCCAACAACATGTTCTTTTGGTATTTTAACAGATTGTAATAATTTAACAGATTTTCCTCTTATACCAAATTGCTACGTTTTGTCCCATAGAGGGGTTATATCAGCCGTTATTGGCAGAACTCTTTTGAATTTTTTGTCCCCAGTGCTCTTCAACTTTATATACTTGTTTGGCTTTCAAACTACTTTGACGAAACGCGCGTCTGGCGTATAAAAATGTAAGCCTGGTATTTGTAATAAAATATTAGACTAAGTGTCAGTTTGCATGTCGGGTGATGCATGCATTGCACTTTATGTCTACCCTGTCTACGTATAAGGTCTATTTTTGAGTTCAACATTGTTTTCTCATTTTGTGTTATTACTAGGGTTTTTTTTCTATTCCAAATCGATTGACTAGATTGGAACATCGGTAAACTGCCTTAATTAATGCCTTTTGGGTTATAAGCTCTTCACATATTTATATTTTCTCTGTGTTTTTGTTGGATGCTTTTCTATCTGTATCCATCTGATGAGTTAAGTCTTAATCATGGTTGAGCCGTTGTCGAAATTACATACAAACAAAACCTGGAGAGCTTTTATATATTTCATATGAAAATGGCAATGAGCTTGATGGTCGTAGTATGAACGTAGTCAGGTTATTAGAAGAGCATGATGAGGACGACATGGGCGTGCTTAAATCGAACTATGGTCTTGAACAGCGTGATGTAAACGTGATATAGTCGTATTGGAAACGTAGATGGGTCGCGGTGAGAACGTAATGGTTGTAATGGGATCGTAGTAACGTCGCTGTGAGATCGTAGCGCAATCTCTCATAATAGAATCACGCTTTCGCTACGCCCTCGCTACGATGGTACAGCGACCTTTGCGATCTTATCACGACCTTACTTCGCTCTCAGTACGCTTCTACTACGACATAATTTCGCCACGACCGCACCACGATTGTTTTGAACATGTTCAAAGTTTGCCACGCTCATCACGTTCTTAAATACCTCACCACGACCGTATTACGAACTTACTGCGATCTACTCGATCGCACTACGATCGTCAAAATTTTCCTTTTATTTTACAGACCGTAGTGCGATCGTGGCCTAGTGGGACTGCGTTATTAGAACAAAGACCTAATGTTGTACATATATATAGTTCATTTTACGAAATGATGCATGAGTATTATAAAAAAGAAGATGTGTTATGATTGCCAATGAGACAACTATCCACAAAAGACCAAAATGACACAGACATTAACAACTATAGGTCACCGTACGGCCTTCAACAATGAGCAAAGCTCATACCGCATAGTCAGCTATAATAGGCCAGTGATATTGTTGGCTTTTTCAAAACTACCTCTACCCTTTTTTGGGGGGAAATATGCATAATTTTCATCAAATTGGGAATTTTAGAATAGAATGAAATTCAAAACAGTGTGGCTGTGCCATTGATTGACACATTAAATTCATCCATTGACTGGGACAATTTAGGTGAACGTTTGTATGTAACGACCACTGTTCACTATGTACTTTTTAAAGACACTTAAACTATGGGGTCACCAAAGGTTCTCAACAACTTAATAAAGTAATTCGAAAAATTAATCAGAAATAACACGATGTTTTGATTTATATCAATTATATAAATCAAAATATAAAGGTTATTTCTGATTAATTTTTCCAATTATTTTATAATTAAAGGCGTTAAGAAACCTTTGGCGACCCCACAGTTTAAATGTCTATCGTAGGTACGTCGTGAACAGTGGTCGTTACAGACAAACGTTAACGTAAATTGTCCCAGTCAATGGATGAATTTAATGTGTCAATCAATGGCCACAGCCACACTGTGTTGAATTTCATTCTAAACCATGAATTTGAATGAAACTTCAATTTACAGACCCCATTTCAAGAGTCAAACCCTGCTTTGAAATAAGACTCCTTTTTGTCAGTGATGATACATAAATAGACCCTCAAATCTGCACATATAGTAATTTATGCATGAAAAAAGTATAAATGAGTGTTTTTCAGTTTGAATTCATGCAAAATTACTACTGAAACTGCACTGTTTGGGAAAAAAGTTGTCTTTTTGGGAATAATTTCAAGCCATTTTTTTTTCAAATTGGGATTCTTCACCAGGGGGAAAAAGCCTTTATTCTCAATTAATTTAAGGCAAACAATATCACTGTAAGCCCCGATAAGACAATGCAAAACAATTCAAACGAGAAAACTAACGGCCTTATTTATGTAAAAAAAAATGAACGAAAAACAAATATGTAACACATAAACAAACGACAACCACTGAATTACAGGCTCCTGACTTGCGACAGACACATACATAAATAATATGGCGGGGTTAAACATGTTAGCGGGATCCCAACCCTCCCCCTAACCTGGGACAGTGGTATAACTGTAATCTATTTTCTAAAAATAACTTAAATTTATGATCATACATATCAATAAATTCGACACAATCAACTGACTACGAAATGCATCATATCATGCCTCATTTCATTTAGTCTGTGACAAAGGAAAACTAAACGATCCATTTTCGAACATCAATTTCGTGATTTCGATTATACTAAAAAAAAAACTTGAAGATAATTTATACAACTTCATGAACTTAAAAAAGTGAATGTTTGCATATATAAACACTGGTACACATTGAATGACAAAATTAGCTAGCCTGCTAAGGATTATGGGAAATACCACCTATCTTTTTTTACTGGGACTAGTAGTACATATAGTTAGCTTTTATGAAGGTAAGGCTTGTAAGCAGTTTTGTAATATTATACACTGAGAAACGGTATGTTGTCTATGAAATTAAACTTATTTTCCTAGCATTTTGATATATTTAAAAGGAAAAGCAGCACTAGTTCCTGGGCGAAGTGAAAGGAATAATATTAATATATGTGTCGCAAAATAACACTTGTCGTTACTACTATACTGTCCTCGGTAGTGTGTCATTAACGAAGACGACTCAACAATTTATTTTCATTTGCAAGATCAATCTGACGTGTGCAACTAGTTGTAATTTGACGAATAGTCTTTGACGGATCCGTCCGTGTTTCTCTTTGTATACATATATAATGCTGCCAATAAAACCAAGAGACATCGAAAGATCAACATACGGTCCTAGACTAGTTCTCTGTCCTTTATCTGTTTGGCTCTGAGATACTGGTATGTTGCAAGCGTACAATAGACATGTCTCTACACCAGAAGTCAAATTCTTAACTTCTTAATCGCCAAGACTAAGACAAGTCGTTAATTTTAATAGAAAAATAAAACATATATCGTCTTTTTTGTTGTTTTATCAAATGGTGAAGACGATACGTGTACCAAAGGTCAATCAAAAACGATAATTCGAACAGACCTCACCGTAGGAAAAACCGAAGGAACGATATTCCATAAAAACTCAAGATTTTAAGCAACATGAATACCACCAAAGGAGTAGTATGAGTAAGACCCCCTTTTGGCCCCAAAATATAGCAGTTTTACAAAATTGTTAAAATGTAAACCTTTAGTTATTTATTGGACAGTAGAATGCTTCTGCTACATAAATATGGGCTGTTTTTGACAATACAATGCACATATATCCGTTACTAGCACCATTAAGTCATGCTAAATAACTGAAATCCTCAGAATTCTAGCATTTTAGTTAAATTTTAGACGGTTTTCGTGTAAAACGAAAGTGGCCGCATTCGTGTTCATCCTTAATATTGAAATGTAATTTGTATTTTATGATAATACATAACATATATAAAGGTTGAGGATGAACACGGATGCGGCCACTTTCATTTTTACCAAAAACCATCTGAAAAGTGCCTTTTTTTGGCATATTAGGTAGATTTTTCATTTTTGAGCTTGAATCGGATCGTTTTTAATGACTAAATCTGTTAAAATCTTTCACATAAACTAATTAATTCAAATAAAATAGACACTTAAGTGTTTAAAAGTGGTCAAAATCTTTCGTCAGATGAACCTGAAATTTGAGGCTAAAATCGGTCCTTACCGGACCTACTCCTTTCGTTGGTAAACTCACGAAATTCGGAATGATGATATGATTTTGCCCCTCTATTGTTACTCCTCGTGCTAATTAACGAAATTAGAAATTCGGTAATAAGTCGTATTCGGTGTAACAATCGAGAAATAGCCAGTCAAGGTCGTTAAAAACTTCCATTTGCTGCAATCGAGAAAAATACGACAGTTTTATTTTTTTCGACCAGTGGAATGTATCCATTAATTGTCATCTATGCTATACATAGCGTCTGAAAAAAACGTTTGAATGACTGACTTCAAGTAAATAATTTGAAACCTTTGATTTTTTATTTAGATTCAATAGATTTATTTTATGCAGCACTGCCATTATATTATATTTCTCGGTTGATAATATATATTTATATTAAATTTTAGCTGATGCAATATGTTCGCTATCATGTAGCTGGATTGGAAAAACTTTCATCAGAGTACAAGATAATGCCAACTTCAAATTCTCATGTGAAGATCCTTCTACTTACACGATGTCTTTAGGATACGGCAAGACCTCAACAGAGCAATGCGTGTGGTTGTCAGGTGCTTTCTTGGTCATAAGGTAAAACCCAAGTTTTTAATACTAGTATGAGTCATATTGCAAAAAGGGGGGGGGGTGATAGAAATTATATGTAGTTTTTGACAATCAATAGGATCTAGATAGGGTTTTCAGAATAAAGACTAACTGGTAAAAAGTGCAAAATAACTGACGGCTGAAAAATAGAATAGAGAAAAATGAAATGAAAAATATTAAGGATAGAGAATAACGAACCAAAAAGTAAAGCATAGAAAAAAAATGACATATTTATTATAGAATACAGAAACGAAAAACCCCCATCCAGACCCTCGTTCTTTTGTGTGCATTAAAAATGTATGGCCCTATAAATATATTTAATATATGTCGTAAATTGTCAGTGTTTGTATGTTAATTTTGGCTTATTTATTGGTCAATTTATTTATATATTACTAAGCATTTATTCTTAATTTTCGATTTCGTTCAATAAAAGCATAAATCTCAAAAATAAAAATTAAAATTGGGTCTCATTGGGGTCTAAGCGTGACGTGGGATTGCCGATTTTTTGTAAGCGTGACACGTGAAAGTCAAAGTATTGTGCCGTGAAAACGGGAAATGAAGTCTAGCGGGACACGGGAAATTACAAAAAAAATGAGAATTTGCTTACGTACATAGTGTAAGCGGGATACGGGAATCTGACAAAACAGTAAGTGGAATCCGGGATCAGAACCCCCAATGAGACCCCCTTAAAATAAAATACCGGTAATCAGTTTTACCATTTTAGAGTTATGCCCTTTACAAATTAAAAATTTGCTGAATTTTTGTTTCCGTTTTCCAACTTAATTTTGCCTCAAAAAAATATCATGACACTTTTACACGATACTTATTACAATAAAACACGGATCATGTTTGAATCTGGATAGCGTCACGTTTACCATTCTAGAGTATCTAGGTTCTTTTACAAATGGAAAATTTTCTGAATTTTTCGTTTCCGTTCTCTAACTTCAGTTTGCCTCAAACAAATGTTTTGCATACTACAACAAAACACAGATCAAATTTGATTTTTTTTTTGTGACGTCACTTTTACCATTTTAGAATTATGTGCATTTAATAAATGGGAAAATTGCCAAATTATTTGTTTTCAAACTTAAGTTTGCCCCAACCAAATATTATGAAACATGTGCACAATTCTTATTACCACAAAACTGAAATTAAGTACATATTTGGATAGTGTCCGTTCTTGTATTATGTCCCTTTGTAACGTTATATGCAAGCGAGGGCATCATCTGTGTCTCATGGACACATTCCGCATTTATTCAGTAATTAGTTGGAAAGAAATACCCTTCTTCCGCACTCGAGTACAGTACGCTACCACGAAACCACTGAGGCGACTGCAGGGGCGTAGCTGCCGTTAGGTACTTTAGGCACGTGCCTACACATATTTTTTTCACAAATATTTTTTTTTTGTTAAAAAAAATAATAAACAACGTTATATGTAGATGAACTCCAGTGAAGTTGTCACAACTCTAATTATCGAATATCATGTGTACACTAGTCTCTCGTCCTAAGTGAATGGAATATTGGATAGAAGTGAATGTTGTTTTATGTGTACCTTATATAGAAACTATAATAAAATTGAGAATGGAAATGGGGAATGTGCCAAAGAGACAACAACCCGACCACAGAAAAAACAACAGCAGAAAGTCACCAACAGGTCTTCAATGTAGCGAAAAATTCCCGCACCCGGAGGCGTCCTTCAGCTGGCCCCTAAACAAATGTATACTAGTTCAGTGATAATGAACGCCATACTAATTTCCAAATTGTACACAATAAACTAAAATTAAAATAATACTAGAACTTTGGTTCAGATCATTTCAATTCTATCAACAAAAACTTGAATGAACCTCAACTTAGACACATGAATTTTTAATTAGTTGTTGTTAGTTTTCAACCTAGTAAGCTTTCCACTTTGTCTTCACCCGACTTGCCAATGTCGGTTGTCCGTTTGACTGTGCAGGATGTATAAATACGTAGTCACGTCTGGTCAGAATGGGCACATTTAATCTTATGTCTAGTTGTAGAGAGACTGCCACTCTTTGAGGAGTTCATAGTTGGTCTACTGAAAGGCAAAGTTTCTGCTACTATCCAATAATTCATCATTTTCCAATGCATGGCATTTTCAAATTTCCAGACCTCCGTCCTGTATAACGCCTATTACAGGACTAAGATCTACGTGTAATGACCACAATTATTCAAATTCCTAAGCAGGTAGGGATTTTACAGTAGAGCGGGATATAAAGAAATACGAATTTCTTAAATTTTGTTACGTTAGTATGAACAAAACAGAACTTTTGCATTAGGCATCGACTAAGTGTGTATCTATTTGTGTGGCTAGGGTGAAGGTTTAAGAATCAAAAGATTGATGGTTGATGTCTTTATAGTGTTATTATGTAGTAATATCAGTGTTTACGTGCACGTTCCTATTTTTTTAATGAAGGATCGTCAATATGTACTATCAATTAAGTTAAACGTATATATCGATCATAACGGAATAGATTTGAAAATACCAAACAGGGTGTACTGCTTAATTAAAGGGATACAAGGATCTATGCTGGGCAGTACATATTGTAAATATTTTTTTTAATATTTGATTTTCCAATTGTACTGCGTTATTTAATTCACCATTTAGATGTTATGGTAAATTATTCATAATTCTTCGAACTTTTCATCATGTATATCATTATTATCATGATTAAATAACCAGAAAATTTAATATTTTTGTGCATAAAATTTTGCAGCCAAAACGCTGAAATCCGTTTTCCGTCGGGGGGCAAAGCCCCCCTGAACCCCTACCAGGGCTCTGCCCTGGACCTGTTGGGGGCCTTGAGCGGCCCCCAGACCCCCTGTCGATTTGTGCCCACAGTTGAATGAATACCTAGCTACGCCCCTGGACTGATTCAATACAGTTGACAGTCATTATGCCTAATATCAACTTCTTCTGACGGGCATCGGTGGCCTAGTGGTCTAAGTCGTCGAACTACTGTTTCGCTAGTCTGTCAAAACTGAGGTTTTGAGTTCGAATAGCGTACGTGACACTACCCCAATCTTAATTGACTAGGATCGACAGTTTTCCTGTCAAGGTCGGTGGTTCTCTGCAAGCACTTCTTCTATATCCACAAATTAAAATTGACTGCCACGAAATAGGACAGAAGTGATGAAAGTGACGTTAATTACCAATCAATCAATCAATCCACTTATGCTGTCTACGAATATATATATATATATCCTCGGTCTAATGCGTTCACAGTGTTACGATATTGTAATTATTGTATTTATTTATGTTGGCCTGATTTGTGTTGTGTGGCCTGATAGTTGTTTACAGAATAATCTTAGAACTGTGCAGTTTAGAAATCACTGGAACAATTACAGAATGATTGGAACTTTCCAGAATGATCCTAATAAAAGATGCGTTATATAAACTTCTACATTTTACTAGAAACTTCTGTTGGAACTTTCTAGGATGTTCCATTATAGATTGTTCTAGAATCTTCCATGACAACTATATATATACAGACACTAAAGTTAAACACTCACTCTTGGACTTAGACTTAAACATCGATAGACATTAATATTCATAGCATTTGGATTGACACTTTTATTCTGCAAACAACATCATACTGGATTGTGACCGTAATATTCAGATTGGATTCCAAAAGATATCCGGATACAGATAAAGATAAAAGATTGGACTCATATTTTGACAGTTAAGTTGACAGTAATATTTGTGTAATACTTCTTGTAAACTTTTGTATAATAAATATTGTTAAATTTTATTATTAATTTGTGTCTTTTGTTGGCTACAATTTAAAGGCGATTTCTGGCCGTAACAGAAATTGGGGGCTCGTCCGGGAGATCTGAAAATATCTTATTCAAAATTTGTTTAGTAATTTTTATTATAACTAGCCAACAAAATTATACAAAATGGCATTTGATGCCGGTAAATTTTTGAAAACGCCAGACCTGGAGGGGTTTGATAATTTAAAGAAGGAGAAATTAGTGTTGCTTGCTAAACATCTGAAATTAGATTTTAGAGTATCTATGAGAAAACAAATTATAAAAAATTTGGTTATAGACAAATTAGTGGACGCAGAAATTTTAGGTGAAGAGGCTCTTGATCTTAAGGTCGAAAACGTTGACGCCTTTAAATTAAAACAGCTTGAATTAGAACATAAACTTAAATTAAAAGAACTGGAAATGAAGGAGACAGAAAAAATAAAAGAACTTGAAATGAAGGAAAGGTTGGAAATGGATAAAAAAGAAAAAGAAGATGAATTTAAATTAAAAGAACCTGAAATGAAGTTAAAAGAACTTGAAATGAAGGAAAGGCTAGAGATGGAGAAAATGAAAATTGAAATGGTCAAGGAAGAAAGCAACACTGAAGTCCAGCCTAAATCAGAATATTTTGATGCAGCAAAAAATATACGTTTGGTTCTCAGATTTTGTGAAAAATCAGTCGATAAATATTTTCAACAGTTTGAGAAAATTGCTCATAATTTGAATTGGCCAAAGCCATATTGGACTACAATGCTACAAAGTGTTTTTGAGGGTAAGGCCGCTGAAATATACTCCGCACTTCCAACAGAAAAAAGTTTAGATTATGACACGGTAAAACAGGAAGTTTTAAAAGCTTATGAGCTTGTACCAGAAGCATATAGACAGAAATTTAGATCTTATAAAAAGTTTGATTCACAAACCTATGTGGAATTTGCTCGGGAAAAAGAAGATCTATTTGATAAATGGCTTAATTCAAAGAAAACAGATAACAATTTTGATAACCTAAGACAATTGATGTTATTAGAAGAGTTCAAACAATGTGTTCATTTAGAATTAAAAACACATTTAGACGACAAAACTGTTGGGACAATTCATGATGCAGCTGTAATTTCAGATAATTATACCCTTTCACATAAAAGAAGTTTCAAGGGTCAAAATTTTAATACTTCAAGTGGAAATTACAAAAATCGAAGCACTGAGCGTACTGATAGTAAGCCTGTTGCACAGAATAAGAGTCAGTCCAGTTATAATATGTCTAGTCCAAAATTTGATACTTTTGAGAAGAAGTCACTGATTTGTGCTTATTGTAAGAAAAATGGTCACCTGATGGCTGATTGTTTTAAACTCCAGAAGAAGAATGAACGAGATAATAAGCCAAAGTCCAGTGCTTGTACGACACCTTTTATTACCAGTACGTTGGAATGTCCTGCGAGTCAGGCTTTTAAGTCCAGTTTTTGTGATTACATGGAGGAATATAAACCCTTTATGTCTGATGGGTTTATTTCTATTGTTGATGATACCACTCTTCAGCCTATTAAGATTTTACGGGACACTGGAGCTTCTCAGTCTTTATTGTTAGAAGGTGTGTTGCCTTTGTCCGAGAAGACTTCTGTTGGTGCCTCCGTTTTGTTACAAGGTGTAGAGTTAGGTTGTATAGATGTTCCTCTCCATCGTATTTATCTGATGTCAGATTTGATAACTGGACCAGTTATTGTGGGTGTTCGTCCTAACCTCCCTGTTGAGGGTGTTACATTATTGCTAGGAAATGATCTAGCTAGGAACAAAGTGGTTGCTGAACCAATTGTTACCAGTGAACCAGTGGTGGATGTTAAATTACCTGAAGATGAAGCTGAATTGTATCCAGCTTGTGTTGTAACTAGGGCGATGGCTAGAAAACAACAAGATGAGGATTTGCAAGAAAACCAGTTTGATTACATTGACCTTTCTGATACTTTCCTAGCCGACATTGAAGGTCCTGGTAGCTCAGAAAAGGCCATAATAAGACCACCTAATGTTAACAAGAATGTAATTATGCCATGGCCAGACATAAACAGTCATTCATTAAACAGAAAGAACCTTTTCGAAGAACAAAATAAAGACCCTGAGGTTCTTCAGCTCTGCAAGAGGGCTCAACCACAGGAGGAAGCAGACAAAGTGGCTGAATGCTATTTCCATCAGGACGGCATTTTAATGAGGAAGTGGAGGCCTCCTGATGCTACCCCAGAAGAGGAATGGAGAGTGGTATACCAAGTGGTGGTGCCTAAAGTTTATAGGCAAGAAATTATTGGTCTTGCCCATGACACCCCCTTGGCTGGACACTTAGGTATAAGAAAGACTTGCCTTAAGATCTTGCAGCATTTCTACTGGCCAAGACTTAGAAATGATGTTGCAGAATACTGCAAATCCTGTCATATATGCCAGGTTGTTGGTAAGCCTAACCAGAAAATACCACCAGCACCACTTCTGCCTATTCCAGCCTTTGACGAACCTTTCAGCAGAGTTCTAATTGACTGCGTTGGACCTTTACCGACCAAAACTGGAAATGCGTATTTATTGACAATCATGTGTACATCCACTCGCTTTCCTGAGGCTATTCCGCTAAGAAATATCAAGACACCTACTATTGTCAAAGCTCTTATCAAATTTTTCAAGTTAGTAGGACTTCCTAAGTCTATACAGTCCGACCAGGGATCAAATTTCATGTCAGGTTTATTTCAGCAAGTCGTGTACCAGTTAGGGATTGCTCAGTATAGATCAAGTGCGTACCATCCAGAATCTCAAGGTGCCGTAGAACGTTTTCATCAAACATTGAAGAACATGATTAGAACTTTTTGTCTTCAATTTGACAGAGACTGGGATGATGGAGTTCACTTTCTACTTTTTGCAGTCCGAGAGGCTGTTCAAGAATCCCTTGGATTTAGTCCCTTTGAGTTGGTATTTGGCCATACTGTAAGGGGACCGTTAAAATTGATTAAGGAAAAGTGGCTTACTGAACATACTGACTTGAATCTTTTAGACTATGTATCTAGATTTAAAGAAAAATTGTATACTGCTTGTCAAATTGCTCAGAAAAACTTAAACATGTACAGAACAAGATGAAAATATGGTATGATAAAGATGCCAGGGACAGAGTTTTTGAGCCTGGTGATAGGGTACTTGTATTTTTGCCAGTCCCTGGACATCCTTTACAGGCTAAATATTGTGGTCCTTATACAATAGAGAGTAAAATCAATGATTTGAATTATATTGTAAAAACTCCATGTCGGCGTAAACAAAACAGAGTGTGTCATATTAATATGTTAAAACCATATTTTGAGCGTACTAATGAATGTGAGAGTAAACCAGTTGCCACGTTAGGCATGGTTAAATTTGAGAACAATCATGACAAACCAGATGTAATTGAACCACCTTTTAGTTCTAAAACTATCGAAGAGACAGTTAGATTGAAAAATTCAGAAATTTTGTCAAATTTAGACTCAAAACTTGCACATCTGTCTTTTGATCGTAGAGAAGAAATAAAAACTTTGGTATTTTCTTTTAAAAATCTTTTTCCAGATGTGCCAAACAAAACCACTCCTGTTTGTCATGATGTTGATGTAGGAGATGCTTCTCCAATTAAGCAACATCCTTACCGGCTCAATCCACTCAAACTTGAAGCTATGAGAAAAGAAATTAAATATATGCTTGACAATGATATTATTGAGCCGAGTAACAGTGAATGGAGCTCTCCTTGTCTCCTTGTGCCAAAACCAGATAAAACCTTTCGTTTCGTGACTGATTTCAGAAAAGTAAATTCAGTCTCAAAATCTGATTCCTATCCGATTCCAAGGATAAATGATTGTATTGACAACATTGGTCAAGCAAAATTTGTGAGCAAATTTGATTTGTTGAAAGGTTATTGGCAAGTTCCATTGACACAGAGAGCTCGTGAAATATCAGCTTTTGTTACACCAGATGGCTTATTTCAATATACTGTAATGCCATGTGGCATGAAAAGTGCAACAGCTACATTTCAAAGAATGATCAATAATGTTATAAAAGATTTGAACTGTTGTTATGCTTATATTGATGATCTAATTGTATGTAGTGATAGCTGGGAACAGCATTTAACACATTTGTATGATACTTTTGATAGATTGTCACAATCAAATTTGACTGTTAATCTTGGTAAAAGTGAATTTTGTCAGGCCACTGTTGATTATTTAGGGCATACAGTTGGCCAAGGTCAAGTGAAACCTATTATGGCTAAAGTAGAAGCCATTTCCAAATTTCCTCCTCCTACAAATAGAAAACAACTTATGAGATATTTAGGCATGATTGGATTTTACAGAAAATTTGGTTCAAATTTTGCTACTGTGGTTCAACCATTAACTCATCTTTTACGAAAAGATTCTAAATTTATCTGGAGTGAAAATTGTCAAAACGCTTTTGAAAAGAGCAAATCACTTTTAATTAATAGTCCAGTTCTGATTACTCCAGACTTTGAAAAACAATTTAAACTTGCCGTTGATGCAAGCGATGTAGGAATTGGAGCTGTTTTATATCAAGAGACAGATGATAATGTTGAGAAACCTATATCATATTTTTCCAAGAAATTAGATAAACATCAGAAAAATTATTCAACTATTGAAAAAGAGTGTTTTGCAATGTTGTCAGCACTTCGACATTTTGATGTATATTTGAATCCCACTGTATATCCTATTCTTGTTTGTACTGATCATAATCCTCTCACCTTCATACATAAAATGAGAAATAAGAATCAGAGGTTGACTAGGTGGAGTTTATTGTTACAGGAATATGATGTAATTGTAAAACATATCAAGGGTAAAGATAATGTAATAGCAGATGCTTTATCTAGAGCTTATTAAAACACTTTGTATATACTATGTATTTTTGTTCATTTTATTCATGATAAGTTTTTGTTACACTAAAACTTCTTTTAAGGGGGGAGGTGTTACGATATTGTAATTATTGTATTTATTTATGTTGGCCTGATTTGTGTTGTGTGGCCTGATAGTTGTTTACAGAATAATCTTAGAACTGTGCAGTTTAGAAATCACTGGAACAATTACAGAATGATTGGAACTTTCCAGAATGATCCTAATAAAAGAAGCGTTATATAAACTTCTACATTTTACTAGAAACTTCTGTTGGAACTTTCTAGGATGTTCCATTATAGATTGTTCTAGAATCTTCCATGACAACTATATATATACAGACACTAAAGTTAAACACTCACTCTTGGACTTAGACTTAAACATCGATAGACATTAATATTCATAGCATTTGGATTGACACTTTTATTCTGCAAACAACATCATACTGGATTGTGACCGTAATATTCAGATTGATTCCAAAAGATATCCGGATACAGATAAAGATAAAAGATTGGACTCATATTTTGACAGTTAAGTTGACAGTAATATTTGTGTAATACTTCTTGTAAACTTTTGTATAATAAATATTGTTAAATGTTATTATTGATTTGTGTCTTTTGTTGGCTACAATTTAAAGGCGATTTCTGGCCGTAACAACAGGTTAAAATGTAAGTAACATCAATAAGTTATCTTATATAAGATAACCGTATCGGCAATCCTTGGTAAAATCCGCTACTCTCCTTCTATCCTAGAAGAAGGTACGGAATCGGCCGAGTTGTGACGAATGATAAGATAATATACTTTCATAGGTATTTAAAAAGGCACGTGTAAAAGTGAACGATGATTCGTATTTCAGAAGGAATCAACATGAATACAGATGTTGGAAGATAGGACATGATGATAATGTCCATGTTTCTACTTTTGTAACACCATGGCGTGAGTATTTTTACACAGTATCCCGATCTGAAATCTGCACAGGGATTCGTATCCCGAGTAGAAATTAAACTTTGTTTAGTGTAATTCATAAGTAAAATCTTAATCCGATTTCCTCGGAGGATTATGCTGATGATCTATATTCCACTTATCAACCGAAATGTGGATCCATTTGCTAATTTTGGATCGACATACCCGGTATGAGTTTTGGGAAAGATTTGAATTATTTTGCCGAGTCTTTCCTAAGGCTTCAATTTTGTCAAAATAAGTTTATAAACATTGATGATGAATTATTCATGTGAACTTCAATTAAACACCTTAGCTTGAGATGGATAACGCATGAATTGTCCGTGTTAAGTTATTTTAAGGAAAAAATTGTCAACATTGAAAGTGAAACAAAGGTAAATCATTTGATTGACTGATTCGGTCCACAAAAATTCATTCGTATACATGTACATGATTTGATTATTAAGTAAAACGGCGTAAAAGTGAGATCAGTCGTAGAAAAGTCGAGAAATTCGATAATTAGTGTTACAGTAGTAATGTCAGCCGGAAAGTTGGTATTTGAATTGTGAATGATTAATAATTCAACTAAAATTATTTCAGGATTTTTCAAGCAACCACCAGCGACAATATGTGACGTCTGTGGGGGATTCCAGAAGAAAGCAGTAGTTCACTTTGGTAATTATGTTATTATTCGTGTGATTAATTTGAGGGAAAAAAGTAAACTACACGGTCTCAAAATAACGATTCAAACTACGAAGCAACTGTAATGAGATTTGGTATATATGCTAACATGTATGACACGACTATCAATAGTCCACAGGATAAACAATTTATGCATACAGTATAGCCATTCGCCAATCCTCGGTAGAATCCGCTACTCTTCTTCTATTCCTAGGCTGTAATACGGTATGTGATATGCGTCTACGCCTTACATTTCTTCGTCAGAAGATGAACCGGTTTACTGCTAGTGCTAATATTTTTATTACTTTATTCCCCTCCTTTACAGGATATCAGTAACGGAAACCTACGTATCACGGACGAGGTGAGATGAGGGTACGAAATCGACCGAGTTGAGTCGAATGACCGTATAGCTAATAGTTTTTAAAGTCTCTAGTATGAAAAACAATGCTATTAACATGCATGCATTTTTCCATATCGATGTTTATCTGTTTTTTAAAAATGAAATTTGGGAAATTCATTTTATTTTAACAACTTTTTTTACATAAGATAACTAACATTTTGTTTAATTCACTTAGTAATAGTGATACATATTTTCGCCCTTTGTACTCAAATTTTATGAAAATGATTTCAAAACCGTCATTCTATTCGTCATATGCTAAAGTTTCGTTGTTAAGGTGGTACCTAACACTACATGTACAGGGAGATAACTCTGTAAAATCAGCAGAACGTTTTAATGACGTTGTGTTTTTAAGGGGATATTAAACTTCTCAGTGATCAAAATGAGTGTTTGTCAAACTGCTATATAACCAGTGTAATTTTTCTGATTAAACGGTTGGTTCAATTTTTTTGATATTTTTATATTTTTGTCAAAGGGTCAAAGTAAATACTTTGTCAAAATTTAAAGAAAATTGAACTAGCCAAATTAATTTTAGTCGAGTCAGTTGTTAGGTACCACCTTAATTAGTGGTCGTTGTTAATTATTGGTCAAATTTTTTTTTAGTTCAAGGCAGTAAACCAAACAGTGAGTATTTTCATCTTTGTTTTTAAGTTTCTCTAAGGATGAAGGCATCATTATCAAAATAACATATGTTTGTATCAACATTTTGATAATCTAAATAAAGGGAAGAAGAAATATATTTTAAACTAATTAAGGGCCGCAAAGGACATACACATTTAATTATTAAATAACATCAATAATTGCCAGTGAGATTAAAACAAATGACAGTCAATGAAATCAAGTGATATAGCCCAATATTTTATGATACACAATGCAAAAAAAATTATAAATACTCATATAAAATATAAATATAAAGTTGTCTATCAAGAAGGTTAATGTGGTATATTTACCAATAAGACAACTCTTCATCAAGAGACGAAAGGACCCAAAAATTAACAACAACAAATGGAAGTTTGTAACGACCTTGCACGGTCGGTAAAAAATAACAACTATAGGTAACCGTACGGCCTTCAAAACTGACTAAGCCTCGTACCGCATTCAGCTATAAAAGGCCCCGAAATGACAAATTATTCTCTATTCTGTAAACCTCATTGAGACCCTCCATTGATGAAAGAGGTTTTTTTTTACCTTAAACCAGGTAAAAAAGATTTTGTAAGACTTTCAGTTTACCGTCCCGCTTCTGATAACTATAGGTCATTTTTTGTATACATCACCATTTCAGTAATAGATATGTTTGTTTATGGTTTTCGTGCTTTCTACTTATTCAGCTGTTCTTTTTTTTCTCATTATCTAGAACACGTGATCGAACGTCGTAAGTATAAACTATTTTATTTCTTTTTTAGAATGTTTTTTTTATTGACTGCATATTTCAGAGCTATAAAAGTATGAACGCAGTGAATTTGAGGGTAAATATAAACGTCAACGAAACAATAATCGAACAACAAAAGTACAGAAAGTTTGTTGTGTTGTTGTTTAATTGTATTATTAAACTTTTAAAAAGGCATCATTTACAAATTGTGTGCAAATAAGTTAAGACTATCCCAGTAAAATTCATCCTCTAATGGTTGTGGCATGTTATTTATTTCCAACATGAATATATATTTCTCGTTTCATACTTTACTAAGTGGAATATGAGTAATGATGCAAAAATGCGTTAATTCGTGGAATTTATCAAAGAAAATCTGTCCATTCTCCAAGTAGCTTGCTTGACACAAATTCAGGAGTTCGTGAGCTCGATCATCGGCATGACAAAACCAAATACTTACAAAATTCATTTCGCATACACTTATTATATCGTTATGATATTTATATAATATTTGCCACTGGACGTTACATCAATTCATTATTATTATCATCGTGTGTAAAGAATATATTGTATTCCCAAGATGTCGATTGAATTTCTCGATAAATTTAATAATGCGACAGAACATGCAATACCTCTTTATTAGATTCATCATGAGAATTTTTGTATATCTATAATACTAAAATAACGAGGTCCAATTTGTCAGCCGTCATGGGGTAAAAACGACAAATCAAAGAATTCAACTTTATATATATAGCTAATATAGGACAATGGTGTAGATTAAAAATTACACCACTCCAGACCCTTTTGTTTTCCACATAATTAATATTGCCAAAATTTAACAAGTTCCGGGTCGAATCCGATATCGATACCAATAATATATTCACCTGTTACCTTTAACCCTATCTGTACGTTCCTCATCTGACCGGCGCACCACCAAACGGTGTATTTAGGATTTTGCTAAATACACGGGTCATAATCAGAGGGTTGACATTACTAAATTCAATCATTGTCAAATTGTTACCTGTACCAATAGTATACTCACCTGTTACCTATTACCTTATCTGTAAGTTCCGCATCGGACAGGTGCATCATCAAACGGTGTATTTAGGATTTTGATATATACACGGGTCATAATCACACTACTAAATTCAATCATTGTCAAATTGTTCCCTATTGTAGTATTTTCATCAGTAAGACTTTCTACGATAACAATACGAATACTTAAAAAATCTGAACTTAAAATAAGGCGTATAGATACAGTTTTCAATTTTTTAGAGGGCATGACGTAAAACAGCGAATCAAAGAATTTAACTTTATTTATAACAAATATAGGACAATGCTTTGTTTGAAAAATACTCCAACCAACTTTCCAAATAATTTATATTACCAATAATTGATAGGTTCCAGGTCGACGGGTTCAAGCAGAAAGATTTGAAAGCAGAGAAAACTGTGTATCTTATAATAGGCATGACTTTATCAGATAACAATACCAATACTAAAACGACCGTAAAATAAGACTTACGCATAGTAATATACTTTAATTAAGTCTCGTATTATCTATTTTTTTCTATTTCATACAGTAAGCAGAGGACGTAAGTATATGAACAGGCTTAATATAGCTTACTAGGCAAAACAAAAAAGTATGTGTGTTTACTGTCACATATTGAAAAAAAAACACCAGGGTAGGTAGGTAGAGATTTAGTTTTTTTACATTGAGTTTATGGGAGCAACATTGTGACTTTAACAATGCTTACTCAAAAATGACCAAACAAACTTTAAATAGGGGATAAAAATTAGGGTAGGTAGGGGTACAGTTAACACACATACTTTTTTTGGCCTTACATGCATTTTTCTTTAGTCGTATTAATATATGAAGACAATGTGTATATTAAAGGATCAGTTCATTGTTTATTTAGAGGCCAACATATTTGATATTTCTAAACCTTACACACACGTTGAAGAGCTGAAAAAATATCAGGACCAAAAGTAAAGCTAACCCCGCACAATGAAGTAGAGCTTTGCTCAAGGGAAACACATTCCTTATAAATTTCAAATTATTTCCGTCATTTTGTAACCGTTCATTCATATTCTTACAATATATAATATTTGTGGCAGTAAAATCATGTTTATGTTGTAAATCTAAAGTTTTTAAAAATGGAAAAATAATAAAAACTTAACTTTGAATGCCTCCGAGGTGCTTTCCGGTGCGTTTACCTTCATCATAAACGCTCAAAACATAGCCAAGGATGTATAAAAACCAAAGCAATTGAAGAACGAGATGACCAAAATGAGACTATCTCAGATAAAATTTGCTTAAGACTATACTTTTGCAGTTCAGAAGATTACTTTTACTTTTACTTTTAAACGTTTATGGCTTGACTGAAAATTTAAGAAAGTTTTTTTGGGGCCATGTGTGCAAGATTTATTCACCTCTGTTTGGCTTGTTATGTCTTTCGGTGCACCGTAATTGGTATATTTCCGATTAGAATCAGTGACAAGTGAAAGATTAACCAGTGCGTGCTCAATTTAATGTGTACATAAAATCAGAAACCCCTCTCTTTAATATAATTATGCAATAACACAAACATGAAATTGATGCAACAAAAATTAAAAAAAAAACAAGCTTTAAAGATAATTTAGGATGTTCGCTTCTCTTTTATTTTAATGTTTGCCAGGTATGCGGAATCCTCTGGTTTTGACCATGTAGTGACATTACATGATTTACCCACTAACCCCTTCTTTTCTTTACATAATTATATTATTGCATACAATTCAAAAAGCCGTATTTGAAATTTTAATAAAATCCTTGTGTTTTTTCCATAGTGTTTGAAAGAAAAACGGTGTCAAACTTGAATGTGAGGAAAACCTAGAGAGAATCATTCCCGCTAAATTTTCAATGACTTATATTTAGAAAACAAGCACATGGACCCTTATTTTTTTTTTTTTTTTTTTTTTTTATTTGCTTTTTTAATCCTTTATACATAAACTAATGATTTATAAAAGTGTTTTAAAAAGCTTGTTGTTTTTAAACAGAGTAGCGAAAATCTTTAACTTTAAAATGAAATGATTGTAATTCTTAGATTTAATTTTATTTCAGGTATTGGTTGCAATAGACCTAAACATTGCCCAATCGTCAATCCTCATGTAGACTGTCCTTGTACAGGATGCGAAAATGCACAAAATGACGAAGGAATGTGTTGTCCTCAGTGCAAGCAGCCATACGGCCCATCATATTATAAATATTAGGTGCCATGGAGAGATGCTTACAACATCAAAATAAAAATCTGATAAAAGTGATTTTTTTTTTAAATCTTCCAGTGGGTATCATTATTTTAAAAATGTTTGAAATGATTGCCAGTGGACGTTAAGCAAACACCAATCAATGAATCCAATAGTTATATATCATTTATATGTACAAGTACACACCCGTGATATCGCGGGTCCGTGACTGAATTAAAGTATATAACTATGCCTAAGCCTTATTTTAGTATTGGTATTGTCATCTGATCAAGTCATGTCGATTATAAGATACACAGTTTTCTCTGCTTTCAAATCTTCCTGTTTGAACCCGTCGACCTGGAACTTATCAATTATTTGTAATATTAATTATTTGGAAAACAAAAGGTCCTGGAATGGGGGTATTTTTTAATCCACAGCATTGTCCTATATTAGATATCTTAGAAAGTCTTGCTGATTGCTGATTAAAATACTACAATAGGGAAAAATTTGACAATGATTGAATTTAGTAGTGTCAGCCCTTTGAATATGACCCGTGTATATAGCAAAATCCTAAATACACCGTTTGGTGGTGCGCCTGTCAAATGCAGAACGTACAGATAAGGTAATAGGTAACAGGTGAATATACTATTGGTATCGGTATCAGATTCGACCCGGAACTTGTTAATTATTGACAATATTTATTATGTGGAAAACAAAAGGGTCTGGAGTGGTGTAATTTTTAATCTACACTATTGTCCTATATTAGCTATATATAGAGTTGAATTTATTTGATTTGTCGTTTTTACCCGATGACGGCTTACAAATTGGACCTCGTTATTTTAGTATTATAGATATCACAAGTCTAAATTGAAAACAAAGTTCAAACCCATGTTGGATAAAAACCGCAATTTTTATACGTTTGCCCGTGAAACAAGTTTCGTTGTAGAGGGGTCTAAATACAGCACAAACAACATTTTCCAAAAAAAACAAAAAAGTTAAAAAGTATGATTTAACAAAACGCATTTGACTAACAGGTTGAACAACTGATGTCCTTCAACCCTGCTGACTGCCATTGACGACTGCCAAATAAATTGATCACAAGATTTAATAAATGGATTTTTATATTAATTTAAAACCAAACAAAAAACAATAAACTAGCGGCAAAGATGTTAACCCACAAACCATATCGATTTTCGTGCTACATTTTAGGTAAGTGATAAGACTTATCTAGAGCAAAACAACAGAGGGGAAAATCGCATTTTTAGAGAAAATTTAGTTCATACATAATATTTGGTCTTGTGTTTTGCAAATATATAATCTCGTTTTATAACTTTCTAGGTAAAAATTTAAATTTGCAATTTAAGGAGAATTAAAATCAGTTATCACTTAGTACAATCTAATTAAAAACCGATCTCTCATCGCTCCTGTTTCTGATATGTCGCGTGGGAGATCTAACGAAACCCGCTTTGAGGTCACATGTGAGTGACCTCGTAGGTGTGTCTTTTTCGACCAATGAAATTGAGTCTTCCACGATCTTGAAAGTTTAACGTAAGGCAAAGGGATGTAACTCATTTTATTTACGACGAAATCGTCAGTCAAAATAATTCATAAACTTTTTTGATTGGCTTATTAATAGGTCGTCAACTCATTTGCATATCTTTATAAATTCATAACTTTTAGTTCACTCACATGTGACCTCAAAGCCGGTTTCGTTAGATCTCCCACGCGACATATCAGAAAACGGGAGTGATGAGAGATCGGTTTTTAATTAGATTGCACTTAGTAAGTCGTTACACCTTCTAGTACGGTATTTTGGGGTAATTATTGATTGAAGAAAATATTTTTTATACTGATCATAATTATTGCGTAATATATTATAACGAATTTAAAACTAATATTGAATTTAAAGTTATTAATTACCCCGAGTAGTAATTCTTCGTTGTACGTGTATCATCATTAAAACAACCTGTTCAGGTGTGACAATGTGAGTTTGAAGCCCGACCGCCAAAATATTTGCCAATAGTGTTAATAGTTGGGTTAAACAAAAGCTAACCATCAATCAATTTATATGTTCTCAATGTTCATACCGAATACCTTCTACACCTTTTTATATGACATGCATGAGGTTCTTGCATCATTGATATAAGCACCAAGAGAGTGAAGATAGATTAAGAATATAGTTTTTTGAATTTTTGGGATGTGACGCTTAGTATATTTTCAGAAACAATCTATTATGATGATATTATGAAAATATCCTACACTATCCATCAAATCTACCTTCAGTATATGTTATCAAAATTAAGTAATCAATTTTAATATGTGTTCTATTTTTTAATGAAACTTTTTTAAATTTTTAGTTCGGAAATTCTAATCCCAACAATCTTTCAACAATATTCATTTTACAAAGAAATGTATCAATTTTGTGACATGACATCTAACAACAGTTTCTATTTAAAAGCATTTTAAAATTAAACCTGTGCATCTCCTTTTTAAGTTTATGCTGCTTCCATACAAGTGAGAGGTTTAGCTAGCTATAAAACCACCATTTTCCGCATAGTCAGGAATATGACAGTTGTCTTGCATTCGTTTGATGTGTTTGAGCTTTTTGGTTTTGATGACAGGTACCCCCGGTTCTAATGAATAATTCAGGGCATACAACCCATTAAAAGTTTATATCACTTTATAAAAGATACTAATTTTCCGCATCACTTAATTTAATTGCTCATTAACAGAAATGATGAATAGTATATATATTAGGTTGCCTGATCTATAGTTATAAATTAACAAACTTAAAATGCTTTTAAATACTTTTTAGAAAATAGCAATACCATTTTACTAATTGAAACAATTTGACATAATAACGATTTAAGGCGGATGTGATTTTATCCATAAAACCGTCCGCTTTGGACACACGACATGCATAAGCATGATAACGTGCTTTTTTATTTTTTATTCTAATGTAAACAGAATCGAATTCATAAAATGGAAAATGGAAATGGGGAATGTGTCAAAGAGACAACAACCCGACCATAGAACAGACAACAGCATAAGGTCACCAACAGGTCGTCAATGCATCGAGAAATTCCCGCACACGGAGGCGTCCTTCAGCTGGACCCTAAACAAATATATATACTAGTTCAGTGATAATGAACGCCATACTAAATCCAAATTGTGCACAAGAAACTAAAATCAAAAATGATACAAGACTAACAAAGGCTAGAGGCTCCTGATTTGGGACAGAACGAATTCAAAAATAATGTAAAAGGTTTTGTCTCGCCTTAAAAGTTTTATTATCAGTAACGATTTTTTTTTGTTTGCAATACTATTAAAAAATAATAATTGTTTACAGAAAACATCGGTTTTCATGCCTTCGAATAATAAAAAAATAATTTTCGCAGAACTTAAGAGTTATTTTAATTAACATCAGGTTCAGATAATAGACCCCTTAGGAGTCAATAATCTGTTATTCAGTAACATTTTATCGGTTCATCTACAGATGCTTGACAATTAATTGATCAGCACAATAACTTTTATTATCTTACCTCCTATACATTTATGGAATATGATAGATTTAAGGGGGTAGACCTTGGTTCAGGGAGATAACTCTTTAAATCAGTTATGCGTTTGTAAAAGTCAAGTTTCGTCAATGAATTTTAAGCATTTACTTGAAACAGATTGGAAATAATCTATGTATCCAAGAAGCTTAGAACATGTTTATGAAAATAGATGACACAAACGTACTGATAATTTTAAGAGTTATTTTCCTTGACCTAGGTCTACCTCCTTAAAGCAACCGCCTATATATCGTATTAGGTCACTAGCAAACTATATAACTAATATTGTACTTTTGTTGACTTTAACACATGCTGTGTTTGTTTTGCTCTTCTCTCTAATTTTGTTCTTATAAAATTCAAAAGCTATCAACCTATTTTTACATTGCGATGCCGATGTATTGTTGCCTAGAGATTTGACTTTCGTTTTCTACTGAAAACTGATCGTATGAAAACGCGGACATTTATAGCGAGTGCAAAATAACATTCCGTATCGCTTGTTATAAAAACAATTCAAAAATTGAAAAAGTACAAGAAAGAGCACTTCGCTTCATTTACCAGGATCACAATAGCACATACGAAGACTTACTTTTAAAATCAAAAATGCCATCACTTAAAGTAAGACGCATAAGAACCATGGCAATAGAGGTCTTTAGAACAGTCGATCATAAAAATCCAGTATACCTCCATGATCTTATAAATATTAAAAAAACAAAATATTCTTTCAGATACCAAAATTTAGCTGAAATACCTGACGTAAGAACAACAAGGTATGGCTTGAAATCTTTCAGATATTCTGCTGCCAAACTATGGAATGAGTTGCCAAACCTCTTTAGAACTGAAACATCTTTTTCCCAATTCAAGAGTCTAATAAACTCATGGAATGGCAACTCATGCCATTGCAATGCATGTGCTTAGTTTTATTTATTTTATGTTACAGCTTGAAATATAATAGTGCTGCTTTTTGTGAATGTTTGCTTAGCTTTTTATAATTTGTGAATGCTGTGCTTTAGTTTTCATGTTTGCTTTTAGTGCTTATTCTTATGCATGTATAAAATATAGTATTTAAATAGTGCAGCCTAAATGTGCAAGAAATGTATGTTCTATGTCTTTTATGTTTTAATATTTGTATTGTGTATGTTTGTTATAATATATTTGTAATAGTTATGTAAATGTATGCATTTGTCGGTTATAAAAGCTCAGAGAGCTTATGTTTATTTGTTATGTAACATGCCGACTATAAATAAAGCTTTGAACTTTTGAACTTGAATAAATTCATTTCGTCAATGAATACTCATAAACACATTTTTTTTATCCCATAAATTAATAATATGAAAATGTTTTGTCGTTAGAAATATATATATAAGTAAAAAAAAACCAGTAGTTTCTATGCACACGTACATGCAGCAATAACACGACAGATGACAGATTTGAACAGGATCCACTTACCCTTCAAGATTAGTAAACTCAGCCCCGATTTTTGGTTGGGTTCGTGTTGCTCGTGTTTTTAATTTTCTAAAATGTGTTTTATGTACTGTTGGTTGTCTTTTCGAGGTTTTTCATCTTTTTGCCATGGTTTGATTTCAACTTATGAGATTAGATATGGCTTTGGTATCATTCACCTCTTTTTTTTCAAAATTAGTTCGACAATGGCAATGCAAATATGAAGGGAGAGTTTTGGAGCGTGCTCCAAAAAAAGTACTAACTATACACACCTTAAATGGATGACTTGACTATTTCGTGCAAATAATATAAGTAACGAGTAAAAGTGAGGCTTGAAAATCATTAATTGAGAACAAACTGACAATGCCATGACTAAAACATAAAAAGACTTACAGACAATCAACAGTACACAAAAGTCCGAGCGTGATTGCAGGTGTTCCGGAAGGATATACGGATCAAACAATAAAGTCAGCACGTTATCCGATCATTTCCTAGACTTTGCTATGACGTAGAAATATTAAACTACACTCATAATTTAAGAAATAAGAAAAATGTCTGTACCAGGTTAAGAATATACAGTTGGTATCCAATCTTTTTATGAGATTGGAATCTTTGATGTGTTTTTTATCTCTTGATATGTTTGATTATTTTGTTAATTTTTTACACCCCTATTGTTGATTGATAATTTTGAGAGTGCTAAGAAATTTTAGTTCATTAGAAACACTTAACAACACTCATAATTTAAGAGATTTGTCAGGAAATTATATTCTGAGTTCTAAATTAATGCCTCATTTTAAGACATTTGCTATTTCACCACATTCTGCTAAGTAGAATGTTGATATATAAATATTGTATGTAGTATGCTGATGTTAATGTGGTTTTTAAGTGTTTCTCGATTCTCGTTTTTATGTAGATTAGACCGTTATTTTTTCTGTTTGCATGGTTTTACCCTAATCATTTTTGGGCCATTTTATAGCTTGTTGTTCGGTGAAAGCCTAGGTTCCGTGTTGAAGACCGTGCTGACCTTAAATGATATTTTTTTTTCAAATTGTAACTTGGATAGAGAGTTGTTTCATTGACACTCAAACCACGACTTCTTATATTCAATTAAGTCAGTTGACGTTCTAATCAGAAATCCCATATTCCAATATGCTGAAGAGTGTGTGAATATAAACATAGTAAAATCACCAAAAAATACTGAACTCCGAGAAAAATTCAAAACGAAAATTTCCTAATTAATTGGCAAAATCAAATGATAAAACACATCAAACGAATGGACAACAACACTCATATTCCTGACTTGGTTCAGGTATTTTTAAATGTAGAAAATGTCGGATTGAACCTAGTTTTATAGCTTTAAACCTCTCACTTATACGTTTAATACAGGAGAAAAAAAGCTTAAGTTGTTTACTACCATTCTGGTTTAGTAAAAAAATAAACAGAAAGCGGCAATAGTGAAACTTTTAACTAAATTTACTGACATTATATTTTGCGTTGACAAAAAAAAATTAACGAACTAAATCATTTTAAAAGAAAGTAAAGATCGATACTTGAAAGTCATAAAAAATGACTTGTTCTAGTTGTCTTAATAAAACTAATATTAGAATGTGTCAAAGATTTACTAAATAATGAAACAACACTTAAGTGTTGTGTGTATTCGTCAAAACAAATTATACCGCCCCTGTAGTCCCGTAAAAGCGGGCTTCCCTCAAGTTGAATTGTAGGGTCGATTCTCTGTCTGGTCAAAAATACTATTGTTTCATCACTACACGTATGACACAAAAAAGTAAAAGCAAAATCTGGCCTTCTCCGAGTCAGAATAATGGATTTGAGAAGGACGATATATTTTCACAAGAAGTTTGTAAACCAGCACGTCAAAAATCCGACTGGATGTGTCGGTCTTAGTAGGAGTTCTGATTTATATCATCTTATACAATTGAGAATGGAAATGTGGGTTAACTTTGTTCTTATGTTGTGGTGCTTCACCAATATACCATGTTCAGCTTACACTTTACACAGGTATTCCCTATTCCAAACTAAAAGACAAATTAAAAGAGTTGGTTCTGCTTTGTTTCATTAAAAAAAACACGTAGATACCAGTATATTGTCTTAGAGAGGGATACATCCTTCTTTGAAAATGATCACTCTGAAACTGACATCAAAGATACTTAATGTCTTGATTGACAACATATTTGTTACGTTTAGAATGTGTTTTTTCAATCAATTGTGCCCATCTTCATGTCGACTTGTTTCAAGTAAGCAATATCCTTTAACTTTACTTTCCGCTATATAGATTATGTTCTCTCACTAGATAATTAAAAATTTAGTGACTATGTTGAACGCATCTATCCCATTGAACTAGAGATAAAGGATACAGCAGATACAGTTAAGTCTGTCTCATATCTTGACTTACATCTAGAATTTGACAATGATGGTCTGTTGAAAACAAAACTTTACGAAACAAGAGATGATTTAAGCTTCCTAATTGTGAACTTTTCATTTCTATGTAGCAACATTCCAGCAGCGCCTGCATACGGAGTATATATCTCCCAATTGATACGATATGCCCTAGCTTGTATTTCCTATCATGATTTCCTTAATAGAAGGTTGCTACTCACAAGGAAGCTACTAAACCTATGGTTTCAAATCGTGAAGTTGAAATCATCTTTTCGCTATCACGCATTGGTTGACCGTTGTGAAATATCTGTTTCACAGATGATTGCGGATGTGTTCCTTATGTCGTAACTACAATCCAATATTCCCGGGCTTGTATTACTATCATGATTTCCTTGATAGCGACTAGCAGCTCACAAGGTAGTTATTAAACCAAGAGTTCCAAATGGTGAAAGTTGAAATCATCCCTTAGCAAATTTTCTGGACGCCATCATGCGTTAGTTGGCCGTTATGGAACATCCGTTTCACAGATGATAACGGAAGTGTCCCTTACTACAACCTCCTTACCTTTTCATGAATGAGATCTACCGAATTAGACTTATTATCGGGTTTGTTATACCATAAGCAACACGTTGAGCAGGATCTGCTTACCCTTCCGGATCACTTGAGATTAACCCATTTTTGGTGGGGTTCGTGTTGCTAAGTATTTAGTCTCCTATGTTGTGTCACATGTTCTATTATTTGTCTGTTTCTTTTATTAATTTTTAGCCGTGACTTTGTCAGTTTATTTGCAATCTATGAGTTTGACTGTCCCTTTGTATCTTTCGCACCTCTTTTGGTGTAGTATTGGTTACCCACAGAAATGTTCAACGCGACCACTCGCTATGAGAGTTCTTTTGGCTTACACCACCTCCTTACCTGGGACGGTGCTGTAACAGTACAGTATGAAAACAAACTATAAAGATATAAGAAATACATGATATTGTTCTATTCTAGTTCAAAGCCAAGAACAACAAATGAAAAAAAAATCATACATCTTAGACTAATATATTAATCCATACACATCTAACATCCAACATATTTACTCTTAAGACATTAACAGAAAAATAAATAAATGATATTGTACAATGCCAAAATATATGTATCGAGCGATAATAAGACCGTGAATGTACATACATGTATACAAAAATCTTTTAAGAACAGTTTTAAATTATTGATAACAAATTCATATTCATACAAATAAAGACATTACCGAAAGAGACATTACCGAAAGATCTGTTCACATTGTCAAATTTGTAACCATTTACAATAGGTTCCCTAAAAATCGATGCTGCCCATATATTTACGGACTCGGTACGAAACATTCCCGTAAATATTAGGATTGTGCTATCCAATTTGTTCTTGTGTTGTTCTGTTGCACAACTTTCAAGGTTTATGGGGAAGCTTGTACGCCCTCTAACACATTTAATACCGCCACATTTCGCTTGTGCATATCCCAAATCAGGTGTCGCTAAATGTGTTGGTTGATGGATCTCATTATTTATTTTCGATATTGTATTGTACATTTTATTGTACATAAATCGAGGCGTTAGTTTTCTTGACAAATTTTTTTTTACATTTTTCCTTTTGTGGCCTTTCAAAGCTCGTTATGCGGCATGGGTTTAGCCAATTGTAAAAACCTATCGTTGTTATCTTCTACATCGTTTTGGTCGCTAGAGGTGAATTTATCATTGACAATCATACCGTGTCTTCTTATCTCATTAAATGCAATGGCAAGCCATCACAAAAGTCGTCTATTTCTTATTTGTTATTGTTCTTTATAATAATAAAATTTGATCACCAATAGCAAACGTCATATGTACAAATCCTCCCTCTATACAAGAAGACATATGGTCCATGAGATATTGTCGTATACACTATTGAAGCAAACTCACATTTTTAGATAGCAACACTTGCATGCTTTTTTGCAAGCTCTGCGGAAGTCTTGTTTGTACCATGCATATATAAATGGGTTAATGACACTATTTAACATTCCTATGAAAACTAGCCAAGATGATGCTTCTTTAAGATTGGTATTTTTGACATACCCATTTGCATATGCAAATGGAAAGGTCATGTATGGTATCCAACATACTGTGAAGGCAATGGTAACAAACAGCATGACTTTAGCTGATTTTATATTTTTCTGCATTTTCTTGTCATCGTTTCCAAGTTGCATGAGTGGTTTAACTCGCTTATGGAATTTTCTGATCTGAATGAAAATTAGAAAATGAGCAAAACATGACAAAAAGTTCAGTAGGCAGACTGTCATAGCAGTGGTCCAAAAATAAGAGGATGTGAAAACGAGACTGTAGCTACAACGTATTCCTGTTCCCCAGTTATTCCACCCCAAAAATGTTGGTACTGATATGGAGAAACATATGATCCAAGGCAGGGTGACAATTATAAAAGATAATTTCTTGGTTAGGATCTTTTTGTACAAGTCATGGTGGCATATAGCTATATATCGATCAATTGATAAGAGAAATACTGTCACTTGCGACGCTACTGTCATGGAACCTACTATTTGAAAGCGTAAAAGACATGTTCCGATATTGAGATTCAGATGGCGATAAAATACAAAGAAAATCTGTACACCTGAAGATATGCCTGTGAAAAAATCGGCGATTGCTAAATTCAGAACGAAGACGTTTGAATTATCTTTTAGGTTCATGAATCGCAATACAACGCATATCACAAATAAGTTGCCTGAGCAAGCAACTACAAATACGATCTGCTGGAGACTGAGGAATCCAATCAGCAGCGATGGCAATCCTGGTGTATCACTACTGCTGATGTTGTTGTCTATTGTGGAACTATAAATGGACGTCGTGTTCAAGGCCATATTTAAAACTAAAATAGAAATAAAGGATATTTGAATTCACTCATCTTTGTAGTAGATTACTGGTAAACTACATTCATTCAAACTGTGTTAAGAACTAAACTGATTTTATAATCAAAATTATGATAATTGCTTTATACCTTTTACGCTACTTGACAAGGATAACTCTGCATATTTGTTCAGATTGTCCTTTGATTATACTTCTAAATATAAATGAGTATTTTTTTTTATGTTTTATCATGTTTATATGTTTTAAATATATTGAGTAAAATAACAAAAATATCTGTTTGTGATAAACTACAAAGAACAATTGGGATGGAAGCTCTTAAATCTTTGTAATATTTGGTGCTTAGGTTAGTGAACAGTACATAGCACTCAAAACATCTCGGGTCTTAAGCTTATATCGGTCATTAGCTTGCATTTGTCTGTATTATTTTAAAAACCCTTCTTGAAATTTAGGTCCTTTGTGCTTTAAAAATGCATTCTTCATTTATCATTCTAAATCTTCCGATTTACACAGCAGAAGGCTAAGTATCCAGCAATTTGTCTTAGTTAATACCGCACTCAGAAAATAAATGCCATACCTACTCTATTTCAGCTTGTCAAATGTTTTTCGATGAAAGTTTGATGTATCATACAAAATGTGATTTTTAGCTAATTGATTCCTTAAATTTCAAAAAATACTGGAACCTCATTCAGACAAAATAGGCAGGTTTTTCTAAATACAGCGTGCTTGGATGATTCTGTTGATGATATTTTTAACAGTTGGCTAACTTAAAACTTTACATTTTATGGATTGTTATGAGGCTCAACGCAAATCAACGTCGACATGAGTGATTTGAAGCAACTCTAATGTATAAAGATATGCAATAAAAATAAAGATTTATATGAGTTAAAAAACAAAAAAATATGATGTGCCACTCTATATTCAAGATTAGGGAGACAGAACTTTTTGCGGTAAAAATATAAAATAATTATTAAGCAAAATCGATGAATAGTTTTCCTAAAAGTGATCGGTGTAAAGTGTAAACTATAAACTTTTTGGGGGCTGATGAGAAGGTATCGTTTTGCTCAATCAACAAAGGTCTCAAGTGTTTAAAAAAAGATTTTTGGAAATTCGGCTGTTTAACTGAATGTCATGACATAATGTCAGATAAACGAATTAAAAATTTTAATCTGAAAAATCCAATATAGTTTGAAATATAATACTTCATTACATAAGTGCGGGCGTTAGATTTCTCCATTACATTGTTTTACATATAATACGGTGCTTTTTATCGCCAACTACTAGTAAGTAGTATTGTTTTTGGTCCTCGGTGAATGCTGTACGATGACCTATCATTGTAATGTTAACAACTATGTCATTTGGTCTGTTTTTAAAGAGTGTTGTCTCATCGGCAAGCATACCAAATGATCTCATTCGTTAGATTTATTATATCTAATTAAGCAGCTTCACATGCATCTATAATTCTTTTTTTTTTTCAACATTATTCAATAAAACCTGAGAGGAGCTTAATGTATATACTTCTTACATACACAGATGCTTTTTTATAAGTTTTCCAACGGTTTAGAAATAGTATATAAAAATACCGAACTCCAAACCATGGTAGATATGAACACAACTACGAAATTCCTGGCTTTGCACGATTGAAAGAACATTGACATGTTAGTATCTCAGACCTTGATTTAAACTTTTCGTTCCTGTTCTATTCTAATTTATTATTCGTTATAATATCCATGCTTACCTTACTCTGTTTATTCGTCACAAGAGATGTCTTAATATCGCAAATTTATGGTCCTTTGAAAGCCATGAATACTTAACCCTTTGATAACACAATGAGTTTACTGTTTTCATTACATCAGCTCGTCAAAGATTATAAGGCTTATGCTAGTTAATTGTATTTAAAATGATAAATGCGAATATGATAATCACAAATTTAGTTATGAGGACGACATACCTTTCCTACGATTATAGCTTAACATTTTCTGTAATTCAGAAATCAAATAATTTTATAACAAAATAAACAAACTCTAAGGCATATTTAAGAAAGGGAACTTCATATACTTAAAGTAACATAGACCGTTAGTTTTCTAGTTTCAATGGTTCAACGGTTGTTATTTCAGGGTCTTTTATAGCTGAATATGCAGTATGGGTTTTGTCTACCAGTGACCCAAACTTGTTAGTTTCTATGTAATTTGGTCCCTGTTTGAGAGTTGTCAATTATACCACATTTTCGTATTCTAATATCCATTTTGTAGACAGCATACTTCAGCTTATTTTGTGTGTTTTTATCTTCTTAGCTTTTTTTCAGCTGTTCAAAATATGAAGAGGAAAAACGAATTACTATGATATAATTTATTTTCTTCTGCAATCTGACAACTATTGTTCAAATAACAGGTATACAGTGCGTTTTGGCTTTATTTATACTTGACAATGACAATGAGGGTCGGCTTAAAATAAATCTTTACAAGAAAAGAGATGATTACAGCTCCCTAATTGTGAACTTTCCATGTCTATGTAGCAACATTCCAGCAACGCCTGCATACGGAGTATGTATCTCCCAGCTGATACGATATTCCTAGGCTTATATTTCCTGTCATAATTTCCTTGATAGAGAGTGGCTGCTCACAACACTTAATTTTTACTCGACATTCTTTATTTGTCTGATTATTTTTTAATAATTCTTAACATAGTATGCATTTGTCTAATAATGTTATTGATTTTTCTTGACAAGTGTCTTGACAGTATGAACATTGTCTAAAAAATTTTCTTCCTGTATCATCTGATAAGAGTCTCGATCAGTCTTGACATATTCTTGACATTCTTAATAATGTCTGAATTTGTCTTGATATATTCTTCACAATCTAAATAATGTCTGAATATGTCTTGACACATTATTGACAGTCTTAAAGCTGTCTGGATATATCTCGACACATTCTTGACAGTCTTAAATATGTCTTGACACTATCTCAACAGTATAGGTTTGCTTGAAATGACAGAAATGGCAAAAGTGCCAGTCAAATTTGCTTTACTAAAATAGTTGACTTGAGGCAGTTTTAAAATGTGACCATGTGTCTCTTTTGGACCCCACAATTCGTCTTTTGTGTAAGGGTGGCTAAAAAGGGGGAGCTTTCGTTTCCGTCAAAGAATTTGTTCTCATCTTGATTCAAAAAAGACTTTTGTAGTGTAAGGTACTATTAAACAAAGAGTTCCAAATGATGATTTTCGTTAATTTTACAGACGACATGTACATCAAGAGTTGGTTGACCGTTATGGAATATCCGTTTCACAGATGATAGCTGATATGTTCCTTATGCCGTAGCTAGAATCCTGTTCCCTTTTCACGAAAGGGATCCACCGAATAAGACTTATTGTCGGCTTCGTACTAACATGATCAACACGACGACTGCCACATGTGGAGCAGGATCTGCTTCCTCTGCCGCATTGCCTGAGGTCACTCTCAGTTTTTGGTGGTGTCCGTGTTGCATAGTCTTTTTTTTCTTCTAATGTTGTATTTTGTGAACTATTGTTTGTCTGTCTTTTTCTTTTTATGTCATGGCATTGTCATTTTATTTTCGATTTATGAGTTTCACTGTCCCTCTGATATATGTCACTATTAGTTTATGAAAATTTACTTTTGATAATAAACCGTTCTATAAGTTTGATGTTGATGACATAATCTTTGTCCGACACAAAACAACGTGCCTCGATTTGACGATTTAAAACCTAGATATTCATTAGAAAAGAGGGACGAAAGATACCAAAGGGACAGTCAAACTCATAAATCTAAAACAAACTGACAACGCCATGGCTAAAAATGAAAAAGACAAACAAACAACAGCACACATGACACAACATAGAAAACTAAAGAATAAACAACACGAACCTCACAAAAAAACTAGGGGTCATCTCTGGTGCTCCGGAAGGGTAAGCAGATCCTGCTCCACATGTGGCACCCGTCGTGTTGCTTATGTGATATCAAATCCGGTAATAGTCTAATTCGGTAGGTCACATTCATGAAAGGGAATGGGATTGTAGTTACGACGTAAGGAACATATCCGATATCATTTGTGAAACGGTTATTCCATAACGGTCAACCAACTCGTGATGACGTCCGTAAAATTTACGAAGGGATGATTTCAACTTCACCATTTGGAACTCTTGGTTTAATAGCTTCCTTGTGAGCAGCAACCCTCTATCAAGAAAATCAAGAGAGGAAATGCAAGCACGGGAATATCGTATCAATTGGGAGATATATACCCCGTAGGTAGGTGCTGCTGAAATGTTGCTACTTAGAAATGGAAAGTTCACAATTGGAAAGCTGAAATCATCTCTTTTGTCGTAAAGTTTTGTTTTCAACCGACCCTCATTGTCAATTTCTAGATGTAAGTCAAGATATAAGGCCGACTTAACTGTATCTGTAGTATCGTTTATCTCTAGCTCGATGGGATAGATGCGTTCCACATAGTTACCAAATTTTGAATTATTTAGTGAAAGAACATCATCTATATAGCGGAAAGTAGAGTTACAGGATATTGCTAACTTCTTATCTTTCTTCCTAAGAAGTTCCTGCATGAAATCAGCCTCATAATGATAAAGAATCAAGTCGGCAAGTAGAGGGGCACAGTTTATTCCCATTGGAATGTCGACAGTCTGTTGAAAAACACGTTCTCCTAACGTAACAAATATGTTTTCAATCAAGAAATCAATCTTGATAATATCAGTTTCAGAGAATTTTTTGTTTGAATCAGAGTGATCCTTTACAAAGTAGGATTTATCCCTCCCTAAGACAAGATACTTGTATCTACGTTGGCCATTCTTTTTTATGAAGCAAAGCAATACCAACTCTTGCAATTTGTCTCTTAGTTTGGAATGTGGAATACTTGTGTAAAGAGTAGAAAAGTCAAATGTTTTAATACTGTTACAAGATGAAAGAGAGTTAGATTGTATGTACTCTAAAAGATCTTTGGAATTTTTAACCTGGGAAACAAAATACATGCAAAGGACTTTCTTTATGATTTTTAAATGATTATTAAAAGCGATACTTGATATGACATTAAGGCTGGGATCAGCTGTTGAAATCACGGAATTTCTATCAAGTTAAGATTTCCGTATAAACAACTTTAGAAGCATTATAATAAAGTTAGTGAGTAATATATATTGTATCAGTGAAAACCAAAAATAAATTTAATGTTGATGACATATACATATATACTGGTTGTTTTTTTCAAATATATTTACAACGTGTTTCGAGAAAATGGTTTAACTTTTGAAACAATATACAATGGCCTTTCCTAAAAAAAAATAATGAGTAGCAAAAGCGAGACTTGATATGACATTAAGGGTCGGATCAGTTGTATCATTGCGGGATTTCTATAAAGTTATGTTTTCCGTATAAACAACATCAGAAGTATTAAAAGAAAGTACGTCAGTAATATATCATATATCATAGCTGAGAGAAAATAGTTAATCGACTTCAATTCTCATAACAATTTTCAATAATTTGTTCTTCAGTTATGCCATGATTTATACAATATATGTACAGTTAAATTTGCGCTGTGAATAAATTGATAAACTATCCAAAAAAAAATAAGGTACAAACTGCCTTAATAGACAAACTTGATTTAGATGGAATAACTTTAAACTCACCAACAACATGTTTTTTGGTATTTTAACAGATTGTAATAATTTAACAGATTTTTCTCTTAAAACAAATTGTGACTTTTTGTCCCATGGAAAGGTTATCTCCGCCGTTTCTGGCAGAACTTTTTTTAAATTTTTTGTCCCCAGTGCTTTTCAACTTTATATACTTGTTGACTTTCAAACTATTTTGACGAAACGCGCGTCTGCCGTATAAAAATGTAAGTCTGGTACCTTTAATAAATATTTGAATTAGTGTCAGTTTGCATGTCGAGTGATGCATGCACCTGTCCTAAGTCAGGAATCTGATGTACAGTAGTTGTCGTTTGTTTATGTAATTTATACGTGTTTCTCGTTTTTTATATAGATTAGACCGTTGGTTTTCCCGTTTGAATGATTTTACACTAGTAATTTTGGGACCCTTTATAGCTTCATGTTCGGTGTGAGCTAAGGCGCCGTGATGAAGGCCGTACATTGACCTATAATGGTTTACGTTTATAAATTGTTATTTGGATGGAGAGTTGTCTCATTGGCATTCACACCACATCTTCCTATATTTATAGCATTTTATGTTTACCCTGTCAACGTATAAGGTCTATTTTGGAGTTTTCTCTATTTCAAATCTATTGACTAGATTGAAACATCGGTAAACTGCCATCGCCCTAATTAATGCCTTTTGGGTTACAAGTTCTTCACATAATATTTTCTCGGTGTTTTTGTTGGGTGTTTTTCTATTTGATACCATCTGATGAGTTAAGTCTTTATCAACTGATTTTGATAGTTCGTTCTTATATTGTTTACCCATTCACATAATGTATAACTATTATGTACCTGTTCCAAGTCAGGAGCCTGTAATTCAGTGGTTGCCGTTTTATTGGTGTATTACATATTTGTTTTTCGTTTCTTTTTGTACATAAACCAAGCCGTTAGTTTTCTCCTTTGAATAGTTTAACATTTGTCATTTCTGGGCCTTTTATAGCTGACTATGCAGTATGGGCTTTATTCATTTTTGAAGGCCGCACGGTGACATATAGCTGTTAATCTCTGTGTCATTTGTTTTCTTGTGGAGAGTTGTCTCATTGGCATTCATACCATGTCTTCTTTTTTATATTGGCTTTCATTTATTGTGCGTTAGCGTTACTTGTGTGGATACTTCCGGATGTACTTACTAATAGGTGAAATTTTAAAATAATCGAAAATTTAAGATTGATACTTTAAGTCGGAAGAGAAATAGTTCACAATTAAAATAAGCTAAAAAAAGTATTGATATGTTGTGGAGGTCCTTTAAGGGATATTTGATATTTTAAATGGTGGGAAAAGGCTGACTAGATCTTTTTAAGATATAGAAAGATGTGGTAGGAGTGCCAATGAGACAACTCTCTATCCATGTAACAATTTATAAAAGTAAGCATGACCTACATAAGCAGACGACATCTACTGTACACCAGACTCCTGACTTAGGACAGGTGCAAACATTTGCAGCGGGATTGAACGTTTAAATGGTTCCAAACCTTCTCCCTTTTCTGAAATAATAATATAACATCACAATAAAGAAATACACACTATAAAATATTACCTTATATTTGAATTGGTTTCATTTGGATCTTAAATAAAAAGGAAGGATATCTAGAACCTTTTGAAATTTTGGTGAATAACCTTTTATGAGTAAGTGAAGTCTTACAAGAAAACAACTGGTGTAATGGGTCAAAAAAGTTTACCCTGTATTGAAAGGAAAACAACAAGGAGTTCGAACATCTGACACAAATTCGTTAACTTTACCTAAGTACATAGTAAACAAAAATAATCCAGTAAAGCGTTAAAGAGGCAACCAGTTTAAACCTAAGACTTATTAGTGACTTGATATTTCCTTACGTTTTATTTTGTTAGGTTTTTTGGAATTTTCCCCTTTTTTTATTAACCTTCAAGTTTGTAATCTACTAAACACCTTTTTTCTTTAAGTTTTTAATGGACACAGTGTATTCTGATATATTTATACCTTCAATTAACTACCAAACACTAAAAATGATTCCATTAATGAAAGATGTTAATCATGATCATTATGATTTAAGTACAACATGAAATTGATCGGATAACAGGTCTATTGAATATCACTAAATCTTTCGTATGACTTCATAATTAAGTCTACATATGATCAATAGGAACATAACGTTAATCTTTTTCCGTAAAGACCGTCTCATCAACACAGTTTATCGTGAAGCATTAGTTCATCAACAGAATTAAAAGAAAACAAAAGATACACAAGGGAACAAATTACAGTCATTAAAAGAATGACAGCATCTTGACCAAAGGAATCAATGATGAATGGACAAACAATGTAGGTTGTATTTCTGTAAATATTGACAATGCAATTTCCCATAGGAACTCCTTTTATGCATTTGTTATGGCTTAAAAAAAGTTTTGAAAAAACTTAACCTAGAATTGAAAGTTCATATGCACTAGATTGTTTTTCAAAGGTCAAACTATAGGGCTGTGCGGCATATTTTCAACGTTTATATGCCCTGAACTTTTCAAAGTTTAACCTAACACAAATTTTCTGAACTACCCCTACCTCGAATGAAGGGTTACCACAGATTTCAATGTAAAGAATATGCGCATGTATATTTACTGGTAACATTTCCAAGTTATGTCTCTATGAGATGGAACACAGAGAGCATAACTGGGAACCAGTATGTACACAAAATTGATTTTCTATCATATTAATTATCCAATCCTGCCTCTGTTTCCAGTCCACATATTACTGTATGCCTATTTGTCAATTAAATATAAAAAAGAAGATGTGGTATGATTGCCAATGAGACAACTATCCAAAAAAGACCAAAATGACACAGACATTAACAACTATAGGTCACCGTACGGCATTCAACAATGAGCAAAGTCCATACCGCATAGTGAGCTATAAAAGGCCCCGATAAGACAATGTAAAACAATTCAAACGAGAAAACTAACGGCCTTATTTATGTAAAAAAAAATACATTTTCTAATAGTCCAGTCGATTAGTGCAGATTTTTGACAAAATTGCTCAGATTGTGGTAAATCATGAAATTTGGCATAGTAGTAGTATATGTCATGGACAACATTTTAAGCTATGGACCCAATTTGAAAATCGAAATTGGCGGAAGAGGCGGCCATTTTAAAATGGCGGCCGTTTGATCTCAATAGATTAATAATAGAAAATCATGAAAATGATATTAGAGAAGATATTGACATGAAATCTGGTTGATAGAATAACAGATTGCCACAATATGTAGTCATTATTCGATATAATTAAAAATATGCATTGTGGAAGATATATACAAGTGTATTTGTTTGAGGTATATAAACAGGACAAAAAGCTAGCCTTTCCCCCTCCCCCGAGTTATTCTTCTGTTTTGTAGCGGGTACAAAAGCATTAAAACGCGGACACGAAGTGAATCATAAAATGAACTATTACTCTGAAAGCAATATTCGTGCAACCGCTTTTTCGACATAGAATAACAGGAGAAGTTTATTTTATACGTAGAAATAAAGCAAGAAAATTTTTGTCGTTTATTATAGTTGGCTGATTACTGGATAATTCGTTTTGTTGATGTTGTTAATTTGAAACAACTTTCATAAACCTTGATTGCAGACATAATGAATTTTATATCATACAAGTAATGTTATAAGAACACCAACTGCTCAAATGTTCTCAATTGACGTTAACAATATCTAACAATAAATGAAATATACATGTACATGTTTTGTCAAACCACACTCTGTTTATCATATTCTATCACACTGTCCTCCATATTAACATAGAGTAGTACAACTTAATACTGCCTTTACACATTTGCAATTCCTTAGTAACCGTTTTCACTTTGACTTACAAGTTAAGCGCATGCTGCAGGAAATTACTATATAGTCACATGGTATATTCATCACAATTGACAAGGACTGTCATCTGAGGACTTCATATATATTGATTTTTTGGTAGCCATCTTTATGATGGCCATTTTGAAAACATGAATTTCCTATATATCATTATTCGCTTATCTTATTAATTCACTGTTTGCATTCATACCATTTTTACTAATTTATGTTGGATATTCACAAAGAGGTCAGATAAGGCATGCACATATTTACAAAATTAAGATATCAGTATCAAAATTTCTGCTACTTACACGTTTGCCTAAGTAACTTTTTAATTTAACAGAAATTACGCATGTTACGTATATATTATATAATTTATGACCAAAAGTTTTATTTTTTTTTATGAAAAGATCAAATTTTAGATTTCGAAATTACTGGAACTAAATATAAGAAAAACATAATGGGCAATTAGACTGGAAGGCATGTGTGAAACGGCAAGAGAGGACATGTAAGGGTTTGCAATGCCAAGCAGATACAAACAGAACAGTCATAGACATTTGAGCTGGCAATCACTCTTTTGATGCAAGCATACGAAGATGTTGGGTCTTGAATTGGTTTTCCTTTCGCTCAATTCGAAACAGTTGAATGAGGGCTATTGAACTGCAGAAGCACTCCAGAATCACAAGGCAAAATGGCACAAACCATGTCAAACAAATTTTCAGACCTCAAAATATTTCATCAGCAAAAGGGAAAACATACTTCTGATGTTGAAGATAAGTTGCCAATTGAAAGGAAACAATAAGTAACCAGGCACTGTAAAGTAGAACTAGTTCAAAAAGAACAATGACTGCAATGTATTTTTTTCTGTGGTGATGTATCTGAAGATCTCCATGGTACATCGACATTTTCAAATCGAAAAAATAGGGCATGACTTTGTACTTGTACTACAAGACATATTCCCTTAGCCAAAGTAAGAGCTGGAGATGTCAAATCACAAGTATCATGCTTGATGATTGATGAAACTTGACAACATAGCAAATAGGCAGAATAAAAGACACAGAAAAAAAGCCAGGAATCTTTTATCCTTCGAGTGCTTTCCTAAATAATGAAATACATTGATGGCACAGGGTCTGGAAGAAGTATTGTACCAATCTCCAAGCTCGCAGATCACACTAAATTGTACAGTAAACGCCTGGAGGATCTCGGAGTTATCATGGAAGGAAGAACTGATACAACGCAGTTAACAAAATTGGAATGTAGCTGCTATAGGATATCTATAAGCATACAAGCAAGATAAATTAGTGCGCTTGATTTTCAACAAATGTAATCGTGAAGCTCTGAAACAGATCTAATAAAAAAAAGGTAAAAATGAAGGCATCGCCATAGCCATAGCAGGCAAAATATATATGCTTGATACTAAGAATAACTTTACAGGGACACTCAATAACAGCTGTTGACACGAATCAGTTCAACAGACATAAGTTTCCTTAGTAAGAATGATTGAGGATGGCCAAACATCAAGACATCAGTCCAGAAATATCGTACAATGGCAGACACGACTTACTGTTTCTCAGCTATAAAAGTTCAATTGTGCAACTCGTCGTTGAAAGGATACAACTGCAACTTATCAGTCCTCAGATAGAGAGTAAGATGTCTCAAAGATTGTGGAACTGATTCATTTGTAAAGCCTACATTGAATGTCCCTGTAAACCTTTTTATAGTAAAAAGCTTAACTCTTCAAACTTTTCTAGTTACTTTGATTATGAAGAGGTCTGCATCATCACGACTAAAAGACATGGCCTGTTTCAGAACTTCCCCAACTTATTCGTTGAAAATCCGGAGAAAGACGCAACCTTTCATGTGTGCTTGCATATCATCTTTGGCAGCTAGTATTCAATTTTTCAGAATTGTTGTATCAATCATTCCTTCCATGACAACTCATATTTACTAAGAACGTTTACTGTACAATTTACAAATATCATCAGTTTCAAATTTTAAAACAAGATCTGCTCCATAGTGTGAGTCGTCATTGTTTTCTATCAATTTGGCGAGCCCCATTCCATGGATAACAGATTCTTGACTTTTTTCTGTGTCTCGAATTCTGTCTAATTGCCCTGTCGTGCAGTTTTAACAAACATTTAGCATGATATCTGCTCCTGAAATATTAATCTCTAGCACTGAGTCTTGCTAAAAGAACAATGGTTAGTAGTTCAAGTGATAGTCACATACTCTATTGTCGATCATAATTGTCGAGGCTTCATGATGATAGTCAGATACCTCATCACGATGAAAGAAAAAATTTCCTGCTATCATATTGTTCTTGTTAATTCAACCGTGGCTGGTTATTTTACTGTTATTTTCAATCCGTGACTCATCTTAGACATTTTTCGTTTTTCCTGACAAAATATATTTTGATCTTAAGATTTGCTTTGACATGATAAGTACCTTTTGCCTTGTGATTCTCCCATTACATTGCCTTCACCAACTTGGAACAGTTGTATGCTTACAGAAAATGACTGATTACCAGCTAAAATGTCTGTGTCTGCTCTTTTTGTATTTGATTGACATTGCAAATCCTCATGTGTCCTCTCTTGGCGTTACGGAATTCTTTCCAGTCTATTTATTATTTTTTCAGCTCCATTGACTTAATACCTACATATTATTTCTTTTCAACATACAGTGGTCATAACTTATATTGTATATATGCATTTTTTTTTTTGGGGTGGTAAAAAAGTAACTAAGCCCTACATGCTAAACTGCAATTAAAAGAATTTACGCATATTTTTTAAATACATTTATTAGTTAACATATGCATGCCTTATTTCAGCACTTGGTGAATATATTATATATGAATAGCAACAGTCATATACATAAATTATAAGAAAAACTAGTTGTAAATGCATATAAAACTTAGCATTAATTCCAAAAAAAATAGAATAGAGAATAATGATATATTTGAAATAAACGTTTCCAAAATGGCCACCATTCAAGATGACCACCTAATATTTCAATAGTCCTCAGTTGATATCCTTTGTCATAAGATATACGAAATTTTATCAAAATTGGTACATGATTTCAAAATGGCCGCCCAGAGCCGCCATTTTGATTTTCTGAATTGGGTCCATAGCTATAAATGTTAGTTATGACCTCAACTAACAATCTGCCAAATGTTATGCTTTTACCACAATCTGAGCAATTGTTTCACAAATCGACTGGACTATAACTCAAATGGTCAATTTAGAATTATTGTCACAACAGTATCATTTGTAACCATATTTCTGACATAATTTACCTAATAAGTATACTAGAGGTGTACAAACAAAGTCATATTTGAAATAGTTGTAGGTATGCAGATACCAGTCTGAGATATAAATTCCCTTAAAATGTCATAGAGATGACTGCTAACATCTGATTTTTGCATAACTTCCAAGCATAGTTATTGTTTTCTATATCAAGAACTTAAAAATCATAAAAACATAGCATTTACAAGTTAAATTATTTGTTTTATGACCAAGGGGGTAGGCAGTTTTCTGTTTTTTACCCCTGGGTCCTCAAATTTCCTAAATTATTCTGCTGTTTCTAGCAATTTGGAATATTTAGTACATATTCAGGATAGAACACACTATTGTAAGTTTTGTTGAGATAGTTTTGTATTTCTAGCTTGTATTTTTTTATGCCGTGGTGACAGAAAAAGCAATTTTAGGTGTTCCGGCTTACTTTTTGGTTATCGACAGAACACAAACACCCCATAAATAATATTCAGGAAGGATCGATAAGTTTCAAGGACTGCGAAGAGTAAATATAAGCACTTCTTAACAATTTAACTTACATATATGCAAAACTTCAAACTTCAAACTTCAAATTCAAAACTTCCTCAGGCAACTTGATCTAGATCTAACCGCTCTAACCGCACTAACAACATTTCTCTTGTGGTATAACTACAAACACTGTAATTTTACAGATTTTTTCTTATTATAAACTTTTTTACTGAGGGTTGAAAATTTTTTTTGGATGATGCATGTTTACCCTGCTGATACATCAGGCCAATATCATTTGAAGATCTAACTTTTTTTTGTGTTGTTGCTTCCTTTTTTCAATTTTAAATCGATTGACTAGATTAGAACATCGGCCACTTGTCATCGCCCTAATTTTGGTCAAAAGCGCTTCATATGTTTATGTTTTAGGTAGCCAAACATTCTTGGATTTCATTTAGTGTGTGTTAGCGTAACATTTAAGGATACTAAAGGGTTGTACTGAGTTGAAATTACAAAAATCTAGATTTTAAGATTGATACTATCAGACGGAAGAGCAATAGTTCACGATCAAAATAAGCTAAAAAAAAATGATAGGTTATGACGCCCCTTTTCGGGATACTTGATTTTTTTTAAATGGTGTGAAAAGGCTGACATGGACTTTTACCTTATATTTGCATTAGTACTATTTCGTTCGTAAATCAAAATAAAGGACATCTGAAATATGCTGCAATTGTGGAAAATGACCTTATTATTAGCTATTGAAATCTTATATGAAAAGTAAGCAGGATCGAAACTTTAACCCTGTATTAACTGAAAAACACAAAAAGTCCGAACAGCTGATACAAATTCCTAAACCTTCATAATAACATCCCTAATAAGATTATTCCAGTAAAACGTATTGGAGGCAAAGAGTCTAAACATTGCTAAACGTGTTACTTTAGTGATTTGCTATTGCCTTACGTTTTATTTTGTTAGGTTTTATGGCATTTTCCCCTTTTTTAATTAACCTTCTCTTTGTATTCTTGTTAATACCTTTTTTTCTTTAGATTTAAATGGAATCAGTCTATTGTGATAGATCTAAATACCTCCAATTAGGTATCAAACACTACTTACAAAACAAACTTTAATATGACTTCATAATAAAGTCTATGGTCTATATGAACAGAACGTTAATCTATTCCGTAAAAATTGTCTCATCATCACAGTTTAACACGAAGCATGAAGTCATTTACAGAATTAACAACAGATTTCCAGGGCAATTAAGCACAGTAAATCGAAGAATAACAACACCTTGACCGAAGGAAATAATGGTGAACGGACAAACAGCATGACATACATAGTGAATCACAGATTTGTCATCACCAACCGAAGTAAAAAAAAATTTGCCGCATGGAGAGTATAATCTGCACATGCTTGCTAAAACATGTTATTTTAATGGAAACAGTCTATTCTGAAAGATTTATACCTTCAATTAAAATCCAACTACTTCTTGGAAACATATTCTTTTAATTAAAGTTGTTAAGCATGATCGTCATGATTTATTTACAAAATGAAATTGAAAAGATAAAAACCGAAGGAGTCCGAATATATGACACAAATTCCTAACCCTCACCTAAGGCTAAGTACATCCTCAACTATATTACTCCGGTAAAGCGTTTAAGAGGCAACCAGTTTAAACGTGCTACTTTAGTGATTTGATATTGCCGCAAGTTTTATTTTGTAAGGTTTTATGAAATTAACCCCTTTTCAATAAACCTCCAAGTTCGTATTCTGGTTAATACCTTTTTTCTTAAAGATTTTAAGATTTTAATAGATTGTGAAACAGTCTCTTCTGATAGATTTATACCTTCAATTAAATACCAAACACTACATGGAATCTTTATTCATTTTAAAAGATGTTAATCATACCAACATTGAAGTATTTTCTAGTGGGTAAATGACTTGTGCACTCACAAACTTATAGTTAAACTCATCATATACTATTATACAAGGATTGGAGTTTTGTATTTTCGCAAGCCGCGCGTTTCGTCTACAAGAGACTCATCAGTAACGCTCGAATAAAAAATTGTGAAATAATTAAACTTGAAGAGCATTGAGGACCAAAGTTTCAAAAAAATATCAAATACAGCCAAAGTAATCTATTCCTGAAGTAAAAAATAATTGGTATTCAAAAATTCAAAGTTTTGAGTGTACATGTAATACGATATTTTTTTTTCTCGGATGCAGTATGATTGTCGTTTACACTATTTCTCTTTTTATTAATGTAACTTTGAATAAGTTTATTAAATCTAGTATTTCCAAACCACCCCTATAAGATATAGCTTTTTGAAACTTAAAATTTTCTTTAACAATAATAATAGTCTTTTATTCAGAAGCAATACAGCTTATAGAATTTACATATATACAAATAAAATAGCATCAGTGAATAATTACATACATGTTTTATAATTACAAACAGTTTGTATCAATGGCAGAGAATGACAACAAATAATATAAATAATGAAATATAAGTATAATATTATGAAGAACGAATCTTATCAGCTTAATAAAGGTATTTACCTAGATTGTTAAGCTCTTTAATGTTATGAACAGACAATATATAAGTTTATAACAAGATGGTTTTTTCCAATAAAATGGTTTTATATATGTTTTCCTTATATCAGAATATCAGAATATAGTAAGCTTATAGTACTATATTGCTTTTATTTTATTTTCTGAAGATTAATTGTTTACAATTGCTAATTAACCATTATTACTAATGAAGTAATTACTAAGTATTACTAATTAACTAGACTTACCTGAAGCGTTAGTTAACTCTGTCTTTGATTTAGACACTTGCTTTATTTTAAATCGTTTTATCGACCAAGGCGGTAATATCTTCCATAACCTGATTGGACAATTTTATATCGCATTACGCTCAACTTTATAGATAATATGCACACGAAAGATATTTCCTCGTGAAATCAAGCACGCTTAAAGTCGATGTTTCTTTGGGCAGTGATTGCAATTCAGGTTAAGTAAAATTTATAAAATCTATAAACTAGATATTAACAACTATTTGTTATTTAATTTATGACCCCACAGAAACACGACGTTAGTCTAAAGCATCATTTTGCGTCTGAATTCACTATTTGTCGATTTGTCGCTTCTTTTTCTTTCAGTTTTTGTCATGGGATTGTCAGTTTGTTTTAGACTAAGGCCAAACAAATAATACATGTGCTTCCGCTAAACCTACCTACGCTAATTGTTAGTGCCTACCCTAACACTTGTTATGCCATTATGAAACATGGACTGTAAAAGCCAGACTGATTCCCTAGTTGTAACTAGCTAAAAAACGTTTTTAAAATAAAATGATATTGCCTACCTATCTACCCTATTTTTTTTCGTCGGTATGGGACTAAATAGATATTGTAGTTACATATATATATATATGCAGTATAACTATAAAAAGTAAATTCACAAAAATACTAGACTCCGAGAAAAATTCAAAATAGTCCCCAATCAAATGGCAAAATCAAAAGCTGAAACACAGCAATCGAATGGACAACAACCGTAATATTACTGACTTGGTACGGGCATTTTCTTATGTAGAAAATGGTGGATTAACCTAGTTTTATAGATTGCTAATCCTCTCACTTGAATGACAGTCGCATAAACATTATATTGACAACGATGTGTGAACAAAACAAACAGACATAATAGGTGAAAAAAGTCAAAAATACGGGTACAGCAGTCAATATGGTGGTCTTTAATCAATATAAAAACAAACAATTATGTAAACAAATATTTCCCATGACAAATAACACAAAGGCGGGTACATAAGTACAGTGCCACGTCATATGTAAAAAAGAAAAAAGAAACAGAAAACCCATATAGACAAAGTATATTAGCAAATACAAAAGACAATGATGTGTTCATCCTTTTAACAATATGACATGTAAAATTATGTTGCAATTTAATCGGAAATTATGGTCCAGTGATATAGCTACACCTGTCAAATGAGTATATCTTCAGAAAACATGTCAATGTTTTCATCAACCCTTTACTGTTGATTTATTTATATTCGTGGGTATCAATTTTCGTGGAGTAAGGTAAACTTACATGCTCGTGAATATATAATTTCATTGTGTTTGCGAATCTGCATAAAAGCCTATGAAAAATTTTTAATCGTTGAACATTTAATTTCGTGGTTCACCTTTACCCATGAAATCCACGAAATTGGTTTTAGAATAAAAAAATAAATAATCCATAGTACAAAACTATGAAATATTTTAGTTTTATTTATTCCTTTGTGACAACACATAGTATGCAATATGTGACCAAGCATAATAAAAAAAATACACAGTACACATGCATTACAGATCTTAAACATGTATATCAAACAATTTGGTGACTGTGGAGATGATAACGACGTTTCTTAGTTTATACATTACAATTGACAGTGACGTAGTCGTGGGCTCTATTGGGTTGTTATAAAGATTTATGGCTGAACAGATGTGTTTGTTTATATCAGCGAAAATATCCTACTTTTAACCTCCACAGTGAAATTTTTGAGAAAAAATATCAATATTCTTCAGAAATATAGAAAGTCTTTGCATACGACTTTCACATCACAAAACAACAGTTATCCTTCCATATTGTTTTTTCGGTATGGATTGTTACTTTATCATTCATGAAATTATTTCGTCTGTATGTATTATAAATAACTATATCATTTCTGACATACACAAAACAAAATCAAACCAACTGATTATTGACTTAGCGTACATATTCCCTCTCCTGGAGATATATATTATGACACAAGTCTGGTTTTTTTTTACAAATACGAAAAAATAGATGCTCTTAATGGTATTACCCAGATTCTAACTTCTTATCTAGGTCTATACTAAATATCCCATAAGACTGATCCTGATAGGAACTTGTTAAATCACTAAACTACGATGGAAAAAACGATAACTCAATATTACATTGTAGATCCAAAAAGAAAGTATTACCATAAATCACTCGTAACCAGACAAATGATGTTTTTATTTGAAAACCAAATGATGACATTAGTATATTTTATTAATCGATTTACACTAATATTTTTTTGTTTAAAGTGCATTTGATTCAAATATAATGGTGAGTGAGTGTCTCCTTAAATGCAAGTATCACCAACCATGCAAATCCACACTCAGTCAATATGGCCTAATGAGAATTGGACATAATCAGTTAAATTACGGATCTATTCAATTGACTGGTATCAAAGTGCATGGAATCTACATTGTAACTATAAATCTTTACTCCCAACATTATCTCTACAAATCATTCAAGTATGTTCCGATTACAGTAAAAATATACTATCTATTTGAATGCCTAAACAATTCTTGAAAAAGAAGCCACAATAAATGAATCACAATGATGTCAGTGGGATTGTTAAATCAAATTGTTAACTATCTGTTATGCTATCAAGCTGAAAAACAAGGCTCTCAGTTTTAAGCGCTTTTTAAAGGCCAAAATATTGTTCAAAGTCAATTAACAACAAAGGTTTTATATAGTCGTAATTTGAACTTGCATTCATGAAAACGATAAGGTAAAATATGAGCCTCTTCTTGAACATATTGAACTCACCTTGTTCGGTTTAAAACCCAATATGAAAAACATACCTGGGTGCAAAAAAAATCATGGAAACAACACGTTATATATTGTATGCGACCGAAACGCTTTTGTTGATCTACCTCAGGAACGCTCAATGCATGTCAAATATCTAAAAGCAAAGGGTGTAAATAGTAAAATAAAAAATACCGATTCTCCGAGAACAATTCAAAACGGGAAGTCCATAATCGAATGGCAAAATCAAAAGCACAAACACATCAAATGGACGGACAACAACTGTCACATTCCTGATTTGGTACAGGCATTTTCTTATGAATAAAATGGTGGTTTAACCTGGTTTTAAAGCAGCGCTAAACCTCTCTATTGTATTTATATATATATATTTGTGGAATATAGTAATTTTTTATTTTTTTTTATTTTAATGGGGAATTTTTTGTGACTTTTTACGGAATATATTTGAAATTTTTATAGAATTTTAAGCTTTTTAGTGTCTCATAAGTCGTTTTTATTGCTGGATATTGATTGTTTTATGTGTATATATTTATATAATGTTGCTTATATTTATGTCAATCAATATGTGACACTTTAATAAACTATTTACTTACTTTACTTACTTACTATGACAGTCGCATCAAAATCCATTATATTGACAACGATGTGTGAATAAAACAAACAGACAATTTTGCGCCTGTCCCAAGTCAGGAGCCTCTGGCCTTTGTTAGTCTGGTATGATTTTTAATTTTAGTTTTTTGTGTATAATTCGAAGTTTAGTATGACGTCCATTATCACTGAACTAGTATGCATATTTGTTTAGGGGCCAGCTGAAGGACGCCTCCAATTGCTGGAGGTTTTTTTATGATTTTTATTTCAGAAGAAATTTCAACAGAAATCACATGTTTTTCCTTAATCTTCTTTGGGTACAAAGTATGATGATAAAACAATATGTCCATCAAACTATATGTCCATGTTAAATTTTTTCTAGCTGTATTCTAACTGTTTTTGTGTTGTTTTTCCCATGCTGGTTAACTTTATTATGTTACAAGACGTGAACAAATAAATTAGATACATAAAAGACATGAAGCCATATAATTATTTACTTCCATTCCGTTTGAACTCTGGTAGATTGTTGTCTCATTGTAATTATATCACATCTCGTTATTCTAATATGACCTTCGATGACCATATATACAGTCTTTAGATCTTTACATAAAATTGCAATTATGTATTAAAATCAATACTCAAAGTTCTATATTACCATGACTAATACTCAATTAAGGTTCTGAGACAAAGAATGTGCCCTGTAATTATGTCATGCCAGATGCTACTAATGAAATATGACTGTATTCTTTATACAAAGAAATGAAATGTGCTTCGTCGAGTAACGTCTAATATAGTTATAATTTCAAGTGTTCAACAGACTTCCTTCTAACTTCTTAGTCTTCAGTTACCTGTAATCAGTATGACATTTAGATAATCATAATAATCAAAATATAGTGTTGTAGATTATATTTTGAAACATATTTTTGATAAAGAAAACTCAGTCGAATCGCTCACATACTTAATTTACTTTGTGGGTGAAAAGTAGAGTTTCATCTCCAAATCAATTATTCCGTAGGCATAAATTAATGTATTACTTACAGGTTGCAAGAGCGCATTTTTTAAAACCTTTTCCATAGGTAGAAGTGGTATCCCTTCATTTCTTAAAGATTATACATTATCTGGAGAAAAAAATTGTAGCAGTTCATGTTACTAGAAATGTCACGGTTGTGTAACAGCCACACAAATATATACATGTATGGTCATGCGGCAGAAGTGGGAGTGAAAATGCAGTTGATGAACAACGTCTATTTGTGTCGCTAAATAAAAGAAGCATTGTTTAATAGCTCCTACTTGCAGAAATTTAATGCATTTACTTTACTTTATAAAAAAGGAACTTATTTTTTCTGAAATTTTTAAACCGAAAAGGATAAGCATTTGAATAAAAGAGATTCCAATCCAAAACGAACAATTTGTATCTAAGAAGCTGGCATTTTAACTGGTACATTTCCTTAATTTGAATGTGTTTCTATATAAATCATACAGGAATCAATCGTTAAAAGTAGTTATTCATCCTGAAACTTGAATATAAAGCCTCAAAATCTGCAACACAGAAATCTAGGGAGAGATGTTTGATTAACAAAAGCATTGTAAACGTCTGCTTCTGCTCGCTGGAAAAAGATTATGGGTACGATTCCTTCCGTGCAATAAATTATTTGGTACTAACAGTTCTCAAAAAAAAGAAAATTTCTTCAATTCAAACCCGCCGCCCTGTGTCAAATATAGCCGACCATTATTCGTTCATTATTCGCTTATAAATACGTGTGTTAATACGCTGCACTTTTTATAAACTGTCTCTAGTGTTCGCTATCAATTCTCAGAGGTGAAATAACCCTATCAGCGTGTATGTACCCGTTTCGGCGCTCATGTATATATTTGTGTGGCTGTTATAGTAGGGTGCCCAGTATCGAAAAAGACGTCTAGTTAACGAGTTTAAGTTAACGGATAACACACGGCTATATTTATATGCAAACTATTGCAAAATCATTATATTTTCCAATCATGAATGTCGTCGTAATCTCCCGTGGTCACGTTTTTCAAACTTTTGTGGTTTCTCAGGGTACCCAAAAATACCTCATCTTACAGGACATCTTCAACACGAAAAATAAAATTATTGCTTTCTGTGTTATCTGTTTAAATGAAACTTATCATTTAGCTTAAAAATTAAATTTATCATAATACGAAAGCTGAAAAGATTTATATTATTTAAGTACAAGTATTTAATGATTTCAGTAAGACTATTTTTTTAGCTGAAATTTACCACATTTTGAACGAAAGAAAATTTATTGCGTGTTACTTTCATGTGATTTTTACTCTGATTGCATCAATAAGACATGGTTTATATGTGTGCCAAATATCTTTCGTGTAATGTTAATCGGTGAGAAGAAAATAGCAATTTAAAACACAAATTTAGTGATAATTCTGCCTTGTTTCAAAGACGCCTTTTCTCGAGACGTTAACCGTTTTGTAGCTGACACTATAGGTCATTATATAGGACAATTGTCACTAACTTCTTTTCGTTTTTTTTTGTTTTTTTTTTTGCTTTTTATATAGTCGATTTGTATATTTGGAATAATCCAGTTAGTTTGAAGATCGTTGTTTTGTAATTGGAAACATTTTTTTTGTTGGTTTTTATAACTTTAATTGTTTCTTTTTCAAATCCTTCGGTCAAGTTTCAGACCCTGAATATGGCACACATTCACAGTCTTGTTAAACTATGCCCATCAAGCCCGAAACGAAGTAAGAATGAAATACAATGGAAAAAATATGTTATATGTCAGGGTTCTTCGACTAAATTGCTTAGTGATATACGAGGAATTAGCACAAACAAAAGCTTTAACGAGGTTATGGGATCACGGAAAGATTTTAGTTTATTGCATAATGCTTCAGACCTAGACCATCTCCGTACTGCATGATTACAAAATATTGTACCATCATTCTTGCTATTAATCTTACACTAGAAGACACAACTGCAGTTATTTTAAAGCTGAATCAAGTTCGTTGTTCGTCTTAAAAGTGTTTCAGGTCATATATAAAAGGTCGTCAAATTCCTGACTGGAAAAAGTTTCTTTGAGTCAGTGAAAACCAGCAGGCCTTAATCAGATTCATTTTTGAATCGATTGTTCAGTATCATACATATGGTCGATCAACAGTTACTATGATATATAGGAAGTCATGTTCTAGCTAGCACCTTCAATGACTCTAAATCAGTTAAGAATTTTTCGAAGGGGTATTCAGGTTTTAAGAATTACTTTGTACGCCCGGTGAAGTAGATACTCGCATGATTTTACATGTATTCATGTAGACAAAGAGTTCGGTGTGAAAGGAATCAAGGTTAGGATAATAATAAAGTCACAATACACAACTGTTCGATTTCATTTTTCTGTATGTACCTTATAAATCATTTTCAGCTATTGAATGAAAGTGAAAATTAAGCAGTCTGTAACAATAAAAAAAAACACATCTACTCAATTTTGAAATCGTAGGAATTATAGTTATAATCTATCCAGTGGGGATTCCGAAAGATATGTAAAAAAATAAATAAAAAAAGACCCTGCACTATGTATACTAGCCTCGATCATAATTTTCTATTTGCATTTGTTGTTGTTTTTTCGTGTTTTTGTCATGTTGTTGTCTGCTAGTCTTCATTTTATAAGTTTTTAATGATCCTTTGGTTTTTCACGCCTTTTTTGTTTGCAATTGTTTTAAGATACATCGGTGCTGTACGTAACCCTCTCTCTTATTATATTTTTTGAATACTTGTAGACATTAAAGCCAATTGTTGCTTATTTAGTCATCTATATATATGTAGGATTGGGTGTTTTACCTGTTTCTAATAGACGTTTTGTTTTCACAACTTTTACCCCCCTCCCCCCCCCCCCCCCCCCCCCTTTCTCTGTTTGCAGTAATTTTTACTTTTTTAAACCAAAGCTATACGCAGAGCTTTATATTCAACCAAGTTCGACGTTAATTTTGAAACAAAACATTTAAATATACTCTTTCAAACCCAATAACAGAAATCTGATATTTACTTAGAAATTGACGAACACCTTACTATCAAAAGACGTGAAAAACACTTTTTGTTTGCGACAAACGATTAAAGTTAAGATCTAGAAAACATCTTTAGATCTTACTTGTAACGAATTGAATACAAAAAATTGATATTTAGAAATTGAAATAGGTCAAGGTCACTGTTATTTAACAGCTGTTTGAAAATTTCAAATTTGCACCCTATATGCAAAAAAGTCAATTTAAAGTCATTTTTGGCGATAAAAATATGAAATAAGTTCTAAATGTAGATACAAAAGACATTTTTTCTATAAATTATTTGTTTTTATCTTGCTCCAAATGCATAAATGTAGGCGAACCAAGCTATCTAAATGTGACAGTGCATTTTTCTTGATTTTTTGCTTTGACCTTTGACCCTGATTTAAAAAAATCGTGACCACGAAAGACAACGACGACAACGCTATTTCGATGAGACATGTTCTCCTCTTTCCAATGATATGAAATATAGCCGTGTGTTATTCCGTTAGGGCAAATCGATCAAATTTGTTGATTGGGCACCCTGCTATTACACAACCATGACATTTCTAGTAACATGAACTGCTACAATTTTTTTCTCCAGATAATGTATAATCTTTAAGAAATAAAATAGGGATACCACTTCTACCTATGGAAAAGGTTTTAAAAAATCATTTTTTCAAATAAGTCATTTAAATGGAGATAACTCTTTTAGTACAAAATTTATACAGTATATATAGGGAAATTTTCATTTTTTACTTGTAGCAAGAAATCTAGTTCGGTGACACCATATTTTTTTCCCTTAAAATATGTTATAAAACCTATCTTCTCGTATTTCATTTAAAAATTTCTTTTTATGCACAAAAATATGTTTTTTCATTACTAATCTAAGCAATTCTGGCAATTTTGAACGACTTGTACTTTGAAAAATAGCGTGGTAAAAAGGGACTTTTTAAAAACGTTAATTATTACTCTAACGAAAAATCGTAGCTTCTTTATCATTGTATGTAACATATTATCTACATACTAAATTCAATCAGCGTACGGGAGGTTCATGTCCATCCTGTTACCGCTACTTAAATCAGCCATTAAATTATTCTCCGTATGAATATTGAATCAGTCAGTGTTGGTTTCAAAAGTGCAAAGTAATCTTTACATTTAAAACGCATCGTTTCTTGAACGACAGTGTAGAGAAAAGAACTTTCAAGACATTTAGTGCAAAAAATATAGAGTGTACTTTTTCTTATGTCTATGCTGTTACCAACAATGTTGATTAATTACACCAACAGTATGCTTGTTATGTTCTTCTCATATATTTTAATAAGTATGATGGTATGATACTAAACCCGTAACGGGAAGGATTGTGCCTGATATTCATATGATGAAGACATAATCCTTCAATCAGTTTAATTGAAGTCTGGAGCTGGCATGTCAGCTAACTGCTAGTAGTCTATTGTTATTTATGTATCATTGTCCTTTTGTTAATTTCTTTGGTTAAATCTTTTGACATCAGACTCGGACTTTTCTTGAACTGAATTTTAATGTGCGTATATATATTGTTATGCGTTTACTTTTCTACATTGGCTAGAGGTATAGGGGGAGGGTTGAGATCTCATAAACATGTTTAATCCCGCCGCATTTTTGCGCCTGTCCCAAGTCAGGAGCCTCTAGCCTTTGTTAGTCTTGTATTATTTTTAATTCTAGTTTCTTGTGTACAATTTAAAGTTTAGTATGGCGTTCATTATCAAGTATATATTTGTTCAGGGGCCAGCTAAAGGACGCCTCCGGGTGCGGGAATTTCTCGCTACATTGAACACCTGTTGGTGACCTTCTGTTGTTGTCTTTTCTATGGTCGGGTTGTTGTCTCTTTGACACATTCCCCATTTCCATTCACAACTGTATTGTAAAAAGTGCAATAATGTGTTGGAAACCAAAGTCCCAATAGAAAACCATAATCATTTCACCAAAGGGAGTAGTTATTTCACAACAGCAATCAAAAACGAAGAAATTTTTCTATCCTGTTATGTCTATCCTGTTACTATGGTTGCTATGGTTACAGTAACAGGATAGACAATTGTAGACAAAAACATCGTTAAAAACGAATGAAATTTTTCGTTGTTTCAACACATCTTAAGGTTATAACGTCTTAATCTTCCCAATTAAGCATTTCCAGGTGCAATACTGATATCGGTAACAGGATAGATAAAAAGGTAACAAGATAGACTTTTATATAACGATATATCAGAAACGGACGTTCCTGTTTCCAATGAAATAAAGAGACAAGTAAACTAACTTATGAGGGATTTACTTGATGTTGGGTTTATTTGAAAGGGTGAAAAAATGCCGAACAATATAAATTGCTTTCTTAGACTTGCATTACTGATGGTAATTTTTACAACCTTTGAAAACCAATTTTTAGAGGTATTTTTCAGTACAACCTGGAAAATTGACAACAATCTATTATTTTACAGAATGAATATATATAGAAGATTATTCTCTTGAAAACCATCTAATTGGCTACGTAAAACCAGCTTAACATTTTATCTAAACCTTTTCTTAACAACCCAAATGATTTCTTTTGAAAATGGTAACCATGGTAACAGGATAGACAAAATATTGTACTACCGATCAAAAAATGTTTCAAGATATTCTTGTATGACATCATTAAGATTGCATCTTTTAATATGCTGTTCTTAAAGCACTGTTTGTTTTGATTTGCTTATGTAGAGGGTTGTTTGATTAAGTAACTTTTAATATTTTTTTCAATTTCAAAATTCGACATTTTTTTAAAATGACCCATGTACGATATACAATATACGTAAAAGGTTGTCAGTTCAACATTATTATATTTTTTATTGTAATGATGGATACTAACATTAAAATGGCCTTTTTACATTTTTAGTTCTTCAAATTTGTATCGCTATCAAGTTATAAAGAATGGAAAATATTAGGCCCAAGTGCCAAAATATAAGAATATAGAAAATTAAAACGGTGGACTGCAAAAAATAAAGAAAAACTGACAGAAAGGAAGACTGCCAACCAACACTCATATCAAAGGTTAACAAAAAATGAATATCAAAAGGAAAATATACCTAGCTGTTTGAAAAAGGGTAACTGTGCAAATAATAAGGTTAGAAGGACATGCAAAATACTTATGCAGATTTTTACAATAGTCATACTGATCAAAACAAAACTACTCACATACATGTATGTAACAAACGAAAAAATATAAATTTACACAAAATTGACTGCTGTCTCGAAACAATATCACGAATATGTTAGACCAGTCTAAATCGAGAATGATCAATCTCTACCCACAATTTACAAAAACATGGACCGCAATAGTACACTATTGAGTCAAATAGTTCATAAATACTGTAATTAGATAACTTGATGAAATTGAATCTGAATTCCTATTTATCTATATTGTAATCATTTAAAATGTTTATGGTGATGAATGTTGATGACATATATCTTGATGGTTTTGATCGACTTACATTAAATATTTAATGAATTTTCCTGAAACTGATGCCAGCTCTCAACCAATTTATTTTAAACCATAAATGTAATAAATGGGAATAATATACGTCATTAATCTTTTAATCGGTGTGTTGTTCTTTTTCTGTCTCAGTTTGTTGTTTTTGAAGATTTATTGTTATTCAGCTGTGTCATTTTGGACTCTTGTGGAGTGTTGTCTCATTGGCAATCATACCACATCTTATATATATATATATATATATATATAGGCAATCATACCACATCTTTTTTATTGGCAATCATACCACATCTTTTATATATATAAAGCAAAATAATCTGCCTTTTTTTAGATTTATTTCAGCAATGATCTCAGTTTAATTAGTATTTGATTTTATATAGGTGAAGAGTTACATACGGTTAGTCCAAATAACTAGCCTGTCGTCTGCAATTTTATTTTTTTTTTTCGCAGAAAATACTAAAATAGCCTTGCAATACGTCCTAATTAATTGGGCTAGTGAAGCCTATTCGGTAAGTTATTTCAAGGTTTTTAATGGTAATGACAGAGAAATATACAATTCCATTCTCAATTTTATTTAAATATTATTATTATTGCATCACTACGGGAGCTACCATTCGAATTGTATGGAAAAGGGGGGGGGGGGGGGCTAGGATGAAGAATTGTGTCCTGCATTATTTTCACGAGTTGTAATCTATGTCCTGCCTTTTAATTTTTCTTTCAATTCGGTACTGCCTACACTGCATGACATATTGGTCATTTTTAAAAAATGTCGCATTAAAGTTAAAGTTAGTTTACTTTTCTCTTTATTTCATTGGTAACAGGAAAGTACGTTTCTGATATATCACTATATAAAAGTCTATCCTGTTACCTTTTTTATGAGGCTCCGTTTTACTATTCATTCACTATTTTCTGATATCAAAAATTTAATTTTTGCTATCAATAAATTAATTTTTTATATCAAAAAAATATTTTCTGATATCAGAAAATGGATTTTTTGATATCAAGAAATCTATTTTTTGATATCAAGAATTCCTTTTTTTGGAAAAAGTACACTCTATATTTTTTCACTAAATGTCTTGAAATTTCTTTTCTCTACACTGTCGTTCAAGGAACGATGCGTTTCAAATGTAAAGATTACTTTGCACTTTTGAGATCAACACTGACTGAATTAATATTCATAGGGAGAACAATTATGTCAAACCGTTCTCGTCAAAACTATGTTTAAACCATTTTTCGAAAAATTTACACACTGAAAATTACAAGAACGCACAGTGAGATTTAAAAACTTCAAAACACACACTGAGAATTAAAAATTACGCACTGAGATTTCAAAAAGACGCACTGAGATTACAAAAATGAAAAACACACACTGAGAATATCAGATTATTACATGGCATTTTTCATATCGCATGTATTATCAGCCTAAGGTTCAATATCAGCCCAAGAGCCACATGGCTCGAGGGCTGATATTGACCGAGGGCTGATAATACATGCGATATGAAAAATGACATGTTATGATCTTTTTATCATATGCTTCAACAGTAAAGAAAAACAACAGATTCATATATTGATCCTTCTACGTGGTTCCTGAAAAGAAGTTGAAAGAGTAAAAAGTTCACGGACGTCGGACCCAAAATTTGATACATTCAATATGAAATCTTTCTATCATATGCCTCAATAGAGAAAAAAAAACCCACATTTTTATAAGGGCCAATCGACAGTAAAATAATTCAACAATATACATAATGAACATTGTTTGGAAAAGTCAACTTTTTTAAAGTAACTTTCTAAATTATGTTTCAGAAAAACTTAAAAAATACATTGATTTGATAATTTAAAAAAAATAATTTTTAATTTAATTTAATTATTTTACACAATATACTTTCCAGTATTCAAATAATTATTTTGTACACTACTTTGTAATGTTTTTCACTGAAAACGTAGCATTGAGGTGTATTTTCCGGAAATTGCCGAGTATCACCGGAATGCCATGTGATAACGTTACGGAAAGGCATGTGATAACAATCGAAGCATGTGATAAACTTTTCATATCAGCCCGCTAAGCACCAATTCGAAAAATATGGAAAATACTTTAATTTAATGCTATTATCATACGGTAAAAATCATATGTTATTTAGTCTAAGTATATGATAATTGAATTACACACTGAGAATAGAAAATTACACACTGAGATTTCAAAAAGACACACTGAGAATAAAATAAACTGAAAACACATGCACACTGAGAATTTGAAATTAAAACACTGAGAATTTAAAATTACACACTACGCACATATCTAATTAGCATGCTTAATCTGAATCTATTACAAGCTTAAAACAACTAGGGGACAGAACTCGTTAGTCCTTCGATTTAGTTCCAAATTAACTTTAGAAATACAAGAACAAGAAAAATACCCTCTAGCTTACACTTATTACAAAAAATAAACAAATGGTGAAAAACTTTATTAAAATTATAAGAAAACATTAGAACAATCTGCAAAAAAACAAAGAATGCAAAATTTTTACTCAAGTGTCTATTATAGCATATAAACGTAACAAAAATATAAAAGATTACCTTGCAAAATCAGGGTAACAGTTCGGGAAGACTTTTGAAAAGGGACCCATGCTTAAACGATTTTAAGTAAAAAAAAATCCAGATACACTGGTAGTAATGATCTGAATAATAGACAACAAACTTATGAATATGAGCGATGTTAAGTCTTGAATTTTATTACGAATCATCGGTTGGTTGAAGAAATCGCATTTCAGTACAATGACAAGAGTTCTTAATTAAGATCAAGATATTAATCTGTTGAATTATTCATCTCATGAATATTCATAAGTAATTTGCATATTAATCTCAGTGTGTACTTTTGAAATCTCAGTGTGTAATTAACAATTCTCAACGGTGTGTTTTTCAATTTATTTCATCTCAGTGTGTCTTTTTTTGAAATCTCTGTGTGTTTTTAATTTTTTTTAAATCTCAGTGTGTAATTTCGATTTCTCAGTGTGTTATTTTAGGTTTTTAAATCTCAGTATGTATTATTTTTTCTCTCGAAAAAATGGTTTAAACACAGTTTTGACGAGAACGGCTTGCCATTAACAATTTAATTACTACGTGACAGCTCAGTTAAAAGTAGCGGTAACACCGTAACAGGATATACATGAACCTTCCGTACGCTGATTTAATTCAGTTAGCAGATAATATGTTACATACAATGATAAAGAAGCTGCAAATTTTCGTTAGAGAAAAAATTAAAATTCTTAAAAAGTAAATTTTTCGCATTGATATTTAGTACGTTGTAGTGGAGTTGGTGCTTTGTTGGCAATAGTTGTTTTGTGTGTCTAGTGTCATATTTTCGACCACCAAATTGATGACGTATACACATCAACACAAGCACATGTTCAGAAAATAAAATGGGAAAAGGAAAGAAATTGGTAAAGTATTTATTTGTAGATTTCTGCGGGGAAAATGAGGATTTTATCTGTAACGGAGAATCATATTCATTTTTAACAATGCATATTTTTCTATGAAACTCACATCACTCGGGCCAGGAATATAGACTGTTCTCAGCTCGGGCCTAAATTATCCATAATCCAGTAATCAGTCAAGGGTCTAACTTAAATAAGTTATTCATTTGTGTTATTAGAGAAAAATAACATGCATGTCGTTATTGTGGGCTAAAATATCAAAATACTGTAATAACATATAGTTTGTTACATGTTTCAAAGGGACAATATACAAACTTTATTTTGTTAAATTTTTCACAAGTTCTATTGCTATTATAATTTTCTTTGTGTATACTTAACTTTGCAAAGATATAGTATAACAGTTCATAGTTTACCAATCATGCATAGTACACCTATGTTATTACAGAAAATATATTCCTGCAATAACTAAATGGTGTTATTACAGCTTCTCTAAATCTCTTTAAGACTTTGCTCAGACATATATCACAATGTATTTCAATTTATTGTAAGAAATGATGATCAGAACTTGTAATGAGGCACTGCGCAAGATTCCAAGTAATTCCCAAGTGTCTCATTTACTCTCATATAATAAGTTACATGCCTGTAATAACTAAGCCTTGTTATTACAGCTTAATTTTCCCTTAAAGGCCTTGTCTCATTGATTTACTATGGTTGATCAAAATTGTATTAATGGAATTAGAAAATTAGTTATCAAGGTAATATATTAAGCCACTGCGCAAAGTTCAAGTATTTCAAGTGCCCACAAAAGACAAAATATTTATGATATATTTAACTGATAACAAACATATGTTACTACAGATTAAGGAAAAAATAGTAGACAACTCATGAAAGTGTCTGTAATACAATGTAACACATGCATGTTATTTTTCTCTAATAACTTATTTAAGTTAGAACCTTGACTGGTAATCGCTTTCATTCCATATTAATATAAAGCCATGTAAGGGAGCTACCATTTGATTTTTATGGGGGGGCTAGGATGAAATTTGAAAAAAATAGGCAGGACAGGAGTTTTGAGTAAAAAAAAAAGGCAGGATGAGACACTTTGCAAAAAAAAAAAAGGCAGGATGACAATTTAGGTAAAAAAAAGTCAGGATAAACTATTAAAAAAAAAGGCAGGACCAAATAGAGTGAAAAATAAAAAGGCAGGACAGAGATTACAACTAAAAAAAAATGCAGGACAAAATTTTTCATCCTAGCCCCCCCATAAAAATCAAATGGTAGCTCCCTAAGATTGCTTTATAAATTTACCTCTTCAACCAATACATCAATAGTAGTTTTCTTCATTTCCACAAAAATGCAGTAGTATCCCCATGGGGCATGAACCCCATAATTTTTTATCTGTTCATAATATATTTTTTTCAATGACAATGTCTTTTTGCTCTTACTCACTATGTAATGAGGGTTGTGATAACAGGCACTTGTTTCTATCCATGGGAAGGTCGATTATCCATATTAAAAGAAGAAGTTGGCTAATGAAAACAAAATTGAGGTCATGTCTCCACTTTGGATGCTTTTTGTACCCTTAAAGCTGGGAACAGTACCGTATATTTAACGGGAAACGAATCTGATAGGATTATAGTATAAAACTTGCTGAGATTTATAGATTTTGGTAACGTCTGACTAAAAAGCTATCTGAACTGCTCAATAAATTAACCACTAAACTCTAAATCATAAATAAATACAATTTTATCACAAAGAAGATATACATGTATTTTGCATTATAAAATTACCAAAATAAGTTTGGTTTATGTGATGTATAGTGTTTTATAATTGTTTGGGAATTAGGGTACCATCGTGGTAATCACCCCCAATTTTCTTATCCCCCAGTTTGCATTCTCATTCTGTGATGAAATGAATGCAATTTTAACAAATTTGAAGTGACAGAATACAAGTTGTTGATACACTGACATGACTGACATCACTATACAACTGGTTTGAATGACATTTTATTGATATTATCAGAAATTATTAGGATAATAGCAAGTCAGTATTTTACACAAATTCTGACAAGTATACGTAATAATTAATTGCCCTATAGCTTGAAATCATTTTTTTTTTAGTTTTCTCTTTTAGGTGGGACACACATTTTTATTGACAACCAAGAGCTAGCTGAAAGAGAAAATGTATCCAGATCTGTGGAAAGAAAATTTACTTTAATAGTCATTAATTAAATAATCTATATATATTCATGATATTGTCATATAAACACATGTTTGTGACAGTGAACAAAAAACTAACATACACTCATATATATAATATATATATGTATATATCAATTGTTGCAATTAATGATGACACAAAATAACAAATCTCTTTTAACTGAAACGATGGTGAACCAACACTTTTGATTTGCGTTCTGTTTTATGGTAACAAAACTACACTAACACAAGTACATGACTTTTCATTCAATTTTATATATTTATATTATTAATTAATTCCTTTACAGGGACGGTCTGCCAAGAAGGCTAGGGCAAGTCAAACAGGAAATGTAGAAGAAGAATTTAAGAAAGCACCCCATTCCTTTGTATTCCATCGTGGACATGTTGGAAAGAATATCAAACAGTTAATTACAGATATGAGACATGTGATGGAACCCTATACAGCCTCAAAGTTAAAGGTATTATTACTTGTAAACTTACACATGTTACATTATTACACTGTTTATACACTGCTCAGAAATTAGTTGAACAACAAACAAAGTCATGAATGTGTCTCTATCATGTCTATATATACCTGTAGTACTGATTTAATGGAAATGGATACATGCAGTTGGGCTTGGATTGAGTCAGACTGACATCCTTTTTGATGGAATTCTAACTACTAAGGATATACAATTGTTGTATTGTTATTTGTGGGAAACTAGTCATTCCTTTCACCTGGTACTATTACCCTTCTCAACCAGTGATCAGTATCGTCTATATAAAGGAAATTTCATATATAATGTATTCAAAAACTAGACTTTAACCTTCTAAGTTTACAAGTAGGAAAAGTACCAAATCACTAAAAAAGATAAAGGGTTGAATTATCTATGTTAAAAAAGAGGGTGAAAGATCTAGACAGTCAGAGCTCAGACATAAACAAGTCGATTTTTGTTTTTGACTTAAAGAAGTCAAAACATGTATTTATCATAAAAATTTGTTTTCAATTTTAGACTTACAGTACGGGTAGGGACTTATTTTTATGGATGTCTTAATCCGTCTAGTCGGATATGAATAATCCGACATTTTTATGGTAGGTAGTATGGTCATTAATCAACAGATCCAGGTGTGAATGGTCCTTTCATCTTAATCCGTGTTGCTAGAATTACGGTTCACTGCTTTCAGAATCAGGTTACCTGTAATTTTAACCTCTCTGTCACTTTATTGATTATATAAGTTCTACATCCTATTTGACATAAAATATTTTTACAGGTGAAGTACTGGAGAAAACTTTGTTTTAATAAAAATAGCCTATTTTTGTTAATTATGGTTTTTATATTTCAACTGCTATTTATTTTCTTTGTTCCTTAAAATTATTTTTATTTTATGTTCCTTTTCGTTTGTTTTTTTTTTGTATCTTTTTCTTATTTGTTTGCATAAATTTTTTAAACATATATACAGACCTTCTAAAATTCAAACTGACCACACGCACGATACACGCACGCACGATACACGCACGGTGAATGCACGATACACGTACGGTACACGCACGATACACGATACACGCACGATGAGCGATGAGCGTTACACGGAGGATTAACGCAAAATGAATGATGAATGATGAACGCACGATACACGCACGATGCACGATGAATGATAAATACACGATACACGCACGATACACGCACGATACACGCACGTTGAATGATTCATTGACGTATGAACAACGAACGCTTTTTACACGATTCTCAAAGCTATTTTATTTAGAATAGTATTTAAAATTGATATGCATTTGAATTAAAAGCAATACTTGTTGCTGTTTTGCCGATACCAGCATAATAGATAATATGCTAGTTTGACAGTTCAGATTCAAATAACTTAATTAAAGTCGGCGATTTTATAGGTATCGGAAATATTTGTGAACTTGGACAGAAGCTCCTAACAATCAAAATATAGTGTCTTGATTTTGTTCAGTTCAAGTTTACGGCAAAAGAAGGCGAGACATTGTGTTCCGCGGAACCCTTTCTAATTTTATTTCATACAGTTAAAAATCTAAATTTTATTTTTATGCATACAATGTCCGACGCATTATATCTACAGACAGTGACTGGTTCTAGAAATTATTTCAACTACATGTTTCATATAATTGATTGCAATAAATGAATGATCAATGTATTTTTATTTTCATGTTATATATTTTTTTCTCACTTTGACGGATAAATTTTATAAACGATTATATATGTATATATCTAAAAAAAAGTATTGTAAGCTGTTTTCGTATTCACTACAAGCATAGCAGAAATTAATTGATTCTTTTATGTTAACATGCACTGCAAATTTTTGTAGTTCTCTACATGTATACTTATCAACAGGACAGTAAAATCAGTGATCCGACTGACACGAGCGAACTTACATAACAACTGATTAAACAATCATAATCTCTCTTTTTTTTTATGTAAATTACAATGTTCATTATACTATCCATCGTTATCAGATTCGTATGTGTTAATTTAGAGCAAAAGATATTATTTTTTCAGAAAAAATTGATTCGTACAAATTTATTGGAACTAGCAGAGAAAATGACATTTACCAAATAATTAGAAAATTTAAACATTTGTAATACCAAATACTTCAATATATACTTCTGAAACGACTTTTCGTCCTGAATATGCATTAAATGTTTGCCACTGGACGTTTAAACAACCACAGAATAATCAATTAATCAAAGTTTGCTCCCAGTAAAAATGAATTAAACAATATAAGACACAATTTGTGTCTGTTGTTTGTTTGTACAGTAAACATACTGAATTTGTTTATATTCCTTATACAATTTCAAGTATAAAAATTCATACATATTTTCAAACATCCTGACACTTTAAATTTCTAGGAGGTGAGATTCTCGGGGTTTTACCTAGAACTCTTTGGGAAAATGCAATTTTTAATTCCAATTTGAAACCAAACGGTAATAGATATCCCAATGTTTTTTTAAAATGCATGACTGTCTAATTTGATTAGGAGATTTGTAAAATCGATCTCAATGGTAGTTGAAATTATTCAGTGCAATCATTTTGTGTCCGTGTCCGTCGTTGTCTTTCATATCAATTGGTGTATCCCCTGTTTGCTGTTCGTAATCTGTTGTTTGTAGCAGTCAGGCCTCGCGATCGGTGTCCAAATTTAAGCCCCCACTTAGGTAAATTAATGATCATTTATAGGGGAGGGGCTATTTTTCTCGATGCAAACATTATTTTCCTTCCTGAAAACGAAACAGCTTAACAATTTTCTATATTTTTTCATTTACTCATAAACCGATGCATATTAAATGATTTTTTTCAAATTTAAAAACATATTTTTATGGTAAATAGATCTAAATGTCAGGGTAATTTTCTTATCCAAATAATTTTTTTTTTCATTTTTTAAGGTAATAGTGTTTTTGACACGTGTCTTATATTTCAGCGATTTTCGGAAAAATTAACGAAAACCGGCACAGGCATTGTTCAATTATAATTATTTGTGATCTTTTATTGATTAAATTTGAATATATGCATTAAATATCAATCTCTATCTAGATAAGAAATTTGTTTAAATTGTACAGCACCCCTTTAAGACCTACGTAGCATATTATAACTCATTAGTGCACTTAAGAGTCCTTAGTCGTGTTTAGACGCACCATTTTCTGCTCTTTGGTCGGATTGTTGTTTCTTTGACACATTCTCCATTTCAATCCTCCATTTTATTCAATTAGTTGTGATTCTCTTTATCTCTCTGTTTGATGTTTTTGCAGACAAGAACAATTCGCAGAATTAATCTTAAAAAGTAGACATTAAACTCTTTCTTCTAAAAACTTTTAGCATTTAAACCTTATTGCATGACATTGAATTAGTATTTTATTATCAGTCTTATCACATCTTATATGACCAGAATAATAGTTTCCTATATAATGATTTTTGACAGAAATTCATTTACTTAATAATTGAAGAATTCGTTCTTTTTATTGACACATTAAAAATTGATGCCGTAAATGTTATTTTGCGCGACGTCAAACTGTGAAATATCGGGAAAAGAATCATTTTTTCGAGATTTAACCATTAGCTTGAGAGCATATGTCCTTCTTTTTTTAGAAATAACATGTGGCTTGATAGTCATACCGTACGGAAATTTTTGTTCCAACTATTATGAAGAAATTAACCACTTTTTTTAACTACATAAATATTCAACAAAAATACTGTTTTTTCTTAAATCAATTTCTTTTAACAAAAATCAATTATTAACAAAGAATTGTAACACAACTGTAGTAAGAACCCAATTTTGTAACGAAGATATTCCTTATCTCTTTACCGAAATCTGCATATCTTTATATTTTGAAACATAAAATGTTAAGGGTGTCTGCTCAAAGAACAGAAATGTCCAAGAAACCGAAATATTAAGTAAATGTCGAATAATTCAAACCCATTTGTCTTTTAAAATAGCACATGAAGATATAATTTTTAGCACATATGTACACATAAAATTGAGAATGGAAATGGGGAATGTGTCAAAGAGACAACAACCCGCCCAAATAAAAAACAACAGCAGAGGGTCACCAACAGGTCTTCAATGTAGCGAGAAATTCCCGCACCCGGCATGTACAGATTGATTTCGTAAAAAAAAAAAATCACTGTCGGTCTAAAACTGTATCGCATGCTCATAATTTTCCTAAAGCTTTAAATGTTAGATCATGAGGGTCTGAATGGGGATTCATTATTTCTGTATTCTATAATTTTTGGCAATTTGTTCTATAATTCATTTTACCTGTTGCCGATTATTCTTTATTCCATATATTCATTTCTAGTACCTCATCATTTTCTTTTTCTATATATATTTGTCTGATTATTTTCTGTATTCTTTATTTTTTGTCTATAATTTCCTTCTATAAACCCCCATCCACACCCTCATGTATAATGGAACACGATAAACATTTTAGTATACATACCCACCCGTTGTCACTTTCACCTGACATACAAATCACATATTGTTATTACGGGCCCGTTATTTCCACCTGGACACAGGACTTATATAATATATATGTTACGTAATAATAACGGATATAGTAAATTCAGTAGAATATAACCTGTATCAACGCACTGACTTGTTAAATGTATTTTGAACTCACAATTGTTAATCATATTTTAAATTATTTTAAAATTAAGAATAAAAATCGAGAATATGTCAAAGAGACAACAACCCGAAAAGAACAGTTGACAGCCGAAGGCAACCAGTTATATTTGCTAATGTTTTAGTTTTGAATAAGGCAAAAACCATTGTATTTTCAGAAAATCTCTAAACGGATCTTTCGAGGTTACGTCACGGAAATGTATCTTAAATGAAAAGGTGCAACTGGGTGCATCCCTAAAAAACAAATTAAAAAAAAATCTATATATATAAAATGACCGGTATTCGTCAATCAGACAGCAATCCAGCATATGAACATAAACACAAGAAAGTTACCTGACATCTAGAATAAGAGGTTTAAGCATACATGTACCCCGCGCAAGTATCAACTTACTGAGTTGTGATAAAAATTCAATATACATGTAGGACTGTGAAACGGGAAATATACGAAAGATTTGTTTTTACGTACGATTGAGTATCATTTCCTAAATACATACGGGTCCACACACTATTCTTATGATTAAATAATGGTAAATGAGGATCTCATTAGAAGAACAAATTAAGTAAGGATACATGTAGAAGCAAGAATGATTTCCACATGCAAAACATCAAATAGGACGACCTCTCAATTAGTACGCAACAACTTGAACTATAACACCAATAGACAATAACACTATAGTAAATGCTTTATATACTGAAATTGAAACGAATATACTGCTCATAATAATTGCACATATGTAGACTTTAATTGAGGTATCTCGCGTACCATCGCACACCATTGCGCCAAAGTGTGCTGGTCTGCGCCGAAGTGTGCTGAGCTATTATTTCATTATTCAATCCGATGTATTTAGCAAAATGAATGATACCGTTTTGAGCTATAAAACCAAGGCAACCCTTTATACTAATCAAAAATTACTTGGTCTTGATAGATGCATACGAAACTTCAATTAATTGTTTGTATTTTTCAATCTTTTATATCCGATAAAAATGAACAAAAAATGGAAAAAAAACTACCGATTGTTCTACGAGACAAAATATATCCTTAACAGAGTCTTTGTCATATGGATTCACAAAGAATAAAAAATTTCCTCAGTAACAGAATAAGAAACACCCCATGGTAAAAAAAAAGTTATGTTAGAAATTCAGGATAGTTTAAGAAACGGTTATTAATTTCAAAAACTTTAACCACAGAGTGAATATTTGTAGACGCCGCCGACGCCGACGGAATGTAGGATCGCTAAGTCTCGCTTTTTCGACTAAAGTCGAAGACTCGACAAAAAACATACAAATCAGATTTCCTTCTGACATACGGGCGCACTACGCTTTTTTTATACGCCCGTCAACATTTTGACGGGACGTATTATGGTATACAAATGTCCGGCGTCCGTCCGTCTGCCGGGCGTCCACATGTCGCACTGTAACTTGAGAACCGCTTATCCATTTCATGAAACTTTACATAGTTGTTTCTTATGATGGTTTTCGGAATTTACTCATATTTTTAGAGAAACCATTTGTATATAAACGCGTCTTTGTCGGAATTAAAATAAAAAACAAAACGCTTATAAATATATATATTCCTGTTGTCTTCGTATATCTTACATAAACATTTTAACAAGCTGACCAAACTCTTACTTATAAGTTAGCGCACATCAAAGTCGTGCTCCTATGGCAAACAATTTTGTTGGGAAAGAAATAAAGCAACAGCAAAATTATTTGTCCTTTTTAATCATTTTGAATAAGAACAACACATATAATTATAAATATTTGAAGCATAAATCTTTTCGATGCAATTGTTTTAAATTACTTAAAATAAAAAGATCGTGATTGTTTAATCAGTTGTTATGTTATTTGCACGTGTCAATCGGTTCATTGATTTTCGGCATATCAAAGAAAAACCGGCACGTGTCTAAATAATGTTGAATATCTCGTTTTTTTAATGATTTTTTTCTGTAAAATTTGAAATTTAAGCATTAAATATCAACTTCTAGAATGATATATATAAAAATAATACATATAACAACACTCCTTTTAGTCCTTAGTGGCATTGTATAGTCAAGGCCTTAGTGCACCAAGGAATTCTTAGCAGTGTTTAGACGTACCGAAATAAAACATCCGTCATTTTTTAATAATCATAGAAGGTTAACCACTAGTCTGTTTCCCGTCCGTCATTGAAATTCTTGACAATACCTTAATATTTGTATGTTCCGAAGGCATACTGAATGTTTTACGGAGGGGACCAACCTAGTTAACAACGTGCTATTGGGATTTTTTTTTCCGGATAATAATCTTTTAGACATACATTAAAAACGGTGTCATTGATAGGCAACCACGAACACAATGAAAAATGAATCCGTGAAAGTGTTCCATGTTTATTCCATTCAAATAAAGACTTGTTATGATAATACCATATATTTAACTATTTTATTATTTAAAAAAAATAAAAACAAGATTATATCTTAAACTTGTAAATTCAATTTCAAGTTTTAACAGTTCCTCAATTTAAAATCCTTCTGAAGGATTACATGCTATATTTGCCTGGATTTATATTTGTTTTTAATTAAAATAATGCCTTCAAGTACATATAATGTTTATTTTTATTCAATTTTCCACAAAACATAATTAGCTTAGTTTAAATGAAATTCAGAACAGAGAATTCAAACACTGTTGAAGAGAATATACATATTCGTGTTAATTCGCCTCAGTTTAATTTGTTAATTCAAGTTTGACATTTAACATTTTAATCCGCAATCCACATTTACCCAACAATCTTGTATATTGCATTTCTCAATGTAATAACATTACGTGCATGTGACCATCAGAAACTAAGACAAAAATGATATTTATAATGGCATTTACCAAAACTTAAATATTTGAATATATCTAAGAGGCAAATAAGCGAAGAAATATAATCTAGCCTAGTTCAACCAAGGATTTGTATAGTTTTTTTCCAATAAAATATTGTTGGTGTTTTTGGCGACTTTAGCAGTAACATTGCCGTTATTAAATGAAAATATAAAATTTTTGCTATCTGGTAATTAAAGGTTAAAATGTTCATTAAAATGTATAATATTTGTCTTAAAACTACATGTAATGGGCATTTTAGAATGACATGAAGTTCATCTTCAATAGTAGAGCTACAACACATGTCATCTCGTGGACTTCTTTTCTCTCATACTTTCCAGTTTCAATTTTTTTAGTGGAGCTACCCCACATCTAAATTTGGCGAAAGCACTTTTGTTTTTAATTGACAGAATATTTTTAACAAATAACAGTTGGCCAACAGTATATTTCGCTCAGTTGAATAGAAATTCCAATTTTAACTCTTCTGTCGTAGAAATGTCAATATCATGTTATTGTTTTTACGTACAACATGTAATTATATCAAAATGTGTCAGTCCCAGTTAAGATTCACTGAATAACCACGAAATATTTACAGATGATAAAATATTTACACAAAAAGTCATAAAGATTTGATTTGAATTCAATTGAATTATGAACGTTATGTACGATGAATTTAATTAAGTGTTCACAAGAAAGTAAGTATGACTGTAAATTTTATTGAAAGTCGGAACATATATATATACTTTAACCGTGAGAAAAAATATAAGCTTTGGTGAGCTCTATAACCGACTATTATATAAAAAAAACCGCAATGTATGAACGTTACACAAATAGAGATGAACGTTTGTCAAATGCTCGTTATCTGATACACAATTATACACGATTGACGAACGCACGATACACGGTTAAGAATCAATGATTGATGAACGCACGATACACGCACGATACACGGTAAAGAATGAATGATTGATGAGCGCACGTTACACGCACGATACACGCACGATACACGATTAAGAATACACGATGCACGCACGTTACACGGAAAATACACGGAACGATGAATGATGAACGCACGATTGGTACACGCACGATACACGCACGATGCACGCACGCAACACGCACGATACACGATGAACGCACGGAATAATGGTCAGTTTGAATTTTAGAAGGTCTGTATTTAAGTCTTTTCACTTTTTTGTGAAAAGACTTATTGTATTTCTTCTGATTATTATTATTATTTTTTTTTTTTTCCGCCAAATTTTGTTCTTGCGATAAATGTTTGTTTCGCAATATGTCGCTTAGATATTTCTCATATGGTATCGTATAGTTTATGCGCTTTTAAATTTCACCCTACTAAGCCGAACCATTTTCTTTGTAAGAGTTATCTCCCTATTCACTGTTTATCATCTGTGTGCATCTCCTTCGTAACAAAAAAAGATATCGACAAAATTCTTTTTACAAATTGTTCGTTACATCCTCAGGAATTTTTGGCTCATTTGGGTCGAAGCGATTCGCTGAAATTTTATAGGAGTTATCTACCTTTACAAAATAAATTTGTCGTTATGTTTTTTTAACTCAATAACAGTTAACCGTATAACCCTGGAATGTTTTTATTTGAGTCCCCTATGTCCTAACTTAGAAAATGAGGTCAAGGTCAAAGGTCAAGGTCAAGTTCTAATTTGTGACTTTTGCTTGTTTTTGCATTTTCTCTGACGCTTTGAAAGATACATCAAGAAAAACAATTGCAAAATGTCTGCTTTATTGTTATGAAGATATGATACATTAAGTTTGATACAATTTAATGGCATCTTATAGGAGTTGGTGCCCCTAATATGTCTTGATATGAAGTTATTTGATTATAACTTCAACTAAGTTCATTATAAAGGCATTTGACCTTGTACAAAAGGTAAGGTGACAAATGACCTTGAAAAATGACTACCGGAAGTGACCTTGAGAAAACCGGAAGTAGCCATTTTTGCAATTTTTTCATATAAAAGTACTCAGAATCCATATATTTTGTCATATAGATACATAAACTGATTACTGAAGACTAAAAATGACTTCCAACAAACCGGAAGTGGCCAATTATCTGCCATTCTACATATAAAAGTATATAGAAACTATATATTTTTGGAATCAGTGTCAAAGAAGCTATCATATGAGACCGGAAGTGATATTCATTTCACCGGAAGTAGCTTATTATCTCCCTTACATCACTCATTAATATAATTAAACCATTATTTATCGCATCAGTATGAAGAAACTATCTTATCAAAATTTCTTTGGTGTGGAAAGACTTTCAATTGTTCTCTGAACAATTGGTTTTTAATTTTACATGTATTCTATTTCTTGAAGCTTACGGTTATTTTTGTTTTACTGATTTATTTTCCACGTAAATCCATTGATTAGCAGAATGCTGTCTCAAGTGCTGCTGCATACGTTTTAGTTTGACGCGGTCACATGCAAAATATTTCTATAATTTGTATTTAATATTCAGTCTGTGTTGGGTCAGTTCCGAGATAAAAATAATTACAGTGAGCAATACTTGTATATTATTTATAGCATTCTTTGTAGTTTTTACTTTTTACTGTAAACAAATATTGTCCGAAAGTTGAAGATGTATAACTTAAATAGAACACAAATAATAACACTAGAAGAAAATATTGATTCTTCCCGGGCATCAGTTTATTTTAAGATTTCCGTGTTTGTTCATTATGCTAAATTAATATAATTGATCTGCATTTGGGGGTAGGGGGTAAAAGGGGTCCGGATCTCGAAATCCCGGGCTTAAAACACGAAGTCCCAAGGTCCCGAATTTAAATAAATTTAAATCCCGACATCGCGAAAAAAGAATTCCCAGATTCCGAAAGGGTTAATTCACAATCCATGTAAAAAAGGAAACTTGTATGTTATATTTTTTATAGCAATCTAAAAGAAAATATTGCCGTGAAAAGACAATTCCATGATACACATATCAGTAATCAACAGCGTGTGCACGTGGTTGAACTTTAACTTGACTCCACTCACAATAATATTGAATGCTAATAAAAGATATTATAGATCGATTTTGTCCACTGCACGAGATTTTTATATGGCGGGAAATGTCGTAACAGTAAACACAGGTGACCTTACAGAACGACCGTGGGAAAATCCATTCATGATTAAATTTGATGTGGAATAATTGACAGTATTGTGCTTTAGTTTTGAGGCTCTTGATCGATTTACCAGAATAGAAATAATCAAAAGAAGATTTAGTCTTCTTTAACCATTTTTTGTTTTATTTTTATCAGTCATTTCCCGGATTCCCATTTAAATAATCTATTTGGAGACTTCCTTTAAACTTCGGAAATAATACAACATCGATTTAAAAAAATCATACTGACTGCGCGAGCTTTAGAATGACTAGAAGTGCGACGAAAAAGTAAAGACAGCTGATCACAACTAGTACGACTAGCCTTCAACCCCTTTGGGGTATAAATGTGCATTTATTCAATAAACTATATAAGGTTAAACTTTGATTTTCGTGTATCGATTTGATACAATTTGTAAAATATATTTATAACACCGGCGATTTTTATAAAAAATTTCAGACATAAAAATAGAAAGGCATTATCTCGAGTGTCAACAATTTAAAAAAAAAAAATTAAAAAATAGGAATCGAAATATGATCTCAACGTTATAAATATTGTATTAAAAGAAACCAATTGTTTGACTTTCAAAGAGATAAACGGGAAATATGTCAAAATAGAAAGCACGAGTGATCTGTCTGACCAAAATGTTTCACTTGCGAGAAATGATTGACAGGTGTGAATAGATGTAGAGGCTCCGACGGGGAAAGTTGTATCAAAAGGAAAATAACTTAATTCACAATGCCTATACATATTTTATAAATACGATATGTTGGCCTTATACTTAAAATTGAGTTTCTAATAATAACATATAAAGGAACAGGACGTTAAAAGGGGAAATAATATAACCATTAACGAAAACTCGTATAATTTACGGGATTGAAGTCTCAACAATTTGATTTAAACTTCTATTGAAAACAGTCTTGGTTGTTATTAGGCTTATTATTTTGAATTAGATGAAATATTTACGGTTTACAAATACAAATACAAAATAGTTTATTGGCACAAAACTATTGAAATAATTGGCAACACAATATATTGTTAAAAATCGTCTTTATTTCATTTTCAAATTATAAAAAAAATAAAATTATATTTAATTTTAATTTTCATTCTTATATTTAATTTTAATTTTAATTCTTATATTTAATTTTATTTTTAATTCTTTCTCTTTGAATACAAAACAATATTTTACATTTATCTATCCTCCATAAATACTAATATATCTGTACAGGTAAAATTTAATTCTAATCAAGCTGGTACAGATTGATTTACGACCTTCCACTTGGATATTGCACAGCAGGTGTTTATTGCACTGGGACAACTGTCCGACCAGTCCGACATCTAGACGGATTAAGACATCCATAAAAATAAGTCCCTACCCATACTGTATCTAAGTCAGAAAATGACAGACTTGTTTAGGTCTATTTATGTTGATGAAAAAACTTAATTTTACTTGGTGGCCAAAGTACACCACCTATGACAGCAAAAATCTGTCTGAGAGTTCACAAGGCCTTGAGCTATCTATATAGCTATATTTAATTGTCTAATTGAACATCCTTACTAAACACAGCTGTTTTACCTCATTAAGTGTGGTTCCAGGTGGTTGCATATCTCCGATTTTTTAGACTCTCAGTCATATTTTTCTTTAGAAGACAAAGCATTGTCTTTCAATGTTGTAATTATTTGATTTAGATGCATGACCTTAATATGCGTGGGTCTTGATGAAGTTAACCAATTTTGATAACTTATCGACTTGTAGGAGTCGATATTTGCAACTTTTTGATTCTGGTCAATTATTTCTTGCTTAACAATATTTGACTTATTAAAGTTGTATTTTGTCTTGCATTAAAGGGAGACAAATCCTAAAACTTACAAATTTAGACCTCTATGAGTCAAAAGCAGATTCAGACTTGTTTATGTCTGAGCTCTGACTGCTAGAGAGACAGTCAAACTGACTCATAGATCGAAAATAAGCTGACAACACCAAGGCTAAAAAAGAAAAAGAAAAGTACACAATACACAACTTAGAACACTTAACTCTCTGGGTGTATATTAGGAAAACCACAAATCCATGTGTCTGTGAAAAGACATTTTATTTGCCTTGATCATGAGAATTATAATATAATAATACTTTATTCTGAAAGCAATACAGCTTATAGGATACTAAACTAATACCCACAAAAATATTTTATCTTATCTATATTGGCTTTTTACTGTTACGTATACAGGTATCTATTGATGCCTGGACTTATAATACATGTAGTTGAACTGATTCTGTATACCTCCTTCCTACAATGCAGTTAATATGCCTCAGTAGCCACAATGTCAACAAGCATGCATTTGTTTTACTTAACAGGTTAGAAGAAAAAATGTACTGAAGGATTATGTGGGCGTGGCTGGACCTCTTAATGTATCACATTTTCTCATGTTCACAAAAACAGAAGTGGCAACAAACTTTAGAGTAATTAGAATACCACGAGGCCCTACGTTGACTTTCAAGATACAGAACTATTGTTTAGCCAGAGATGTCATTACGTCTCTCAAAAGACCAAACTTGGAACAGAAGCAGTTCCAGCACCATCCCCTTCTGGTCATGAATAATTTCAGTGGTGATGATGTGCACCTGAAACTGATGGCCACCATGTTCCAGAATATGTTTCCATCTATTAATGTCAACAAGGTTTGTATATTCATGTTTTTGTGTAAGAATACAATACATTAGATATATATATAATAAAAAAATAAATGGTTCATTATATTTATCAGGCTTAAGTGACATGAGTGATAAATAGGCGAAAGATACCAAAGGCATAATCAAAAGCCGAAATTAAAAATGAACTTACAATGCCCAGATGCCATGGCGAAAAAGGAAAAACCACCAAAAGATGAAAAATATGTGAAAGATACCAAAAGTATTTATCAAACTCAGAAATTGAAAAGGAATTGACAATGCCATCATGGCCATGGCAAAAAATGAAAAACCATCAAAAAACAAACAGCAGTTTACAAAACACAACAGAGAAAACTAAACACTTAGAAACACTTCAACCCTCTGAAAACAGAGGGTTAGATATATGAACAGATGTTCTACAAACAATGGCCAAGCTGGATTCTCAACTTTATATTTTTACTTTGAATTAAAATCTTTCAATAGAGTCATGAACATACTATATTTACAAAGATATTGTAAAGCAACTTCTTTTTCATGGATACTTTATTTCACTATAAGCCCTTTCTAGCCCACTTCACAAAAAAATGCTTCAGGGCGACTAATTTTGCTTGATTTTCTAACTAACTTAATGTAAGCTAGCACAGAAAGATCCAAGTTGTACACCTTTGCAGCGATTTCGATTTGCAATATCTTTCTGGTGTGAAAGAGTGTTTCTAGCTCTTTTTTTCACTAGTTTTTTTTTTCAAAGTGGATTGCTCAACACCTGCAAAAGTTTTTGTTTTTAATTCACATATACACTGACTTAATGTTTTTCAGGTAAAATTAAACCAGATCAGAAGGTGTGTTATGGTGAATTATAATCCAGAAACAAAGACCATAGATTTCAGACATTAGTAAGTTTCTAATCAGACTAACATTATCTTATGTAATAATGTATGTAAGATGACAGATATTTGATAGTTTCTGCTCTATGGTCGGGTTGTTGTTGCTTTGACACATTCCCAATTTCCTTTCTCAATTTTATCTGTTAGATTTGTTCACCTTTTTTAGCTCACCTGGCCCATAAGGCCAAGTGAGCTTTTCTCATCACTTGGCGTCCGTCGTCGTCCGTCATATGTCTTCGTTAACTTTTACAAAAATCTCCTCCTCTGAAACTATTGGGCCAAGTTTCACCAAACTTGGTCACAATCATCACTAGGGTATCTAGTTTAAAAAATGTCTGAAAATAGAACATAGGGGTAAAATGTAGATTTTGGCTTATATCTCTGAAACCAAAGCATTTAGAGCAAATCTGACAAGGGGTAAAATGTTTATCAGGTCAAGATCTATCTGCCCTCAAGTTTTCAGACAAATCAGACAACCCATTGTTGGGTTCCTGCCCCAAAATTAGTAATTTTAAGGAAATTTTGCAGTTTTTAGTTATTATCTTGAATATTATTTTAGATAGAGATAAACTGTAAACAGCAATAATGTGCAGCAAAGTAAGATCTACAAAAAAGTCAACAATGACCAAAATTGTCAGTTGGCCCCTTAATGAGTTATTGCCCTTTATAGTCAATTTTAAACTTTTTTCTAAAATTTTAGTTATCTTTTAAAAAAATCTTCTCCTCTGAAACTACTGGACCAAATTTAACCAAACTCTGCCACAATCAATAATGGGGTATCTAGTTTAAAAAATGTGTCCGATGACCCAGCCCATGAATCAAGATGGCGGACATGGCTAAAAATAGTACATAGGGTAAAATGCAGTTTTTGGTTCAAATCTCTGAAACCAAAGCATTAAGAGCAAATCTGCTGTGGATACAATTGTTCATTAGGTCAAGATCTATTTGCCCTGAATTTTTTAGACCAATCTGACAACTTTTTGTTGGGTTGCTGCCCCTGAAATGGTAATTTTAAGAAAATTTTGCAGCTTTTGGTTATTACATGTATTATCTTGAGTATTATCATAGATAGAGATAAACTGTAAACAGCAATAATGTACAGCAAAGTAAGAACTTACAAATAAGTCAACATGACCAAAATGGTCAATTGACCCCTTAAGGAGTTATTGCCATTTATAGTAAATTTTTTACAATTTTTGTAAGTTTTGTAAATTTTTGTTTAAATTTTTATGCCCCACCTTTGATGGAAGAGGGGCATTATGTTTTCTGGTCTGTGCGTCCGTTCTTCGTTGGTCTGTTCCTTTGTCCGTTTGTTCGCCCTGCTTCAGGTTAAAGTTTTTGGTCAAGGTAGTTTTTATGCAGTTAAGCTGCATTATGCGAGCACCCTAGATTTGTGTTCTACCCAATAAATCCTGAAATACTTGCCATTGTTATTATCTAGCTTGTTACTATGTTATATATAACTAATTGAACACTTTTTTAATACTTTTTATTCTGGATTACAAAAAAAATGACCAGAAAAACCTTAAATGATCGTCGATTTATCCAAATATTTTAAAGTTACACATAGGAAGTAGTGCTTATTAAAAATCCTTGTGTAGTTCATTATGACTTGTGCTTTTAGCTAAGATGTCAAAGAACAATTGTATGAAATATTTAATCGCCGAAAATTTCTTAAGACAAGCAGTTAAGATTTCCTAAATGACAAAACTCGTAGGAATATTGTTTGTCATCAATACGTAGTACAACTACGTCAGTAGTCTATTATATAATTCAACTGTTCATGCTGTTGGCGGCAATTTCAAATTAGAAAAAGAAATTTTCGTAGCTTTTCAATTTGGAGGCAGGTGTGCAATTAGCTAGCTTTATACAGAAAATTGCCGACAAATATTGTATAAATTCGAGTAAAATCGTATCTGATTGAAAAAAACAACATTGTAAACACATAACAATGACGGCCGTGAAGACAAAATTTTACAAAATCGGATCCGATTCCGGAAGCGGATAAGGGTAATTCCGGGTTTGACGATCATTTACAAATAAATCCAAGCAGGTGAAAAAATACATCTATGCATGGTAAATGAATATAAACACTAGTATTGTAAACCAAAAGATATATGTAAAAGAAAGAAAAAGCAGAAAAATATTTTATTCAAAAACTAAAAATTACTTTTTGATAAATTTTAATTTAAAAATCCAATACAATGTGACAGCTGGGAACAGTATATCTAACAATATACATGTTCATGGTCACAGTCTAAATTTTCTTTATAAATGATAAATGATGATAATGCATGTGAGATGCTTTTAAAGTGTAAACATATTACTGCAATTCGAGGGGCTATTTGTTTTTTCTCAATTTTGAAGGGTCAATTAAGGTAGCTGAAAGTTTCATTCTTTATTTTCACAAATAATGCAACTATATTATATATACCTTAATGTAAGTAAATCATATATCAATATGAAAAATCAAATGAAATATAGGAAGAGTCGCTAGGGGTCACCCCACCCCTCCTGTTTTAGAATTTAAAAATGGTCGAGATCCCCATCCCTAAACCATATATATTCATGTATGGGACAATATAACAAATCAGATGAAAGATGGGGGGAGTCCCTGAGGTCACTGTTCACGCTCCTGTTTGAGAACTTGGAAATGGTCAAGATCCTTACCCCTAAACCATATATACTCATGTATGGGACAATATAACAAATCAAATGAAATATAAGGGAAGTCCCTGTGGTCATCCCAACCCTCCTGTTTGAGAACTTGGAAACGGTCGAGATCCCCACACCAAAACAATATATATTCATGTATGGATCAATATAACTAATTAAATGAAATATAGGGGGAGTCCCTTGGGTCACCCTACCCTTCCTGTTTGAGAACTTGGAAACCAATGAGATCCCCACCCCTAAACCATATATATTCATGTATGGGACAATATAACAAATAAAATGAAATGTAGGGGAAGTCCCTAGGGTCACCCTACCCCCAGTGGTGGATCCAGAAATTTTCATAAGTGGGGCCCACTGACTGACCTAAGAGGGGCCCGCTCCAGTCATGCTTCAGTGATTACCTATATAAGCAACCAAATTTTTTCCAAAAAAGGGGGGGGGCCCCTGCCCCCTAAATCCTCTGCCTACCCCTACCTGTTTGAGAACTTGAAAACCGTTGAGATCCCTACCCCTAAATTATATATATTTATATGTATGGGACAAAATAACAAATCATTTACATTTACTATGGGCAAGTCAGTCAGACCTCATCTTTGATCCCTGTTGTAGTGAACATTTGTCTGATTCGTGTCTCATAACTTTTGTACTATAGAACACACACTCAGTTTTCTTTCCAGGGAAACCAGTCCATTCATACTATTACATGTTTATACTACGTCAAATTGAACTTCTAGCAGTCAAATAAAACCAAGGTTAACTACCAAGTAGAACAACTGCAATCATTGGGAACTTGTACCACTGCAGACTCACCATAAAAAATATACATTTATATATGCATTGCTTTTGAAACCTTGATAACATATAAATTATTTGCCTTAATAAATAAATCATTAGATAAACATGAATGTACTATATATGAATGTTTAATGTTGAGGCAACATTGCCACAGTTTTCATAATTACGGTTGCCTTGGTTTTTGGTTAACTGCCTTCAGCGCTTACAGCGCTTTGATTTATGAAGTTGAAGTCCAATCAACTTGAAACTTAGTACACATGTTCCCTATGATATGATCTATCTAATTTTAATGCCAAATTAGAGTTTTGACCCCAATTTCAGGGGCCACTGAACATAGAAAATGATACCGCGAGTTGGGCATCCGTGTACTTGGGACACATTCTTGTTACAAATTATATTCAACTGTCACTTCTGGGCAAAATTAATTATAGATAGAGATAACTGTAAGCAGCAAGATTGTTCAATAAAGTAAGATCTACAAACACATCACCAACATCAAAACACAATTTTGTCATGTGTCCTTTGTTTAATATGCACAAAGACCAAGGTGAGCGACACAGGCTCTTTGGGGCCTCTTGCATTGTTTACTTTTAATATAGAAAATCAACTTAAAACTTCTTCTTTTCACATTATGGATTAATCAGTGATGAAATAATGTCTGTTTTGTTCACGCATCGTTGTCAATATAATGGAATTTTATGTGACTGTCATACAAGTGAGAGGTTAAGCTAGCTATAAAACCAGGATCAATCCACCATATTCTACATGAGGAAATGCCCTTACATAGTCAGGAATATGACAGTTGTTGTTCATTCGCTTGATTTGTTTTATCATTGGATTTTGGGTCCGTGTATATCTGCGTCCATTCGTTTTTCGTTTTGAAATATCAAAAACAAAAAACAAAAAACGAAAGTGTTTTCATTTTTCGTTTTTGATTTCATAAAAACTAAAAGGAAAATCGAAAGTGTTTTCATTTTTCGTTTTTGATCTCTTAAAAACCAAAATGAAAAACAAAAGTGTTTTCGTTTTTCGTTTTTGATTTGACAAACAAAAAACGAAAAACAAAAGTATTTTCATTTTTGAATTTTGATTTCTCAAAAACTAAAATCGAAAAATGAAAGTGTTTTCATTTTTCATTTTTGATTTCACAAAAACAAAAAACGAAAAACGAAAGTGTATTTATGTTATCTTTCCAACACAGTTTAATTGTCATTCCAAAAATGACAATGTTGTCATTTGTCATTCATTTAAAGGTCGTTAAAGTATACATGCACAGCGGTTGTCAGATCAATACTACTTTAATCGAAGATAATGTCGACGGATGCAAAAGTCTTTATCAATCTAAACAATAAGGGTGCGTGATCTTTACTTTTAAGTTTGGAGAGGTTAATCTAAGATGATAATATTGTAGCGTAACTAGCCTCTTTTACAAATAAAGCAAACTATATATTGTTGGCGCGGGAAGGGCTCAAGGACTCCAGAAGAACTGGAAAAAATTATACAAAATCTTTCACACCCTTTCTTAATCTAAAGCGCAAGTTTTAATTTATCTATCTATTATGTTCTGGTCTCGGAGCAAAATGTATAGATACAGTGTAAGACTTTTAGTATTTACATGTATGAACAATATCAAAAGACATATGTAGGATGATGAAAAAAATAATATAATCCACAAAGTCAAGTGTGTGGCTATTGTTAGTTTAAACATATTTATTAATAGTGGATTGGAAATTTTCTCACCGGAACGGTGATCGAACCAGGAACTTATGTTTTTGTATAGTCCGATGCACTAACCTATGTTACTCTTGTATAATGAGGATCAATGGTCTACAATGTAGTTCCTCGTTGAAGACCCTCCAGCTCCTTTCAAGATGAAGAACAGGCATAAAAGCCCTGTTCATTAAACATTTGTATTTTTTCTATATATTGTGTGCGATTTTGTCCCGTGTACATTTACTCCACATCTCTTTATTTTCTATTTCGGACCTGGACACGGCTCAATGCTAGTTTAGACCTCCAATGTTAAAGGTCATATGTTTTTTTTTAAATTATATGATGTCGTGGGATTGGGATTTTTAGCTTTAATGTAAACCATGTCAGGTTTTTAACTTGTATTTACAGCAAAGATAGCCAGTTTTGTGTTTTGTAATATACTGTAACAGTTAGATTTTACTTGTCCGGTTGCATCGGAACTTCTCAAAACATCTTCCGAACAATATCTGGACGTCGATTTCGTGGGCATGTACAATTGCTAAACCACACTTGAACGTTCTTTAGTCCTCGTAGATCTATTCCAACTTGAAGTATTTTTGAGTCTACGACAAGCAGAATATGATATTTTATACCATTAAATATTGAAGCCATAGTCATGAAGATCGATTACTTGATTGATGTTCCGTTAACGTAGCCGCAGAACAAAAACGCGAGTGCTACTTTTGAATATTTCTACAATTTTAAGTAGTTTTCCACTCACATACACAATAATATTTTCAACATTTATTAAAATATTTTTTTTTTTACACTTTTTAACTTTTATGTTGTTTTAAAATATCAATTTGACTTGAATTTGGGATCCTGCTAACATGTTTAACCCCGCCACATTCAAAATGTATGTGCCTGTCCCAAGTCAGGAGCCTGTAATTCAGTGGTTGTCGTTTGTTTATGTGTTACATTTTTGCTTTTCGTAATTTAGTTTTCTTGTTTGAATTGTTTTACATTGTCATTTCGGGGCCTTTTATATCTGACTATGCGGTATGGGCTTTGCTCATTGTTGAAGGCCGTACGATGACCTATAGTTGATAATTTCTGTGTTACATGTATGTTGGTCTCTTGTGGAGAGTTGTCTCATTGACAATCATACCACATCTTCTTTTTTTATATTTATATCAGTATATCAAATAAACATGTATATACCAAGCTAAGTCAGTTCATATCTTGTTTTTCGTCTGACTATACAAAAGGCGAGGAGAGCTACTTAATAGATCAGGTTTTTCGTAATTTAGTTTTCTTGTTTGAATTGTTTTACATTGTCATTTCGGGGCCTTTTATATCTGACTATGCGGTATGGGCTTTGCTCATTGTTGAAGGCCGTACGATGACCTATAGTTGATAATTTCAGTGTTACATGTATGTTGGTCTCTTGTGGAGAGTTGTCTCATTGACAATCATACCACATCTTCTTTTTTTATATTTATATCAGTATATCAAATAAACATGTATATACCAAGCTAAGTCAGTTCATATCTTGTTTTTCGTCTGACTATACAAAAGGCGAGGAGAGCTACTTAATAGATCAGGTTTTTCGTAATTTAGTTTTCTTGTTTGAATTGTTTTACATTGTCATTTCGGGGCCTTTTATATCTGACTAAGCGGTATGGGCTTTGCTCATTGTTGAAGGCCGTACGATGACCTATAGTTGATAATTTCTGTGTTATATGTATGTTGGTCTCTTGTGGAGAGTTGTCTCATTGACAATCATACCACATCTTCTTTTTTTATATTTATATCAGTATATCAAATAAACATGTATATACCAAGCTAAGTCAGTTCATATCTTGTTTTTCGTCTGACTATACAAAAGGCGAGGAGAGCTACTTAATAGATGATCCAAGGTTGGGCGGTAAATACCACCCCCGGTATTTACCAGTGGTATTTACCGGTATTTACTGCCCCGGACAATACTCCCCAAGTGGTCAATACTGGCAAATACTGGTCAATTGAAATTTTCATGGTTGTTTCTACTATTAAATGAAGTAAAATCTTGATAAAAAGTCAAATATAATGTGTCAGCTTATAAAGGTAATGAATTTGATATGTTTTATTCATTTATAACACTTTAATTATTCTTACTACTGATTTAAAATTAAGTTTTTAAGAATTATGATATTGCATACTTAAGATATATATATATACAAATTTATATTTTATTTCAACATGTTTAAATCAATATATTTTTATTCAAAATGTATGATTTTACAGGTAATTAAAATTAAAGGTAAATAAAACTACAGGTAAATGAAGTTACATAGGTCTTTTTACCTATAGCTATCACCTGGCATTGCTAGGTGTGAAAATTTAATTACTAAAACAACAGCCTCCAATAAAAGTTGACAGTACATGGGTTGAAAGTAATAAAATTGATATATGAAGACTCCCTTAAACAATAAATTATTTCCTGTTTATAGCTATCTAACTGTGAGATAAAAAAAAAAACCTTCTTCATGCTGGAAATGAAAATTTGAAGCATGAACAAAAAGTTTTTATCTTTTACTATAATATTATGTACACATTAATCAATGTAGATACCTGTTTGAATTAACAATAGAATTAGAAATGAAAGCATTAAAAATGGTTTGTACACTTTCTATATAAATTAATTATTAATTGTAATTATAATTGACCAAGTAGATAGTGGTTTTTATAGTAATGTCCACTCAAAATTTCAATCGACCAGTATTTGCCAGTATTTCCCAGTATTTGCCAGTATTTCCCGGTAAATACCGGTATTTACCACTGGCATGGTCAATACTAGTATTGACCGCTTTTTTGCCAACCTTGAATAGATCAAATTTTTCGTAATTTAGTTTTCTTGTTTGAATTGTTTTACATTGTCATTTCGGGGCCTTTTATATCTGACTATGCGGTATGGGCTTTGCTCATTGTTGAAGGCCGTATGATGACCTATAGTTGATAATTTCTGTGTTCCATGTATGTTGGTCTCTTGTGGAGAGTTGTCTCATTGACAATCATACCACATCTTCTTTTTTTATATTTATATCAGTATATCAAATAAACATGTATATACCCAGCTAAGTCAGTTCATATCTTGTTTTTCGTCTGACTATACAAAAGGCGAGGAGAGCTACTTAATAGATCAGGTTTTTCGTAATTTAGTTTTCTTGTTTGAATTGTTTTACATTGTCATTTCGGGGCCTTTTATATCTGACTATGCGGTATGGGCTTTGCTCATTGTTGAAGGCCGTATGATGACCTATAGTTGATAATTTCTGTGTTACATGTATGTTGGTCTCTTGTGGAGAGTTGTCTCATTGACAATCATACCAACATCTTCTTTTTTATATTTATATCAGTATATCAAATAAACATGTATATACCAAGCTAAGTCAGTTCATATCTTGTTTTTCGTCTGACTATACAAAAGGCGAGGAGAGCTACTTAATAGATCAGGTTTTTCGTAATTTAGTTTTCTTGTTTGAATTGTTTTACATTGTCATTTCGGGGCCTTTTATATCTGACTATGCGGTATGGGCTTTGCTCATTGTTGAAGGCCGTACGATGACCTATAGTTGATAATTTCAGTGTTACATGTATGTTGGTCTCTTGTGGAGAGTTGTCTCATTGACAATCATACCACATCTTCTTTTTTTATATTTATATCAGTATATCAAATAAACATGTATATACCAAGCTAAGTCAGTTCATATCTTGTTTTTCGTCTGACTATACAAAAGGCGAGGAGAGCTACTTAATAGATCAGGTTGACTGATAAGCTGTCTATATAAAGTAATGGGACAATGCATGGCATGAAGACATCACCAAATCACCATATGCAATACTCAAAAAGACATCCAGAGCTTACCATATAGTCATCAACTACCCACCAATAGGCCGTGAGCTTTGGTTGGCTCTTAACTGAAATCCAAGAGCACAGCAAAATGTCAAAATATTCTATTCAAACTGGGTGACCTGGGAGAAAAACATTGAAATTTTCCAAAGAAACACACACACCCCTCAACTTTTAATAAGGAGATTTGGTATTAATGCAAATGAGTCAACTATCCAACAAAGTTCAAATGTAGTGGATGTAAGCAATTATATATAGGCAACCATATAATCTTCAACAATGAGAAAAAACATACGTTATTGTCGGCTACAATAGTCCATGAATTGAAAAATATGAAACAGTTCAATTGAGAAAAATAACAGCCTATTTTAAAACAACATGAATTACGAAAAACACATATAAAAGACATCAACAAACGAAAACCATTGAACTGCATGTTCCTGAGTTGGAGCAGGCACATGCAATATATTGTGGCGTTTAACATGCTTGTAAACAGCCGGGACAGTTTTGTTACATCACAGCATAAGAACAAACTATACAAATCAGTGGAAAAGGGCTTAACGTATGAGATCGATACAAAACAGAAGGGAAAAAAGGTCTAACAAAAACACATACCGAATGTGGCAGGGTATTTTTACCTCGTTTTCAAACAATCAAAGTACTGAAGTACTGAACATCGAATGACTGCAAGTTCTTTTGGATTGTCACAAGCACTTGTCTCAGAAAAAAATCACATCTCTATACTTGAAAGTGAAGTAAATGTACAGATATATTTTTTTTTGAAACTCAGTACACATATTCTATATCATATGATCTTTTTAATTTCAATGCCAAATATAGAGTTCTGACCCTCAATTCCACGGTCCACTAGACATGGAAAATGATTGTGCTAGTGGGGCATTTATGTGGTATGGACACATTCTTATTCAAATCCTGTATTAAAGAAGTCAGTAAATTTACTACAGATAACACTACATTTGTAAATTACACGAACTAATCTAATCAAAATGTATATCTCTAATTTCGTAATACTTATGTGTATGAGAAAATTAATATATATATTAATTTTAATAAGATTGTTGAACGAACGCGTTCAATCTTAGGATTTTATTCTTGTCATTTTTTCCGACCGAGCAGAGCGAGTCGAAAACAATTAAAAAGATGTCTTTCAAGCCAAAGTTAATATGTTTGCTATACACACATATGATTTTATTTAACTTGGTTATCAATTGTTAATCAAAAATACAGTCCTAGATAATAAAAAATCATGAAATATTTGGTCTAGTAATAAAAAAATCACGCAAAAAACAGTAGTTGTCGTTTGTTGATGTCATTCTCGCTTCTCGTTTTTTAGCTCACCTGACCCGAAGTGTCAAGTGAGCTTTTCTTATATCTTGGCGTCCGTCGTCCGTCGTCGTAACTTTTACAAAAATCTTCTCCTCTAAAACTACTGAGCCAAATTCAACCAAACTTAGCCACCATCATCATTGGGATATCTAGTATAACAAATGTGTCCGGTGACCTTGCCAACTAACCAAGATGGTCGCCATGGAGAAAAATAGAAAATAGGAGTAAAATGAAGATTTTGGCTTATATCTCAGAAATCAAAGCATTAAGAGCAAATCTGACATGGGTAAAATTGTTTAATAGGTCATTATCTATCTGCCCTGAAATTTTCAGATGCATCAGACAATTAACCTGTTGTTATGTTGCTGCCCCTGAATTGGTAATTTTAAGAAAATTTTGCAGCTTTTGGTTATTTTCTTGAATATTATTACAGATATCGATATTTTTGATTGGGGTCTGGAGCTGGCATGTCAGTTACTGCTAGTAGTTCTTTGTTAATTTATGAATCATATTCGTTTTGTGTAGTTTCTTTTGTTTACTATTTTGTCATAGGACTCGGATTTCTTTTAAACTGAGTTTCTCTGTGCATATTGTTGTGTGTTTGTTTATTCTACATGAGCTAGATATAATTGTATAGCGGGAGGGTTGAGATCTAACAAAGCATGTTTAGCCCCGCCGTATTTTTGCGCCTGTCCCAAGACAGTAGACTCTGATCTTTGTTATTTTTGTTATTTTTTTTTTTTTGTCTAAGTTAAGTGTGACGTCCATTTACTAGTATATATTTTTATTTAGAGACCAGCTGAAGCCCGGATTTTCACGTTGTGTTGAAGACTCGTTGGTGGCCTTCGGCTGTGGTCTTTGGTTAGGCTGACTGTTGTTTCTTTGACACATTTTTTATTTTCATTCTCAATTTTATTGATTGATCAATTGATTGATTGATTGATTGATTCATTCATTCATTCATTCAATCATTCATTGATCATTTTACTACAAGCAAAAGTCATGATCATTTGAGAATCCTTTATTTGTATTGTAGTGTTAATTTCACCAATGAAACTCGAAATTAATGTTTGTCTTAATATTAAATTTCTTTGTAAACTCTAAAATTACCGTCTGATTATAATAAGACACGCAAGAATAAAAACAAATATTTGGCCTTCAATGTCTCAACCTTTTTTAATGTGAGTAACTTCATTGTTCGCTTAGATTTCGATTTTGATATTGTTTTTGCAAGTTTCCATAAAAGATTTCCGGTTATTGTTCTGCATAAAACTCTATGGGAAAGCACATTAACTAAATTTTCCAAACGTTTATTGGAACCTAATGATTTGGCAAGGTGTTGCAACCTGTAATGTAAAAATGTTACAGCGGATTGCACTGAGTGTGTAGGCAAAGGTAGCCTATCCTTGGTTAGCTTGCTTGTATTATTAGGTTAGGTAAACTACCCTCCTTTAAGAGTAGACTAGTTCGACAAATAACCAATCAATCTGTCTGTGGGACTAGGCTCCTTCTACAGGAGGGTGGTATACCTTACCTAGTTACTTCATAGTTCAGCTAACAAACAAGCGATCCAAAGATATTACCTTTGTCTACACACTCAATGTAATCGGCTGTAATGAAAATGCGGAGTTTGTGAGACCAGGCTCAAGCAACCAGTCGGTAGCAGTCAGTTTTCAAATATATAAAAACAAATATTGCATAAGACTCAAACGTACTTAAAATGTTTTTATTAATATATAACCACTATATCATCAGTTTTTAAAATTTCATTTCTGGTTTATTTAAGAATTGAATGCTTTTTTGTCGAGCCTGCAACTTTTGTTGCAGAAAGCTCGACATAGGGATAGTGATCCGGCGGCGGCGGCGGCGGTGTTAGCTCACTTCTTAAAAGCTATATATTTTAGAAGGTGGAAGACCTGGATGCTTCATATTTTGTATATAGATGCTTCATGTTACGAAGTTTCCGTCAGTCACATGTCCAATGTCCTTGACCTCATTTTCATGGTTCAGTGACCACTTGAAAAAAAAGTTCAGAATTTTTGTAACGTTGAATTCTCTCTTATTATAAGTAATAGGATAACTATTTTTGGTATGTGCGTACCTTGCAAGGTCCTCATGCCCGTCAGACAGTTTTCACTTGACCTCGACCTCATTTCTTGGATCAGTGAACAAGGTTAAGTTTTGGTGGTCAAGTCCATATCTCAGATACTATAAGCAATAGGGCTAGTATATTTGGTGTATGGAAGGACTGGAAGGTGTACATGTCCAACTGGCAGGTGTCATCTGACCTTGACCTCATTTTCATGGTTCAGTGGTTATAGTTAAGTTTTTGTGTTTTGGTCTGTTTTTCTCATACTTTATGCAATAGATCTACTATATTTGTTGTATGGAATGATTGTAAGGTGTACATGTCTAGCGGGCAGATGTCATCTGACCTTGACCTCATTTTCATGGTTCAGTGGTCAAAGTTAAGTTTTTAAGTTTTGATCTTTTTATCTAATATTATATGCCAAAGGTCAACTATATTTGGTGTATGGAAATATATTATGATCTATATGTCAGTCCCGCAGGTTTTATTTGACCATGACCTCAATTGCACGGTTTATTGGACAGTGTTAAGTTTTTGTGTTTTGGTCTCTTTTTCTTAAACTATAAGTAATAGGTCAACTATATTTGTTGTATGGAAGCATTGTTAGCTGTACATGTCTGCCTGGCATGGTTCATCTGACCTTGACCTCATTTTCATGGTTCATTGGTCTTTGTTTAACTATCTTGTTTAATGTTAAGTTTATGTGACAGTTGTAATAACGCTTTATACTTAGGACTATCAACATAATATCAATGATTAGTAAAGAAGGCGAGACATTTCAGTGTGCACTCTTGTTTTGTTACTTCATTGAGGTGTAAAGCGATGACCGAAATACATTTTGTATGAAAAGCGGAAGCGCTTCATTCAGAAAATGTACGCACGGCAACGCTTTTACAACCCTATGAAGTTACAAAAAGAAGTCAATATTTATAATTACATGTTTTAGCTAGGATCATGAAAACACGACTTTTATCAAGTTTTTATTAAATTCACCTTTGCACTTTATTGTGGGACCTCGTGTCATCATGAATAATGATTTTCGTTGTGTAATGTAACATGAAGTGTGCAGTTAGCCAATCAGAATAACGAATTATAATGAAACATACATCTTATGTTATTATTAGTTATATAAAGCCAAAATCAATCGCTTTCGATATATTACACAGCGTACTGTCCGCTTTACATTTTAAATAGTCAACACTTGGAGTGTTTATAGAATCGTAAATAATTATGATTTTTTTTAATGATGGCAAAATTGCACTATTGGGTGAAATAGCTTTCCTTATTATCGGCATCCTGTCAAATAGTTCATGAAAAGTAATAATGATTCTGCATTAAAAGAAAAGAAAGTTGCACTCGTGCTTTACCTTTTTTTGGCCACACAAAACTGTTTTTACAAAACATTCTACCTCTGAACTAGTGGATTTCGCTTAAATATGACTGGACAAAAGGTTTATTTTTTGTATTCAAAGTATGGTGGGCAAGTAAATTATTTATTAGCTTAAAAAAGATTGATCCGTGCTATAAATTAACTTGTAATTTTGATCAAGTAGGCCCTAGATCTCTAGCTTACGTTCTCACCTAGAGCAGATAAAAGTATTTCCGCAGAATTTTTTTATTAACTGTAAGGTAAGGGTTTTTGTAGGGTATACGACCTCAACTTTAGACCTACTTTGGAAAAAAAACTAAGCAGAACAACACCCTGGATTTTTCTACTGTAGACCCAAGCTACCCAGCTTCCCTTTGCACCTAGTGAGGACAATTTTTATTACATTTTCGGTAAGGATGGGGTTCGGTGTTCGACCCCAACTTTGGACCTATCTATGAAAAAAAATAAGCTAAACAGCAACATTGATTTTTTTCTCCAGCAGAGATCAGCTACCAAGCTCCCCTTTACACATTGTTCGGACAGAAGTATTTCCGTAGACATTTGTTTATTAACTTTTATGTAATGATGGGGTAGGGTGGGTAACTGCGGTTCACTTGAAAATTTTTAACAGAGACTCCAATGTGGTGTGGTCTATGCAGAACAATTACCGGAAATCTATGGTAGTTTGCAAAATAATAGTCTTTTTTTATAATGTGATATGTAAAATGTTGGTAAATAATGAAAGCATGCTTCTGAATTAATAAACAGAGAAATAAAGAGAAACCATATGAAAACCAATAGCAATCTCCCAGACATTTTGCCAGAGACAAACTAACGTTCATTAAGGCAACTAGTATGATGGTCTGGATTCGGGGTCCTTAATTTCTGTATTCTGTGATATTTTATGCCATATTTCTCTATTCTTTATACTTTTTATACGACCGCAAAATTTGAAAAATTTTTCGTCGTATATTGCTATCACGTTGGCGTCGGCGTCGTCGTCCGGCGTCCGAATACTTTTAGTTTTCGCACTCTAACTTTAGTAAAAGTGAATGGAAATCTATGAAATTTTAACACAAGTTTATGACCACAAAAGGAAGGTTGGTATTGATTTTGGGAGTTTTGGTCCCAACATTTTAGGAATTAGGGGCCAAAAAGGGCCCAAATAAGCATTTTCTTGGTTTTCGCACTATAAATTTAGTTTAAGTTAATAGAAATCTATGAAATTTTGACACAAGGTTTATGACCACAAAAGAACGGTTGGGATTGATTTTGGGAGTTTAGGTTTCAACAGTTTAGGAATTAGGGGCCAAAAAAGGGCCCAAATAAGCATTATTCTTGGTTTTCGCACAATAACTTTAGTTTAAGTAAATAGAAATCAATGAAATTTAAACACAATGTTAATGACTACAAAAGGAAGGTTGGTATTGATTTTGGGAGTTTAGGTCCCAACAGTTTAGGAATTAGGGGCCAAAAAGGGACCCAAATAAGCATTTTTCTTGGTTTTCGCACCATAACGTTAGTATAAGTAAATAGAAATCTATGAAATTTAAACACAAGGTTTATGACCATAAAAGGAAGGTTGGTATTTATTTTGGGAGTTTTGGTCCCAACAGAATAAGGGGCCCAAAGGGTCCAAAATTAAACTTTGTTTGATTTCATCAAAATTGAATAATTGGGGTTCTTTGATATGCCGAATCTAACTGTCATGACTGTGTATGTAGATTCTTAACTTTTGGTCCCGTTTTCAAATTGGTCTACATTAAGGTCCAAAGGGTCCAAAATTAAACTTAGTTTGATTTTGACAAAAAAATGAATCAGTTAGGTTCTTTGATATGCTAAATCTAAAAATGTACTTAGATTCTTGATTATTGGCCCAGTTTTCAAGTTGGTCCAAATCGGGGTCCAAAATTAAACTTTGTTTGATTTCCTCAAAAATTGAATAAATGGGGTTCTTTGATATACCAAATCTAACTGTGTATGTAGATTCTTCATTTTTGGTCCTGTTTTCAAATTGGTCTACACTAAAGTCCAAAGGGTCCAAAATTAAACTTAGTCTGATTTCAACAAAAATTGAAATCTTGGGGTTCTTTGATATGCTGAATCCAAAAATGTACTTAGATTTTTTATTATGGGCCCAGTTTTCAAGTTGGTCCAAATCAGGATCTAAAATTATTATATTAAGTGTTGTGCAATAGCAAGTCTTTTCAATTGCACAGTATTGCGCAATGGCAAGAAATATCTAATTGCACAATATTGTGAAATAGCAAATTTTTTTTTAATTAGAGTTATCTTTCTTTGTCCAGAATAGTAAGCAAGAAATATCTAATTGCAAAATATTGTGCAATAGCAAGATTTTTTTTTAATTGGAGTTATCTTTTTTTGTCCAGAATCAACTTAAATCTTTGTTATATACAATATACAATGTATATTCACTTTTTACTACCAACTGATAAATTATAATAAATAACATTCAGTGATAACAAGCAGTTTTTTTTACATCTTAATATTTTATGATGTATTTAAATGAGTAGTTATTGTTGCAAACTCCATTAGAAATTTTAATTGAGATTAGTTTTGGAATAAGGGAAAGGGGGATGTGATTAAAAAAATTGGGTTCAATTTTTCTCATTTGAAATTTCATAAATAAAAAAGAAAATTTCTTCAAACATTTTTATGCCCCACCTATGATAGTAGAGGGGCATTATGTTTTCTGGTCTGTGCGTCCGTCCGTCCGTCTGTCCGTTCGTTCGTCCGTCCGTCTGTCCCGCTTCAGGTTAAAGTTTTTGGTCAAGGTAGTTTTTGATGAAGTTTAAGTCCAATCGACTTCAAACTTAGTACACATGTCCCCTATGATATGATCTTTCTAATTTTAATGCCAAATTAGAGTTTTTACCCCAATTTCACGGTCCACTGAACATGGAAAATGATAGTGCGAGTGGGGCATTCGTGTACTGAGGACTTATTCTTGTTTTGAGAGGATTAATATTCAACAGCATAGTGAATTGCTCTAAGAGAAAACAAAAATTTTAAGTTCATTAGAACACATTCATTCTGTGTCAGAAACCTATGCTGTGTCAACTATTTAATCACAATCCAAATTTAGAGCTGAATCCAGCTTGAATGTTGTGTCCATACTTGCCCCAACTGTTCAGGGTTCAACCTCTGCGGTCGTATAAAGCTACGCCCTGCGGAGCATCTGGTTGATAATTATTCTCTTATCATTACATTTTAACACTATTATTCTAGCTATTTTATTTATTTCTTGGTCCATTGTCTCAATTATTTATAATTTCTCAAAAATTAATACCTTATAGGCTCCTAATGACAAACCAATTTTATATCCCAGTTTGAATTGTGAAATTGCGGAAATTTTGAAAATTAAATCAAGCAAAATACATTATCGTTCTCGTAGTTCGTAAAATACTGGCAGATGGATCTTGGTCGTCAATTCTAATAATCTTGGATCGACCTTTCTAAACTTAAAAGTAATAAAGTTCACGCATCCATATTGTTTAGATTGCCAAAGACTTTTGCATCCGTCGACATTATCTTCGATTAAAGTAGTATTGATCTGACAACCGCTGTGCATGTATACTTTAACGACCTTTAAATGAATGACAAATGACAACATTGTCATTTTTTGAATGACAATTAAACTGTGTTGGAAAAATAACATAAATACACTTTCGTTTTTTCGTTTTTTGTTTTTGTGAAATCAAAAATGAAAAATGAAAACACTTTCATTTTTCGATTTTAGTTTTTGAGAAATCAAAATTGAAAAATGAAAATTCTTTTGTTTTTCGTTTTTTGTTTGTGAAAGCAAAAACGAAAAACGAAAACACTTTTGTTTTTCAATTTGGTTTTTAAGAAATCAAAAACGAAAAATGAAAACACTTTCGTTTTTCGTTTGGGTTTTTAAGAAATCAAAAACGAAAAATGAAAACACTTTCGTTTTTCATTTTGGTTTTTATGAAATCAAAAACGAAAAATGAAAACACTTTCGTTTTTTGTTTTTTGTTTTTGATATTTCAAAACGAAAAACGAATGGACGCAGATATACACGGACCATTTTGCCATTTGATTAGGGACTTTCCGTTTTGAATTTACCTTCTTTTTTTTTAAATTCATTTTCTATTTTGAAATAGAAGACAATTTTAATAGTTCTCTTGTAAACAAAGCTCATATGAGATTAAAATGAAAGAATGCATAATTTTATAATGCTTATTTGATTCCTTTTCACCAACACTTGTTCTAGCAAAATAAAAGATTGTAAATTTAATACCTTTATATCAAAAGTGAATATTATATTTCTTGTATTTTGTATTTTTAGCAATATTCGAGTGGTACCAGTTGGTATGAGTAAAAGTGTGAAGAAACTGATCAAGGCAACAGTACCTGATATGAGTAAATATAGTGACGTCAGTGAATATATCACAAAGTAAGTTGAAAGGTTAACAGTCAGTTCTGTACTGATAAAGATGTTTGATAAAAAAAAGTTATACAGCTCTGTATATGGTCTGTGAAATTATTCTTTCCTGACCAATTTCTGTTACTTTTCCTAGCATTTACAAAAATTACAAGTCATTTCTTCCCTATGTACATTTTACGTGTATGGCACAAAGAGTCATCAGGATAAGCCCTTGAAATAATCGTACTGACAGACTAATGCAAATTTACAGTGAGTTAGAATAAAAATAATTGAAGAGTTATATTTCTGTAGATATGAACTTAAAACAAAATCTTAGTAATTCAATCAGAATTCGTCTTTTTGAATGTACTTTTGTTGTTTTATGTTATTTTGGTAACGTAATTTATCCTGTAGATCATAATAAGTCAAAAGAACGCAACATTTTCTCTTGGTACAGGTTGGTAGAGTAATCATAAATCCAAACTGTGAAAAAGACAACAACATCGATATCCTAGTTATGGCAAGAAAATGGTTTTTTTTATGCCCTATTTATGGGCATTGTGTTTTCTGGTCTTTTTGTCCGTCCATTCGTCCGGCTTCTGGTTAAAATTTTTGGTCGAGGTAGTTTTTGATGAAGTTGAAGTCCTAACAACTTGAAACTTAGTATGCATGTTGCTTATGATATGATCTTTCTAATTTTAATGCCAAATTAGAGATTTTACTCCATTTTTCACGGTCCACTGAACATAGAAAATGATAATGTGGATGGGGCATCTGTGTACTTGGGACACATTCTTGTTTTACATGTTTCACCTATCAGTGTGGCGTCTTCATGACAATACAATGATTAATTTAATAATATTACACATGATTTTTTGCTATCCAATTCTCACTGAAGAAAATGGAAAATAATAGTATTATCTTGTTTTTTCTAACTTTTCAGCCCTATTTATAGAACGATTTAATACTGTAACTGTGATGTTTGTTTAGTCAAAATGCATTGACCCTATAAATGTTGGCTTTATATAGTTTGAGACATTGATAATGTGTTTCTGAAGTCTTGGTTTGAAACGAGCTTTAGTCACAGCATGAGCCTCACCCTTTTCATATTTGTAAGGCCAAATAAAAAAGTATGTGTGGTTCCAGTTACATCTGAAAAAAAGTTAAGGTAGGTAGGTAGGGATTTTTTTTATTTTATGTTTTATTTTTACATTGAGTCTATGGGAGCAACATTCTGACTTTAACCGTGCTTAATGAAAAATGACAATAAAATCTTTAGGGTAGGCTTTTTTTAAGCCGAAAAAATTGGGAAGGTAGGGTTACTGGAACCTAAGCCTTGTACAAATAAAATTTCTACTTTAGAGACAAAAACAAGTTATTCTATATGTATTGCCTTTGACATGTTAGATTACTTTTAATTTGATTATATTTTCAGAGCTGGTTATTTATCGGACAGTGAGGCAGAGTTAGATGGGGAACACAATGAAGTTGTTTTACCACAACATGTGGGTAGCAGAGGAAATATTCAAGCCACAAAAAGTGCAATTAGGTCAGTGAATCTCCAATAGCCAATCATTTCCTTGACACACCAATTTTCATGATTACTGAATAAATATTATTCAATTAATTTTTTGTAAATGAAATTTTCCTAAATTATACCTAAAATAATGTAGTAATTATGATGAAATATAATCTGAATTTACCTGAGCAGTAATTGATTATTCAAACATATGTTCCTTCATTAAAACTCGCATCTTTTTCATTTGCATTAAGATGGTAAATAACACTGCATGCAGATAAATCTGCAAGATCAATTGAACGTTTTCATCAAGTTCTGTTGTTAAGAAAATATCAAATTTCTCAGTGATCAAAATTAATGTTTGTCAAACTGCTATACATATCCAACCATTTTTTTCAGACAATGTGTTTGGTTCAAGTTTTTAGAAATTTTGATTTTTTATCTCAAAGGGTTAAAGTCAATATTTTGTCAAAATTTTATAAAAATTAAACGAGCCTTATTGATTTAAGTCGAAGTGTTGTTTGTCTGTACGTCCCAAAGTTGGTTCTATAATCTAACTTTCATTTGCCAGCAACAAATGTTATAGAATTCATACACAATACTCATTACCTATGTTCGACCAAAAACAGATAGGGTAAAAAAAAAATCTTGACATAATTTATAAATGAAATATATTGTATATTTACAATTTTTATTTTTTTCCAAAAAAAATGACATAAGTGGCTTGTGTTTTGCCTGGTAGGAATATAAATTAACTGATTTATTACTTTCAACAGATTGACAGAACTAGGCCCTAGACTTACATTACAGCTAGTCAAGATAGAAGAAGGGATCTGTGATGGAGAAGTTATGTTTCATGAATTTATTGAGAAGACAGGTGACGAGGTTAAACAATTGAAAGCTCTGAGAGAAAAGAAAAGGTTTGTTTTTATACTGAAACGTGTCTAATTCAGAACCATTTTAGTCTGAAATATCAGGTGAGTACAACAAGTGTTTTGTTTTCTTGGCAGGTTACTGTTACTTACAAATTTTTGTGCTGGAATTATTTTGTCTTAATCTCGTAATCATTTGTAAAAAAACACAGAAAATTTTAGCCCTGTAAAAAAAATTTGTATAAAAGATTTGTGAAGAATGTCCTTACTTAGGCCAGGATTTTTTAATTTGTTGGTTTACAGATCCGCCGACCCGAATTTGCCGATTTCCAGAATAAAAATAAAATTGACTTTTCATGCTTTTTTATTCCCGCCGACCCTAACAAATGCATTATGAAATGAAATGCATTAATCACTAACAAAATTGATAACACTTTCTGCTGTGAAAAAATAAAACTTCCAGTTTACGTTTCTAAAAATAGACAAATCAATTATAACTGACCTTGAAATGTCGTTTGCGCAAATAATTTTGCGGAACAAAACTTGTGTTTAAAAACAATTACACAATAAGTTTGTTTCCCTTATTTGTCACCAGTCTGTAAGATGCATCATCTCATAGAAATAGACTTGTCCAAATGTGGACAGGGTGAAGGCATCAAGTTAAAGTACTGAATATTAACAAATCATTTAGAATTTTCTTAATTCATAGATAATAAAAAAATTATTGTCCATTTGGATAAAAAAAAACTGGAATGCGAGACAACAGATTAACCCGATAAACCTCGTTTTTCCAGTGGATTTTTGACACATGTGTTGAAACTTATTTTCGTACGACGTTATAACATTTTTTCTTTATCAGTTTTCGTGCTTGAAGATCATTATTCACCAAGTTTTCTGGAATTGATTGAGAGCTACCCAAATCTGTTTTTCTTGTTTCTGAAATGACGATTTAATTTCGTCTTTGTCCGTGCACCCCCCTTTTTTTTACTGTAAATTATTAGACAATGTCGTGATGTTTATAACAGCTGAGCAATAATATTTCATCAAACTAAAATTTAAGAAATGATGATAAAATAGCATAACAAACATATTGTTAGAAAGTTGAAATATATATTGATTTTGCACATTTTTCTGTCTTCAACGATGATTTTTTTTCTCTTTTTTTTCCTGACCGACAAACCCGACTTTTTCATGGGGAAAATCCGTAAACCAACAAATTAAAAAACCGTGGCATTACCAATAATAGTTTGGTAAATTTATATATAAAAATGAAGATGTGGTATGATTGCCAGTGAGACAACTGTCCACAAGAGACCAAAATAGCACAGAAATTAACAACTATAGGTCACCGTAGTGTCTTAGTCTCTACTGAAGTAAATGCATTAAAAATGTCCTTGTTTAGTAGTGTAACAATGGAAACTTAACTGTGACCCCTACTCAAAGCTCCCTGGACACATTGACATTTTCTTGGCAAATATTCATCGTTTTAATTCCTGCAGGACAATCTATTATTTAATAACATTACATTCATGACAATGCATGATGTATCTTTCAGAAAGTTGAAAGAAATCAGGAAAAAGAAACAAGAAGAAAATGTGAAAAAGAAGCAAGATGAAAAAGAGGCTAATAAGGTAAAATCGTTGGAAGGAATGAAGAAAAGTGACGATGAGGAGGAAAGTACAGATGAGGAGAAGGAAAAAGTGGACAATGGTATGTATTCTGTATTATTACATAAGTTGCAATGAATAACGTTGATTTCCCAGTGGAAAAAAAACCATGATAACTTCACATGTAAACATGGTCAAGACGTCGATTACAGTGGATCAAAACAAATTGTTAATGCGTAGAAAAAGATATAGTTCCTTAGATTTTCTACTTTCATTTCATTAAAAAAAAAGCTCCAATTCATTTATTTTCTGGAAGCCAATTGCCAATGTTATAAAAAGAATAACTAATCAAAGAATGAAAATGTCAAAAAAAATCAACTCATGACTGAACAACACTGATAATTAACTCATGCGCTAGGTGTATTCATGAATTAATGTGTTGTTTCAGTCACTCAATGAATATTTTTTCTATTTGAATTCTTCTATTAGTTATTTAATGATTATGGCTTGACCACGGTTTTGTTTCTAACATCTGTGCCGTCAAGTTGTAGGAAAATTGTTATTAGGTCACACAGACAAGACATATTAAAAAGTTAACTGTTAATGTGGTTTAGGAAAACTAGCTTCAAGTCTACTTTCAACAAAATGCAAATTCATATGTTGGTATGATTGTGAACAAGAAAACTATCCACCGGAAACATAAGGACAAAGTTGCAAACAACAGAAGGTCATGGCTCAAAAGTGAAAACAATCAAAATACATAGAACAGTATAGAAAAAACAACATGGAAAACCAAAGACGGAGCAACATGATCCCCACCATAAACTGGGGGTGATCTTATTTGCTCCAGAATGGTTAGCAGATCCTGCTCCACATATTGCACATGTTGTGTGGTTGCTCATATAAGTACAAACACGGCAAGTTAAAAAAGAGGAGGTTTTAGTATGAGCAGATAACATGTGGTGTTTGTTTTAGATAAAGATGTTATCAAACTAATCGGTAAACCAGTCAGAATGTTAAGTTTGAACATTTGCAGTTATAAGAAATATTTTTTTTATATTTATAGACCGTGATGATGATAGAGAGTACTACAAACAGGAAGTTGGTGTGGAACCTGATGCAGGTATGTTACAAACAAAAGACATATTCTATAATTGTACTATAAACTTTAGGACCTTAAGGCTGTATCTATAACTTAGCTTAGTACAACCTAATGGATTTGTGGAGAATAGGAAATGACAATTTTCTGACATGACTTCTACATCTTTCAGACATTTTTTAAAAGCTCTTACATTATTTAATTTTCCACCATTTTGGATTGTAAAAAACAGAAAATGTCTACAAATATACAAATTTGATACAAAAATTCATTAATATTCAAAAGAAGAAATTTATATGTTGTATCTTATTTGTATGACAGTTTAATAAAAAAATACAGAACATTTATTTTATGATTCAAGTAAGAATTTATTTCAGCTTTGCCATACAAGGGGAGATAACTCAGATAAAATTGCCTTCATTAATTTACCTTTATTGTTCTGCAGCAAGAAAATCAGTTCCTTGACCCTAATTTAAATTCTATTTTCTGAAAACATTACAGAATTATTTTCTCATATTTTATTTTTAAAATCTGTGGTTTTTGTCGAGCCTGCAACTTTTGTTGCAGAAAGCTCGACATAGGGATAGTGATCCGGCGGCGGCAACGGCGGCGGCTACGGCGGCGGCGTTAGCTAACTTCTTAAAAGGTTTATATTTTAGAAGGTGAAAGACCTGGATGCTTCATACTTTGTATATAGATGCCTCATGTTACGAAGTTTCCGTCAGTCACATGTCCAATGTCCTTGACCTCATTTTCATGGTTCAGTGACCACTTGAAAAAAAAGTTCAGAATTTTTGTAATGTTGAATTCTCTCTTATTATAAGTAATAGGGTAACTATATTTGGTATGTGCGTACCTTGCAAGGTCCTCATGCCCGTCAGACAGTTTTCACTTGACCTCGACCTCATTTCATGGATCAGTGAACAAGGTTAAGTTTTGGTGGTCAAGTCCATATCTCAGATACTATAAGCAATAAGGCTAGTATATTTGGTGTATGGAAGGACTGGAAGGTGTACATGTCCAACTGGCAGGTGTCATCTGACCTTGACCTCATTTTCATGGTTCAGTGGTTATAGTTAAGTTTTTGTGTTTTGGTCGGTTTTTCTCATACTTTATGCAATAGGTCTACTATATTTGTTGTATGGAATGATTGTAAGGTGTACATGTCTAGCAGGCAGATGTCATCTGAACTTGACCTCAATTTCATGGTTCAGTGGTCAAAGTTAAGTTTTTAAGTTTTGGTCTTTTTATCTAATATTATATGCCAAAGGTCAACTATATTTGGTGTATGGAAATATATTATGATCTATATGTCAGTCCCGCAGGTTTATTTGACCATGACCTCAATTGCACGGTTCATTGCACAGTGTTAAGTTTTTGTGTTTTGGTCTATTTTTCTTACTAAAACTATAAGTAATAGGTCAACTATATTTGTTGTATGGAAGCTTTGTTAGCTGTACATGTCTGCCTGGCATGGTTCATCTGACCTTGACCTTATTTTCATGGTTCATTGGTCTTTGTTTAGCTATCTTGGTTAATGTTAAGTTTATGTGACAGTTGTAATAAAGCTTTATACTTAGGACTATCAACATAATTTCAATGATTAGTAAAGAAGGCGAGACATTTCAGTGTGTGCACTCTTGTGTTTTCTTTCTATCATAAAAAATTTGTTTTTACATATATAATCATACTCAGGAATCATAGTATTTATTATTATGAAAAGATTGCCTACTTTAAGATAGGAATTACTTACTCTATCAGAGAAACTGAGTTAATCTATGATTTTGAATGTTTTATTGTTGTACAATCTTTAGTATGGTAGTTAATGCTTTTGTGGTATGCTGTTTGTCTTTTCATCTTGGTCCTTCCTTAGTTAATGGCTATTTAGTATCATCTTTAATATGCTTTTATGTCATTACTAATTATAGGTGAAATTAGTTGATTATATAAAAGTTCTTCTAATTATATTTCTTTATGATATTTTCAGAATTGTTTCCAAAAGCAAGAGCCCAGAAGAGAAATAGATCTCACTCCAGACCTAATGATAAGACTAAAAGATTCAAGAAAGATACAGAAAAAGATTTTAGGAATCGTAAAGAGAAAGATTTTACCAATCAATATGGGAAAGATTTTACCAATAGAAAAGAGAAAGATTTTGATAATCGTAAAGACATGAAATCAAATTTCAAAGGAAACAAGTTTTCTAAAGGAAATTCAAAGGACAAATTGAAATCAGGGAAAGGTTTTTCAAAGGACAAAATGCATGGAAAGGACAAGAAATTTACAAACAAAGGTTCATTTGCAGGGAGGGGCAAAGAGAAAAAGACAGGTTTTCGAAAAAAGTAATAAAATTTCTTGTACGTTATTGACTTTTTACTTGTTGGAAGTTCAACATTAAATCATAGGATAATGCTATGAAGCCAACTGCTAACACAGGCAAGCATATTTTATAAAGATTTTTTGTTATTTATAAAGGGAATAATGTTAATAAGCATATCAAACTGTTTGGTAGCATTTATCAAAATTAAAATAAAGAGATGTGGTATGGTTGTCAATAAAATGTTGTGGATCTGAGCAACTATGGTCCCTCTTTGGTCAGTTACAGTGAGTAAAACCTATACTGTATATAGTCAACTTGACTAGACCTCAACATTACAAAATGTAAAATAATTCAAATGAGAAAACCAACTGCATGATTTATGACAAAGCAATAAGCAAAAAACACATCTGAGGGACAGCACCAATGGCAACCACTAACATATAGGCCAAGAATGTTTCCGTGAACATGTTCGTGATAGCATAATACCAAACTATAAAAAAGTTGTAATCGCTTAACTCTTCAGATTAGAACTAATCGCAAAACAAATAACTAAAATTAAAGAAAGACATATCGATCTGAGAGTAAGCAGATACTGTACCATAGTTCAAAGCCAATTACAATTTTATCATCGGTACAAGCACATCATTTAAATATAAATCAACATGCAGGCATCTTTATAAGTTGAGGTATTTCACATCAAATTTTTATGGTAATATTCTTTTCAAAGCTAAAAAATGTTGGCATACACCTCCAAAAGCTAACCAAACCCTTAAACAGACTTATTGAGAAGGGATATAGTTAAAGTACGAATCACTGCCAATTTCTACATATAAGTCAAGATATGATGCATTCAACATGGTCACCAAACTTTGATTTATTTAGTGAGAGGAACTTATCTATATAGCTGAACTTGAGGCTAAAGGATAATGTGACTATGTTTGATTCCAATCTTAATAAAATGCTCCCCAGGGTGCAGCTTGATACAACCGTAGAGGTCAAACTCTAAACAATTGGGGCCAGTATGGACACAACATTCAAGCTTGATACAGATCTGAATTTGGATTGTGATTAAATATTTGACACAGCATAGGTTTCCGACACAGAATGAATATGGTCTAATGACTTTAAAAAATGTAAATTTACCTATTATGGTCCAATATCCAAAATCTAAATACATGGATTGATTCAGCATTTAAAAGATCCCAAAAATTCAATTTTTGATGAAATCACACAAAGTTTAGTATTGGACCCTTTTGACCTCAATGTCGACCAATTTGTTAACAGGGCCCAAAAACCAAAAAGCTAAATACATGGTTAGATTTAGCATATCAAATTATCCCATACATTCAATTTTTGTTGAAATCAATTAAAGTTAAATTTTTGACCCCAATTTTGACCAACTTGAAAACTGGACCCATAATCAACAAGAGGCTGTCATTTCTAAATATTTATTTGTGTCTTGGCATTTTTCAATATTACAAGAACCATAACTGATGAACAGTGAAAGTGAAAATCATCAATATCAGACCTGAACTCCATTTTGTCATCAGTAACATTAACATATACAAATTTTAAAAGCTTTGGTTGAATGGTCATGAGTAAATGCAACATGACTGATAAAACAATTTTTCAATCTTTCAAGAACCATAACTCATGAACAGAAAAAGTTAAAATCGCCATTTTTGAACTTTACATCAATTTTGTCATCAGTAACAACATATTTGAATTTTAAAAGCTTTGGTTGAACGGTTCATGAGTAAATGCATAGACAACATTTGGTTGCCGACCGACCCTGTACATCCCCAAATCAACAACTGACATTTTTGTCACAAAAATCCGGTTAGAAATATAAATTCATGTTTATAGGCGAATGTAATATTTGAAAAAGACATCTAGTTGACGACTTTAATGCACCTACCTAACACACGGCTAATTTTTTTTTTAAATGAAAGAATAATGATTTAACTTTGATTTTTGCCCGGTCATCACAAAATTGTATGGTACAGTTTTTGTAAAATTGACATTAAATTCAGAAATTACTTGAAATTTTTTAAATTACGACATCTTGTTCAAGCAAAAGAATTTGGACTTATGTCTTATTTTTTGCAGAATAATTTAGTGAATTAGATTCTTAAATTATTGAAAAACAATATTTACAACTGCAAGTCCGCGTGCTTTTGCATTCCTCAAAATATTTGACATTTTATAGGAAAATTTTCATAATCTTGACATTTTCAGGTCTATCAATTGACGTATATTAAATGTATTTGTACTCAATTCGTTTTAGAACAAACAAAATTACTGATCAGTTATCCTTTTTTCATTCAAGAGCAAGATTTTATTCAAAAAGTTCCTATAATCTTGAATTTTATTCATTTTAAAATGTTGGTAAAATTATTATAGTTTCCGGAATTCCTCATCTACTTTGTTATCGGGTTTTTACTGTATTTGTTAGTTGATTTCCGTGTATTTATGTGTGCAGTTAGAGTGCGATAAATCATATTTAAATGGTTCTATTTCTATTTAAAACTGTTCCAGTACTTTAGATTTGCTTAAATAAATATAAAATCATCCGAAATTAAGATTTAATTAAATTAAAACATATTTTTTTAGTTCTGGCGAATTCACCCTTTACTAATTAAGGAATCGTATTGGAAAATTGTTGAACATTTTCCGCGTCATGTCGAATTTTCATAGTCCAGTTAAAATGGACCCTTCCTCTGCTAAAAAGCAAAAACTATCCATTGATTGGCACAGACGCATAGTTTGTCCGGTTTTTACTACAGAGAAGCTATGTAGTTCAACATTGAAAGGAAGATCAAGTTTTATCGCCACAGTGGAACAACGAAAAGACGAAGTATACAGAAGACTGGTCGATGAGTATGACAAAATTGAAAACGCCCCGTTTGAAAGAACAAAATATCACAAGAGTTGCTATAAATCTTTCACTAGTAAGCACAACTTATCGTCTTCTGTTTTGTCTGGACAAAGTCTTTGTACTACAAATACTAATTCCACTGAGACAGTCTCTATTCATATATCAACGAGGGCGAATAGATCTACAACTGATTGGTCTGCTTGTATATTTTGTAAATGTAAAGCCTTTAAGCAAGTTAAACAACTTCAAAAGGTATCCTCTGAGGAGAGAACTCAAGCTGTATTGAGTGTTGCTACACATATCTCTGACAATGATATGATTTACAAAATAACTCACGAGAATTTTACTGATCAAGCTTTAAACCATGGAGCTTGCATTATGAAATATTTGCTAAAAAATTTAAAATCAGAAAGTACAGAGCAATTTAATTCTGAACATGAAACAGCGTTTATTACATTTGTTTCTACAATTAAAGATGACTTAACTGTACACAAGAAAGTGTTTTTGTTAACAACTTTCCTTGAGAAATTTACCCAATTTCTGCCCGAGGATTGCCGAGAAAGCTACACTACCTATTGGCTTCATCAAAAGCTTAAAACATATTTTGGTCAGTCGATAGTCATACAGCCTCAACAGGCCCGTAGCCAGGAATTTCAAAAGGGGGGTTCGTTTGACTCAAAAACTCGACTTTAACAGTCACAATTCGAACAGAACATTGACTTTAACAGTGCTTATTTGTTTTCAAGGGGGGGTTCGTCCGAACCCCCCGAACCCCCCCTGGCTACGGGTATGCTCAACAAGGCCAAGGTATGTCCAATATTGTATATAGTAGCTCTATAACCTTGTCTGATGCCGTAAAGACAGCTAACCGTTTAAAATGTGACATACAGTCTGTCCAATTTAAAGATCTTAGCACTGATTGTGAAACTGTTTTCAATGAAGAGCAATACTTCATGCAGCTGCTACTATTTTACGGAAGCAGATTAGTGAAGTTGTTATCCAATGTGAGGAGTATCCTTTATCTAAAGACACTTCATTGGATCATTCAATTGCAATTATACCGCCTGCTTTAAAAACATTTCTGTATTGTCTTTTGGATGATGGCGCACACGCGGCAGTTAATAAAGAGTACGAAATGCCTATTGACAAGATTCGTAAATGTATGGCTTTAGCAGAATGTATAGTATCTATAAATAGACATTCTTTTACTCCTTTTCATTTAGGTTTAGCATTACAAATGCACCATATCTATGGATCAAAAACTCTTGTAGATACATTAAACAGTCATGGGTTTTGCGCATCATACAATGAAGTAAGACGATATTTAACAAGTTTGGCAGATCATGAGATTAGAAAAATTGAAGATGGGGCATACGTTCCGCATGGTATTATATCTTCCTCTGGGGGGTCAAACCTTACCCAAGAAGGTGCAGACAATGTCGACCTGAATACAGAAACAATAGATGGGAAAGATGCATTCCATTCAATGGCTAGGGCTGTGTTTCAAGTAGTGACATTACCCACAGATCCCCCAGTTGCGGATATAAGGATAGCACGTGGCCCAGGACTTTAACTGCCTGTTACGGAGGAAACATCTTCCCTTATTCGTTGTCTTCCTTTCAGTAAACCAAAAGAAAGGGTAGAACCTATTCGGCGTGAAAATGCGTATAAGCAAATTACTTCCTGCAATGTTTTAAACGCAGAAATATCCAACCTTTCGTGGGTATTTCTAAGACTTTTATCTAGAAACCCTTTAGAGTTCCCAATAGTATTCCCAAATTCCACTGATCAACAAATTACACCATTTTGGACCGGATATCACAAAGCAATTTCAAAACACTGTCCATTTGTCAGTACTGTAGCATATGCACCTATAGTTGATGCAAAACCAAGTGACATGACAACTGTCTATACTACGATGAAAAGATGTGTTGACATGTGTAAAAAAGCCGATCAAAAAAGTTCTCTGTCCAAACCTTTGACCAACAGCTATATGCCAGCGCTCAGCAAATAAAGTGGACAAACCCTTTGGAATTTCCTGATCATATTATGCGCCTAGGTGGCTTCCATGCTTTATCTTGCTTCATAGCATCTGTTGGAAAACTTTGGGGTGACGGAGGTCTCACAGATCTGTTTGTTGATTCTGGTGTGTATGCAGCAGGTACGGTTGATCAAATGCTATCTGGAAAACAGTTTAATAGGTCGGTTCGAGGTCTCACTTTAGTGTATGAGGCTACTATGTCTCTTTGGCTCTCAACTTTTTTTGATTGGTGTGGAGCTAATGGCCATCTTGGGAACATACTAGATGAGTTTTGGGATAGCCTCCAAACATGCTATAGTAGCTTTTCAGATGACCCGCCTTCGTTTAATCTGTATATCACAAAATTTGAATCTTTATTTGAGACATATCTGTCACCTCTTCTTGAAGATTTTAAAAACTGGGGTTGTTCCGTTTCTGCAACATTTCAATACTAGGATATGTTTCTGCAAGCTATGGTAATCATGCTAGAAAATATTCGAGCGGAAAGAGATGGCTTGTGGTCACTCCATTTAAGTTCAGCTCGTTCAATGCTTCCTTTTCTTTTTGTGACCAACAGAAACAACTACTCTCGATGGCTGCCAGTATATATACTTGACATGCTTGATCTCCCTCCCGAAATTGAAAATAGTTTTCGTGTTGTCTGTTTGCTATTCGTCAGAAAAATGGTACTTTTAATGGGGTGTGGAGTGACATTGCAACAGAAAAAAAAACAGTAATAAAAGACAGCAAGGGAAATGGAGGTATTGTTGGTATAACAAGAAAAAAAGTCTGCACTCATCAGGTGGAATCTAACAAGGCATATTGTAGGACATTTCACCACAGAGATGAAAGCAAGATCCGGACTACTTCATGAAGATGATGTCAAACACGACGAAAGTAGACCATCTTCCATGAAAAGAGATGAACAACAAGTGCAGGATTTAATTGGCCACATGAAGGATAAAATGATTTACCCTTTTGACACTAAAGATCATCCTCGTGAATTAATTAATATATCAACTGGCTTGCAACAAAAGAAGTTCAAGACTGTTTACTTAAAGCAGTTACCACTGGCACTTCAATGTTTAAAAAAATTGTTGATAAATCTTTGTCTGCGAATGAAAAAGGGAGTTTCTATGATCCGATCCAACGATCAAACATAAAGACTTTTACTGACATGAACAAAAAAACAAAACTGAAGTGCAGATCAGGTGATATAATTAAGGGAAATATCAACCTAGAACTTATTTTTAGACGTGCTCTAGCCTTAACAAAGTGCAGAGATGATGTAACCGTCGAAAAACTTTTGTCTTTCCCTATTGGACCAATTCCGACTTCTCTGTTCCATGATGACGGTACCATGAGAAAATGTACAAAGGCTGATCTCACTCGTGAACTTGAAAATGAGATATGTTCATCTTTTACTCTTCCTCCTTTTGACATTTCCCTCACAGCCTTAATAAGAGATGGTATGGGTGTGGTTCAATCAATGGACGCTAAGAAATTTTCAAGTTTTGGTGAGCTAGGTATGTTTTACATTCAACAACAATCTCTACATTTTTCGACAGCAGCAACTATTACAGACGTCTTCGATAGATATGATGTCGAAGATTCTATTAAATCTACTGAAAGAGAACGAAGGTCTTTAACATCTGCAAGCCATCGAATTTATCAGGTAAACGAGGGAAGCAGTATCCCTGACTGGAAAAAGTTTCTTTCAAACAGCAAAAACAAGCAAGCCTTCATCACTTTTCTTGGAGAATTTACAACACAATTTTACAGCGAAAAAAATGCCCTAGCTGATGGGCGTATTTTATATCTGGCCGGAGCATTCCATAATCCTGAGGCAGTTTAAAAGATCCGTAACGATACAATAAGTGATTGTTTGTGTTTGTTCAGCACACAAGAAGAAGCAGATACCCGTATCATATTACATGCCCTACATGCTGACAAGCAGTTCGGTAATTCGAATGTAAGGGGTAGAATAGTTATACGGTGTTCAGATACGGACGTTTTAGTTCTTTGTGTCCATTATTTTCATCATCTGCAACACACGGATCAGCTATGGCTTCTTATGGGAACAGTAACAAGCGGAAAGGATGGTAGGCGGTATATCCCAGTTCATGATTTATGCAGTTCCCTGTCGAATATCACTTGTAAAATTTTGCCATCAGCCCATGCTTTAACTGGTTGTGATACAACATCTTCTATTTTTGGGATAGGGAAAAAATCGGTGTATAAGCTCTTGAAAACATCGTCAGAAGATCTATCAGATTTGATGCAGCTTGCTCGATCAATCTGATCTTGATGTTTCAATAAGCGCCTCAAGAAAGCTTGTTGCAAGATTATATGATCCTAAGGGAAAGTATAAATCTTGTCAAAATAATTTAAATAAATTGCGTGTCAGACTGGCGAACAGCAAAGACTCTGCTCTTGTTCGCCTTCCACCAAGCGAAGCGTCTTTCAAGCAACATGTATTGTGAACGTGCATTCAGGCAAAAGTATGGATGACCTCACACGAAGCAAAACCCCACATAGGTTCTCCGTATGACTTTGGTTGGCAAAAAGGCAGCAACGGTCCAATGCCAATTCTATTTACTGGTATGATGTCATCCGACATTCTACAAGATTTGATCTGTTCCTGCAAAGGTAAATCAATCTGTAGTAGATCTTGTGTCTGCTTTGAGCAAAACCTCTGCTGCACTGAGTTATGCCCTTGCCAAGGAAGTGATCTTTGTAAGAACATGTTTACAAATGAACCAAGTCTGGACGATGAGCATGATGAGATTACAAATTAAAATACTGCTCTGATATCCCGACACCCCAATATTTCTACACCTAAATAGCCCAACACCTAAATAATCAGACATCCCATTGGTCTAACACCCCATTAGTCCCACACCCCAATAGTCCGAACTCTCTATCATTTGTAGGATAACGGAATACTTTTAAAAAGTATATATTTTAACATAAGAAATCTAAATAAAAGGTTCAATATTAGGATGACCTTGTTCTTGTTTGAACCGGCGATGCAAGTTATGAAAATAAGTTGGTATATTAGTGCCAAAGTAGCCGAACGTCTAGTGTTGTTTAATCAATTCGGTATTTCAAGATACACGGCGGTCGACCACAGTAACATCAAACACAGTTTGACCTTAATGAGTGATCGTATTCTTGTGATGTTTTATATCAAAATAATCTATTTGACAATGTTGCAAATTTTATAAAATGTGAGAATGGTGAGTTAGTACTCTCATCATATCTGATTAAGTGATGTAAATGAAATTGCAGTATGATCCAGTATGTCAACATATTGCACAAATAAGAAAAAAAAAACAAAAAAAAACCTGCCATATGGTTTTCTGACCTTGACGCGGTTGGTAGGCTTTCAAACTAACAGGAGACCACACGTTTCATCCATTGTAATGTACAGATTATCTTAGGACTTTCTATGAAAATGAAAATACGTCATAGTAATATTTCCCCCTTGCTATAAATATTTTGTCTCGGATTATTTATATCAAATTTGCAGTAAATATGTTTGTAAATACGTGCAATCAGTTGATATGGAGATCTTATAAGATTTAAATAATGCAAGGGCGACTACCGATGAATTTGTACAATTAATAGTTGACTTTTTAAAACTCCGAGAGAAAACGTTACGTAACATACGTTACCAGTAAAATCGACCAAAGTTAATTGATACTATGATAGAAATATCTTTTCCCGGCAGTAATACTGTATTCTTATAGTATTGTTTCGTTTTCGCAGTTGTTTTAACTCGATTTTTCTACTGCAAGTATCACAAGAATTGAAATTGCACCCATGACCTTTGACCCCGATTTAAAAAAAATTGCACCATAATTTCTTTTGACGACCGGGATATTTGGAAAGTACAGATTCTTAGCTTTCCATTGATATATAATTTAGCCGTGTGTTAGGTAGGTGCATTAAAAATGTATATTTGGCTCTCATATCACTCGCCTATTAGTTTTAGCATATCAAAGAACACCAAGAATTTAATTTTTTGTTAAAATCAAACAAAGTTAAATTTTGGACCCTTTGGACCTTAATGTTGACCTATTTGAAAATGGGACCAAAAATCTAAAAATTTGTAAGGGTTCCACAGAACACAGTGTCTCGCTTACTTTTGCTGTTAATTGAACAATCAACAAAAATGAGGGAAAAAAACAATAAAAATATTCCTCTCGATAGTATCTTTTGATTGTTAGAAGCTTCTGTCCAAGTTTGGAAATAATCCAGGATAGTTTATGAATCTTATTATTAATGTTTTACAGACTGTATGTAATGTTTACTGGAAGAAAAATTAAGTAACAAGCATCTGTCCAAGTTTGGTACAAATCCAGGATAGTTTAAGAAAGTTATAAAAAAATTAAAAACTTTAACCACATAGTGAATTTAATGTTTCCTGGTAGAAAAACTAAGTCCATTTATCAGTAAAATACGGGGGGAAAATGGGATTTAATTTTACATAATTTACTTCTGGAATAACAATACTGTTGTCAGGTCATTAAATATTGATTTACTCAGGTCCTTTGCATAGGAAATAAACACATTTTGTTGTAAAACCAGATGTTGGCATGATACCGGTTGTGTTCTTCTCATATATTTTATGATGGTAAGATACTTAACCCCTAACGTAAGGAATTGTGCTGGGCTTTCATATGATGATAATCGTTAATTCAGTTTAATTGAGGTGTGTATCTGGCATGTCAGTAACTGCTAGTAAAATTGAGAATAGAAATGGGGAATGTGCCAAAGAGACAACAACCCGACTATAGAACAGACAACAGCAGAAGGTCACCAATAGGTCTTCAATGCAGCGAGATATTCCCGCACCCGGAGGCGTTCTTCAGCTGGCCCCTAAACAAATATATATACTAGTTCGGTGATAATGAACGCCATACTAAACTCCAAATATACACAAGAAACTGAAATTAAAAATGATACAAGACTCCTGACTTGGGGCATGCGGCGGGGTTAAACATGTTTATGAGATCTCAACCCTCCCCTATACCTCTAGCCAATGTAGAAAAGTAGACGCATAACAATACGCACGTTAAAATTCAGTTCAAGAGAAGTCAGAGTCTGATGTCAGAAGATGTAACAAAAGAAAATAAACAAAATGACAATAACACATAAATAACAAACATTTTTGTACGCTATGAGAGCTTTTAAAATCACGGAAATTTGTTACATGAATACAGTCCGCCAAAAGTTAAGCACCACCTATTTTATTGCCTCGAAATTTTTTCCAATTTAAAAAATCAATTATTCCTCGAACATGTAGCAATTTTGCTAACATATACCATAAACAAACCACACATATAATTTTGGTCACTTATGAAGGTTCTGTGCATTTAGGGTTTACGTTCATAGAAATAGTGTAAAGTACACAAATCAGAAACGGAATTTAAGTTTCACTGTGATTTTATTTTTTTAACTACAATTAATCACCCAATATCATTAAAATTTTCTCGAAATAATCTTTGGTATGTTCGCCAAATTTAATGTCAATATTTGAGTCAATAGCATGTGTAATAACCTCTCTTCCGGTACAGTTCCATAACACGACGTTTGAGACTCGTTACAAGCATTCAAATCTTTAGTTGAGGAAATCTTAGCCATTCATCAACAATTCCCACTTTTAAATCGACAATATTTTGTGAAGGTTGGTCTCTGCAATTGAGATACCTGCCAATGACAACCAAGCTAAGACATGTTCGATAGGGTTTATGTATGGAAACATGGAAGGTCAAAAGATAGTGTAAATGGCTTTTTGCTCTTTGGACTCGGTTACAATCCTTGTCCTGTGTGGTCTAGCGTTGTCATCTATGAACAAAGGTCGTGACCATGTTGACGTAACTGGGGGATTATCAAAATGAAAGACCACAATGTTTTTAGGCACTAAATATCTGTATGTCTGTCCATTTATGTGACCCTGCAGGATATGCACACCGGCTTACAACGGTATAAGAAGCAACCCTGTACTGTAACACCACCAGGATAGAATGCAATCATTGAGAAAATGTTGTTTTGGTCATAGGCCGTATTATTTCCCCGCGAAATTCGTATTATGGCGACTACTGGTCGAAACATAAACTGACTCTCATCTGACCAATGAGTGTTTTGTCAGCTTCTCATGTTGGAGCATATATAGTCATTCTATTGAAACCTGCCTGTGCAGTGCCTGCTAGTTAGGGCAGGTCTTTTGACAATACGACTTGCTCTTCGGTTGCCTCTATGAAGTCGACGGACCAATGTTCGCACACTAACACGACCACCTGGAGACAGTGTATTTGTAAACGCGCAGATGCCCTTTAATAAAAAGTGACTGCTTTATCGGAGTTCAATCTTTTTGGTCGTAATGAATTTTCTTAGTGTATGTTAAAGGCAATTCATAACACCAAACATAAAATATGTTTTTCGCAATAGTTAAAAAAAATTTGCCAGTTATATATCGGTGGTGCTTAACTTTTGGCGGACTGTATATATAAGTATTTAAATCCAGGGCTCCAAAACGGTCATCGATTCTTCTACAAACGGCCACATAGTGTGGACACAGGCGAACAGGTATACGATACAGACATTTTTTGTTGTTGATTAAAATATTCAAATTTCTATATGTATACAACATATCTTTCGCTACTGCACATGTCTCACCTAGTGTCGAGTGATTTTACCAACTCGGAGAAAAATACAATTTTGTTTTGTGTGGATAGTAAAATTGTTTTTTTTCTCACAGTTAGTAAAATCACCCGAAACTGTCTGGCGTACTAAATTATAATCCTGGTACCTTTGATAACTATAATGAGACATGAGCAGAAGTGATAGATAGGTAGTATAAATATAGAAAATTAAACAAAATCCCCAAAAATATCTGTATGATATATACCCAAGCGCCTGTGAACAAGTGAAGAAACATCTCACCAGTAAATCTAGATATATTATTTATATCTCCTACTTAATACGAACAAGATTTGTATAGTAAGTCTTGATATACAAATCCTTGATACGATACCCAGATACGATATGACTTGAATTGGGTAGGGGATTGTCTTTAACAAGAAAATTGTGGAACAAAGGGTTCCAGAACGGTCACCCTTGTACAAACAACCACAGGCGCTTGGGTATATAATACAGATTTTTTTTTCTAAGTGTCGATAGTAAAATGAGGGTTGTCTCAGAGTTGGTAAAATCAAACAAAAATAGGTGAGACATGCGCAGTAATGAACAACAAAAAATTCCCAAACAAATATCTGTATCATATACCCACTTGCAGTGTGCAGACGGGTTCGTGATTTGGTTTACCAAGTTTGAATTGTCACATTGACCATTGGTTATTACCTATTATTTCATTATATAAATTGTGGCATGTGTCCCCTAACTTTTTACTGTTACTAAAATACGTTGTAAAAAAAATTGCATTTATTCAAACAACTTCAGAAGAAAATGGCTTTTCCTTTTATAGAATTTCTCTACGTAAATTTCTCTGTGGATGTCTTCAAATATTCCAGATTAAATCATCAATACAGCATAAATAAGGCATTCTGCTTTGATTTCTGACGACTTCAGACTTCATGACTGATATAAAAAAAAAACATGAAATTAGAGATACCAAATCAACAAAACCGATTGTAACTTATTTATTTATTTTTTTTAAATTAAAAATGCCACACAACTCCAGTCATAAGCATGATGTTTGAAAAAGAAACCATGAGCCCGGAGGGTGAATGGTTTGTTTTTCATGAATCAATGCTTATCCGTTGTATCTATAACTTAAACTATTGTTTTAATGTCTTGTCAAAATTAACGCCTATTCTTAATTAGAAGGTATTGTAAGTGAGTTTAAATAACCATGTTATCGTGTCAAACGATCCATTACAATAAATTAAATATCCGAAATAAATGTTTAAAAATACAAATACATTATTTCACAACACGTCTGCCCTTTAAGATCTTCATATTATCAGGCATCTGAATATTATCTGTTTATACAAAATAAGTTCTATTCGGACTCATTTCTATTAAAATTGAAAATGGAAATAGAGAATGTGTCAAATAGACAACAACCCGACAAAGAAGATACATATAGTGCATATAATAAGTGTGTTTCCGAAATTTTTTAACACGAAGCCTTATTCTAGGCACATAACGATTTTCTAGCATAGGAATTTGCGAATTCACATTTGTAAAATTATGTAGTAAAACAGATGAAATCATATTATATTAATTTATAAAACAATAATGGACAAAAAGGATGTAATCATTTTTATTTCAAACATGTGGAATATAAAAAAAAGAAGATGTGGTATGATTGTCAATGAGACAACTCTTCACATGAGACCAAAATAACACAGAAATTAACAACTATAGGTCACCGTACGGCCTTTAACAATGAACAAAACCCATACCGCAAAGTCAGCTATAAAAGGCCCTGAAATGACAATGTAACACAATTCAAACGAGAAAACTAACGGCTTATTTATGTAAAAATTGAACAAAAAACCCCACTGAATTACAGCTAGGCTCCTGACTTGGGACAGGCACATACATACAGAATGTGGCGGGGTTAAAAATGTTGAAGGGATCCCAACCCCCCTAACCTGGGACAGTGGTATAACAGTACAACATAAGAACGAACTATAAAAATCAGTTGAAAAAGGCTTAACTCATCAGATGGACAGAAATACAAGTGGACGTGGAATAGCCAACATTAATCCGATTATATACGACCAAACTCGCTTTTATTACACAAAATATCCACAATAACATACAAAACAAGAACAAAAACTGGAAAACCAGAGATTATTGACAACAAAGAGAATTCAGGGATTCGAACCTAAACAGACAAGACCTAAACTTTACCTCATTAATCCACTGTGTCTAAACCACACCGGCAAAATTTGTTCGGACTCGATGGTATCTAACATCCGGCACAATGACGGAACATTAATAGACAGAAGAAAGCTAGGTTTCTCCTTATTTTCTTATTTTTTTTATGATATCGAAGAATATAAATACACATACAACTATTTTCTATTGTGATATGCAATATTTTCTACAACCGTTCTATATTAATGGAAAAATAAGTAAAAATGCACGTCAAAATGACGAATTGAGTGAACCTTGCCTCGAAATTGTTTAATTTCTCTTTAAATTGTTCACATTGTACGGAAAGAAAGGTACGGGAAGATAGATATTGACACGGAGATTGCAAATTTAGTTATTATGAGCATCTCAATAATTGTAACTCTGTGTATGGAACGAAAGAAATGGGTCATGTCAAAATGGAACTGGCCGGTTTCGTCAATGTATACAACCCGGTTTCGTCGTAGATTTCAAAATGCATAACCCGGTTTGGTCAAATAAAAAAAATCATAATCGCATTACATTATAATTGATTATTTAACTTCAGCGTTCAAAATGAGTTTTGTGGGTCGTTCGAAAACAAGTTCGTTCACCGGACAGCGGCTTATTATTTATATGAGTCTCAGATTCAAATAAATAATAAGCAAATTCCTACTCTTATAGAACACAAATATTTTAATTTTACTTTGCATTCCGAACTTTTTTAACAGCATATTGAGATTAAAGCTCTCTAAATATGCGTTTTCTATATGAGTTATGGGAAAATATGTTGAACATGTTTAAACTTGAAATTAAAGTTTACGGTCTTAAAAATCGAAACACACTATTGATATGTGATTTTCTCGCACAAAAGAATGGACACCTTTATAAGTAATCTAATCATTCCATGTATGTAATCTTTTCTACCATCGTTAAAAATAAATCTTCTTAAGGATAAACGTTGATAATAAGACAAATGTATATGCATGCATAATCGACATAGAAAATGAATGTAGGATTACAACTACCATGCATTAAAATAAAATTTATTTATCACTAATTGTAACTATACTGCTATGTACAAATTAGTATAATAGTCTCAGGTCATCGATAAAATTCAATAACAATTATTTTGTTAACATTATTAAAAAAAACGAGTCTGTACTGTCGCCATTGTGTTATGATGATCGTACACTGACGTTGGTCAATATATTTTGACAATATATACGGACAGACGGATTCAGTTTATTTCAAAGTGGGCGTATTTCGAACAACCTTTACATACCGCCGAGCGTAGCGAGTCGAACAATATTTTGATTATTTTTTGCTTTACAAAATCGTTAAATACAGGAATCAATATAGTTTTGGCAACCGAAGGTGGGGTCGGGGCGTGCAACCTATACGTCATCTAGATTCGCCACTTATCTTATAAAGTGTATACCGAATTAAAATATTGTAAGAAATGAGAAAACAGGGACACCCGGGAAATCGGATTATGTGAGTTGGATTATGTTTATTATAATAAATGCCGAATATCAAGTTCTTTTTATCGATTTCTATACATTTTTCTCAAATATATATAAAAGTTATATAGGAAAATGATAAGGCAGACAAATATACAAATAAATCGACTTGGCCGATATCCTAATAAAACTTATTGACCTTTAATTACGATTTTTTTTTTTCATTTCTTTGCGTTTTTACACGCCCGTCCCAATTTTGACAGGACGTATTATTGTATACACCCGTCTGTCCGTCCGTCCTTCCATCCGTCCGTTCCTCAATCTACCAGTCATTCGGTCCGTCCGTCTAGCTATCCGTCTATCTTTATGTCCAGCGTAAACATGTCGCACCGTAACTTGAGCTTATCTAGTTTTCATGAAACTTAACAAAGTTATTTCTTGAAATGGTCAAACGATTTGTAAACCTTTTAGTGAAAATCAAATTAAATCTTTTTGAGTTACAGAACTTTGTAAGTAAAACAGGAGTGTGTTTTTTGTTAACATGTCGCGCCATATCTCAAAATGATTTATCATTATTGCATCAAACTTTACACACTTCTTAGTAATATAAATCTTAACTTCTGCATACTTTATGGTGATGTTTTAAATTTTGTTTTTTAAGCGTTAATTAGGTTTTCTTTGTAAAAAAAAAAAAAGGGGGTCACATACTGCGATGTATCTCAAAACCTATATAAAAAAATATCATAATGTTAATGTTAAAAAAATAATTAGATATCAGTGTTTGCTATTGAGTATTTATATTCCATTTAAAATTAGTTTGAAGATCAGTGAAATAACGGATACGACTTTCATTAGGAAAATGTGTAGTACTATAATTACCTATGTAAATAAATGTAAACACGCCAAGTTTACTTTATAATACATATATATTTAATTTCTTTCGAAAGACAATGTTCAGATCCGTGTTAACGTTGCTTTTCATTAATTGTTGGTTTTAAAAAAATATAAAAAAACCGGGTGATATATATAGACGAAACCGGGTGTTGTGTAGTAAACAACAATGACGAAACCGGTGTATTTTTATTTGACATGACCTATTTCTTTCGTTCCATACACATAAATACAAGTATTGAGATGCTCATAATGACTAGTTTTGCAATCTCTGTGTCAGTATCTATCTTCCCGTACCTTTCTTTCCGTACAATGTGAACAATTTAAAGAGAAATTAAACAATTTCGAGGCAAGATTCACTCAATTCGTCATTTTGACATGCATTTTGACTTATTTCTCCGTTAATATAGAACGGTTGTAGAAAATATTGCATATCACAATAGAAAATAGTTGTTTATGTATATATATTCTTCGATATCATTAAAAAAATAAGAAAATAAGGAGAAACCTATCTTTCTTCTGTCTATTGATGTTCCGTCATTGTGCCGGATGTTAGATACCATCGAGCCCGATCAAATTCTGCCGGTGTGGTTTAGACACAGTGTAATCTTAACCATGAAACCTCGTAGCTACCAATTTATATTGTACGTTTGCCTATCATTAATATATAAAGGTACAAGCCCTGTGTGTATGTTGAACCGATGTATATCATATATTCATTTATATATATAAAATAAACATATAAATCGTAACCAATTGGTAGCCCAGAGGTTTCAACGATATGTTGAAGTCAGTAACATTTAACAGAATTCATGGACGGGTTCGATTCCCAGTGAAGGCATTCAGAAATTACAAAAATTAAAGGTAAGTTTTTAAAATAATTCCATTTGTGAACAGAAATCAATAAATCAGTCAATTGAACCTTAATGAAATTAGACACACAAAGGAAACAATAGAATATAATCTGGTGAGTCCATTTCAGCCACGGATTTAGGAAGCGTTGATTGAAGAAAAAGAATCCACGGTAAATGAATAGGCTGACGTCACCACAATGGTTTAACTTTATAGATCTTCTCTAACGTAAATTTCTCTGTGGATGTCTTCAAATATTCCAGATTAAATTATCAATACATCATAAATAAGGCATTCTAATATGACATGCTCCTTTCGCGTTATGAATAAACCCATGCTCTAAATCCAATAAAAATTTTTGGCACATGCGTATATTGACTACTGCAGAATAATGAATTTTATCAAATTGGCATGTATTTAATATATTTTAATAACTTAAAACACTTCCAAACTCTTAAATGATGCACAAGTTGTTACTAATTCATTTATTAATTATGACTGTAATGTGTTGCATTCCGAAATTGATATATTTAACCTAGATACGACAACAGTTCATGCTGGCTGTTCAAAAACTCCTCTCTCTTGAAAAATCACAGTGCCAGCTGCTCGCTTCTTTACAAACAAAAAGGGAGATTCAGGGAAGATCCCTCGAAATCGGTTTACTCTTATACACATTGGACATAGAAATTACATGAAATGTCCTAATCAGAATCGAAATAATTGATGCAAGCTATACTTTATTATAGTTTTAACATGGGTAGGCATTATATTCGTGTTATTTTAGCCCTCACTTTCGCTCGGGCAAAAATAATCACGAATATAATGCCCATGTTATAACTACAATAAAGTATAGCTTGCATCAATTATTTCTTTTAAATTCTGCTTTGATTTCTGACGACTTCGTGACTAAAAAAAAACATAAAATTAGAGATACCAAATCAACAAAACCGGTCGTACTTTTTATTTAAAAAAAAAATTAAAACTGCCACACAACTCCAGTCATGATATTTGAAAACAAATACAAACTTAAACAATACAGAATCTTCTATATCGTTTAAATGTTACAAAAGTTACGCATTCCATTAAATTTCAAAGTTTTAAAAACTATTTTGAAGAACAATCATGTTAGTTTAGTTTAAACAGTATATCTTAATGAAGAATCACAACAATAAAGTGTTACAATGTTACATTAAATTCAAATATATGATTTTAAAATCATGTTGAATTAGAGATAAATATACAAAGTTTAATGAATCTTGACCTTTTATATCTCGAAGTATTCTTCAGAACATAAAGAATTCCAAAATATGAAATAAAAAAAGGTTAAGAGGAAAAGGGTGCAGCAAAATGTTTTAAACTTTTACCAGTTCAACAACACAACACGTTGTTTATCGTTATCATGGTTGATTTCGGAAAACGAAACACTGTCAAGTGCCAAAAAAGAACACACGCAAATTTGCTATCCAAAGATATTCTATCATGGAAATATTTCATTATATGTATTTAAAAAAATTCAAATTGTTATAACTGCGTATAGAGATATTACCATATTTGAAACACATTGTTTATGTTGTTGAATAAGATTTCATGATAAACATTCTCAATTCTCTCCTCCAATATGATCATATACATTGTTTATGTCTGTTCTATAGCAGATGCACAATTGCAGCACTTTCCTAACCCTTTTTCAAATTTCATATCAAACTGAAGTGAAAAAAGCATGATTATAATTGCATCATATATTGATATTTAATGTTATCTAAAATTATCCATTAAAATTCTCATAAACAAAAAGTATTCATTCCTAACTTTCATGGTTATCGACGTGGTTTAACTAAAATGACTAATTTTGCTCAATTTTAGGAATTGTTAAAGACCGCATAAACTTTCCAAAATGACGATTTGTTTCCCCCTGTTGGTTAATGATATATTACTGCTGATACACCTTTATGATTGTATATATTTGTAACATATAAGTTAACTCCAGAATACGATAGCGTGCAATTAGACATGTTTCACTCTTGTGTTTGCCACTTTTCTCCTGGATTTGTCTTAGTATTAATTGATACCCATAATAATGGTTTTTTTTTTACAGTTCAATGTAATTGATATTAATTATTAACATAAACAAGAGTGTCTTGCCTGCTGTACTTGAACTTATATCGAAGGTCTGTAGTATGAAGGTTTAGCTACAACTATCACATGAATTTATACTCGTGTGATGTTCTTTCGTACTAATAACCGGTTTCACTGATTACGGTTTTCAGCGTTGAGATTTTATTCAGGTGTTTACTCAAATTTTAAAAGCACATTCTGTCGAGTGTTTTAGGCATCTAGATTTTTTTACCAAGGCTTACTACGATTTTTTATTGTTTCTGATTACTTTGCGATTTTCGTATGTCAAAAAACGGTGTCAGACGTTTTCGTATGAATTAAAAGTTTGATCGGTACACGGACAGGAAATGACTTAAAAATCCGGAAATTAGCATTTTCTAAAGACGTGGTTCTGGTGATCGCTTGAATCATAAAAAAAGTTATTTAATACTTTTCAGTGCTAAAAATAACTAGTACAAAGTTTTATGTTGGTGTTTTATGTGCTGAAAATTGTAACATTGCTATTTATTTCAGATTGGCACTGGGTTTCTTCAAAGGATATTATTTTTTTGAAAACTGAAAAAAATTGGGATTAAATGTAAAAATTTAAGACTGTCTACATCTTTATGTTTCAAGGATGTATAAAAAGTATTGTCAATAGAACATTGAATAAATGGATTTTGAACATCCATTTTATATAAGAACCATGATAATTTTAACTCGCTGGTTTGTAATAAAAATGACAAAAAAACACATGACAGTCACACGTCTTGAAGACATGTCTAAGTTGTTTTATTAACCATGTGGATTGGTTTGAGGGAGTGAATATCAGTTTGAAACAAAAGATAATTTTGATGAATGGGGTTCAAGCTATTAAAGTCATTTTAAAATATATTCATTTTATTTTACTGAAGACCAGGTTAAAACTTATCTTTGAAACTTGCAACTTCTTTGGTATTTCATGTGACATTGATAACAAATCAAACCTTTTACTACAATTTTGAAACTAATGATTTAGTTCCCAAAACTTGGTAACACGGATTGGCAATATGTCAATCAAATTTATTTTTCGTAAAGTGATAGGTATAATGGTTTCTGTCTGTTCTTTTTCAATATATGAATTGTTGTCGTATTGCCAATTATACTGCATCTCCTTTTTCTATATTTTTATCTTCATCGTACAACACCAGAAGAAAACATTCACATATGCTTTTTTTATTCCATTTTATCATTACATAAAATCTGTGTTGGCTCTTTAAACCAGTTGAAATACAAATACATTAGCTTTTTGTCAATGAACTTACCCCATTTTCTAAGACTTTCAACTGGAGAGAAATGGTATCCTGATTTCCAATTCCTCCTATTGAATTGCTTACTGCACCTAATATGTTTTGCACTGAAAACAAAAAGCATGAAATGATTAACTACAATAAAAACGATTCGTGTTTAATAGATACATCGGAATTTTGTTGAAACTGAACCCTGAAAGGAACTGAAAATGTTCATGGACTCAATTTTATTTACGACATTCAACCACTATTATTGAAAACTTGTATAGTGACTAGTGAAAATCTTTAGTTTTGTTTTGATACAAGGAACTAGCAAATGGATAAATCATGGGCTCGAACTATGTTAGGTATATCAAAAAAAAATGAAGAGCAATCTACTCTCGAATACCAGTATAACGGATGCAAAGTATAATAAAACCAACATGCAATTATGCAAATACTCCTTTTGCATTCAAATGAGATAACTATTTGACCATACATACCAATAATGATACTGTACCTATTTGGTTATTCTACTTACAATAAACTCATTATAGATACCGAGATAATTTTTTTGGTACGCCAGACCATCGTTTCGTCTACAAAAGACTTATCAGTTACACTCGATTAAAATTCTACATTAATTATTGAGAAACTGAGACGCTTACTCACGGATGTTGACCTCCGATGAATTTGGCTATTCTATAAATGTCCCTCATAATCATTTACATTGTAGATTCTTACGTTTCTACGTATTTATACGTTGCTGGGTTATTTATTTTTGTTTGTTTTGTTTGAGCGATATTGGTCAAGACAAATCATTTGCTTCTGACTAACTAAATTTGTTTGAACTGTCCATTACCAAACTTCCTTCCATGACCATAAAAAAATCTATTGCTATGTGCAATATGTATTTTTTAAAAGTCAATTTCCCTCTCGTGTGCACTAACATTAAAGAGTAATTTATGTAGAAAATATTTTACGTACATTAAGATTGCAGTGACATTGTGTCAAATCAAAAAAAGTGAAAGTCTTCCTGATAAAGTCGATTAAAGGAAAACGCGGAAAATATAGTACATTTCCTCAATAGGAAAGAAGACAGAATGTCAAGGAACCTCATAAAATCATAAAATCTGATTGCAATTCAAATCGGCGAAGAATTAATTAAGTCAAATAATTTATTTTTTTATTTTTTATGTCTGACACGCACTTCAAATGACTCTTCCGTGGTGCTAAAATCAAATATTTGTATGACCACAACCAAGTACTAAGTTGAACAGCCTTTATATTCCAAAAACTTCAACAATTGTGTCAAAAACGTCTAAGCTTATAGATATAGGAAGATGTGGCGTGAGTGCCAATGAGACAACTCTCCATCCAAATAACAATTTATAAAAGTAAACCATTATAGGTCAATGTACGGCCTTCAACACGGAGCCTTGGCTCACAGTGAACCACAAGCTATAAATGGGCCCACAATTATTAGTGTAAAACCATTCAAACGGGAAAAACACCCTTGTGTTTCGAATAGTCGGCAATTTATAAACGATTATCCTACAAAAACGTCCTGACTTCTTGTAATTCGGTACACAATGGGACGTTGCGTCCACCAACATAAGAATTAACCCAGTGGTTTTGAAAACTCATCAAAGATACTATGATAAATGTTTGGTATGCCATACTCTCTGATTGTTCATAACAGACATATCAATGGCGCTTAATTAAATAAAAGAAAAGTCGAAAGACTAAATCAAGTATAAAGTTTAACAGTAAATATAACCCTAAATTCCAAAAAGATGTTCCGAATGTGTCTACGTTCATCTATGACATTAGGATATAAACCCTTAGTGATTCACAGGATACTTTCGTGGCCGAGTGGCCGATTGGGCGCAAGGGTTTACCTACAGGGATCACTAGTTTTCAACACAGGTCTTGAGCGTTCTAATCCCACTCGTGGCAGGTGTGTATAAACTCCGATCGCCGTTTACTAGGTTTTACAAATTTTTGTTGATGAAGATCGTAGTTTTCTGTGTTTCACTAAAACATACCTCCAACATATTGCAAATAATACTTAAATAAACTCATCATAGATACCAGGACTAAATTTTGTGTATTCGCCAGACGCGCGTTTAAAAGACTCAAAGTGGCATTAACACCTACCATATATCAGTTATGTCAGCATCGAGTTACTAAATACTCGGTATTTGCACATAGATGAATTGAGATAAATTATATATTTAAATCTGACATCAACACAATGTAAACTGACTGACACATGGGAACTTTCTATATAATCTATCAATAATGAGTTATTAAACGCCCAAGTCGTGAAAATCATTTACATTTTTAAACATATACTACATGCAGGAAAATGATTCGCAATGCACAAGAAATCAGCTATATAAAACATGTTTACTTTTATTTGAAATATTCTATAAGTAATACAGCCATAAAAAATCATAAGCATTTTATCACAAATTTTAGACTATAAGACTCATATATTTATCTGTATGATGTCATATTATAATTATTAAGTCAAATCTTAGATACTAGTAGTTTTTTATGTTTGCTAAAGTCTGAATTGCTTTTTTAAATAATGTGATACACAATGTTAGTTATCATGTACATTTTAAACTTTGAGTTAATATTCTGGGCCCAGTAAGAGCAAGGTCTACCGTCTAATTTATAATAAGGGTAAATAAATTATCTCAAATCTTACTGGTGTGATCTGTATATCACAAAAGTTTGCATTTTAGACAAATATCTAACCATGATCAAATGAAATAATACTGTAACCTGTGTAGCGTTAGAGCTTGTTATACTGATTATATGTTTATCTGGGTTTTTTTTAAGATAACCCTCATTCATCTGTTAAGGGTTTATGTTGTTGTACAGTTTTATTGCATTAGCTCAGCTCTAATAAAAATTTATATTTTTCTTACAACTTTGAGCTGCCATTCCTAGGTTTTCATAACTCTGAGGGAACTGAAATACAATATGCAACATTAATATCAAAACTAGTTAATAATATATGATAATTAAAAATTGGTTTTGAATTGGAATTCGTTTTTTCCACTTACACTTTTTACGTTTCAGCTCTTTTTACAGAAATTCTTTAATTATATTTCATTTTGATAACAGTCTTTTCTATATTTATTGGTATTCATAGATAATGCAATATTTTACACTACAGTCTAAACAGATTTGTAATATGCATTTCTGACAATAAGAATATTAAAAAGATGAAGACAAAATTGTTTACTGCTTTTATTTTCTATCTATCAAGAAAATATCGACCATCACAAATAAAAATGTATGTTCAAATGTTGAAACCAAAAGATTCACTCTAAAAGTCAAATCAGTCTTGAAGTATTTTGACAAATAATCCTGAATCCTAATTTAATACGCCAGAAGATTGTTAAATAAAAACATTTCACAAGCGAACATACATTGGTTCTAGATGATAATTGGAAGATGAATAGTATTAGAAGAATTCTTATAAGATATCCAATTTCGTTTTGAATGTTTCTGAATTTATTTATTATTTCACATTAATTATCCAAAAGTATGATATGTATACGTGTCTCAGTTTAACTTCCTTATCCACAATTTGAATAGCTATCTTAACACCAAACCATCTATTGTTTGACACTTATTTGATAAACGCGTTTTGGATTTTTCATTTGTCGGAGAACCGTGCGTAAACCAAATGATAGCATTTTGAAAAAAGATATGGGAAGATAGCTCTTATAAAACGTTTTCAGAATATCAAAAGAGAAAATAGAATCACCAAATATTTTGTCCTGCTACATGTATAACATAAACTAGAAAAAAGTGCTGAAGATTCCTTCATAAAGTATTCGTTCTCCGAATTACCTCCAATAAAAAAGCAAAGTGTGAGGGAAATCTAAATCAAACAATAATATCCTTTTTAAAAAATATCAGTGATGATAAACTTCACATTAATTTCTTCTCATCAAGGAAAAAGTCGTGTTAATCAGTTGCATTGCTACATCGAAATTTGTTGACTTTTTTTTAAATTTTAGATTTTACAATCCAAGATGGTGGAAGATAGCAATACTATCTGCATTAATTTGTTACCTTGTCATTCTAAGTGGTACGGATATAGATATTTAATCATATTATGTAGTATTACTAATTAGCCGTAAATTCACGTTTTATAACTTTGTACATTAGAAAGAGCAGTATTCACATTTTACTTAAGTAAAAATCACACAGCCCAATGCTGTATTTTATCTTTTTATCACTAGAGTTGTTAGTTAGTAAGACTTGAAGTGTTACCTATGCGTAGTTTCCTATGGGTACACTTGTTTTGTGTTGAGAATTAAAAAAAAAGGAAAGTGTGCTAAAGCAGCAACACCATACCTCAGCAAATCATATTCCATAGTTGCTGTCCTTGAAAACAGACCACAATTATTATTATGAGTATCCTTTTCCAAGTTGTGAAATATAGTTTTTTCCATTTTTCTTTGAATGATCTACGAACATGCAATAAAATTGAATTTATAATTGCATATGTATTTTGTTGATGAAGATACCTTATGCAAAAATCCTAGATGTTGCTTGTTTGATTGCTGAAATGTTTGCAATGCATATTATTATATCAGAAGAATTACTATTTTACCACTTTTATCCGTTACGTTTTTACCAGGCTATTTTAATATATCATTTTGGTTTAGGATGTTTATATAAAAATAAGGAGATGTGGTATGATTTTTAATGTAACAACTATCCATTAAAGGTAAAATGAAATGTATGTAAGCAATAATAGGCACTCGTTTGGCATTCAGCAATGATAAAACCCCATACCATGTGTTCGGCTATAAAAATCCTTGACATTACAAATATGTAGCAGTTCAATTGAGAAAAAAAACGGCCTAATTCATATAAAAAATTACGAAAAACACATATAACGTACACGAACCAAAGACAACCACTGAATTACAGGCTCCTGACTCGGGACAGGGACAGAAAGAATTTTTTACGTTCAACCCTCCCCTAACCTGGTTCAGTGGTGCAACGGTACAAAATAAGAGCAAACTATAAAAATCAGTAGAAAAAGGCTTAACTCATTGGATGGATACACATAAAAATACATCTAACATAAACAAAAAGTAGACTTGGACGGGCACTTGTACCCCCTCCACCCGCCCAAAAAAGGAGATTAAGAACAGATCTAAGAGTCTTTGCAGTTACTAACAGATAGTTCAAATCCAATAACAACTAATGAAAAAAAACTTATGTATCTAAGAATAAAATATCAATCAGTTAACTTCTAAAATCTAATTGGTTAAGTTTAAAGACGGCATTCATATTCAGAAAAAAACATGACATTGTGCAATGCCATAATATAATTATCGACAGTTTTGTCCTTGTATCCTTCATGTATATGTTCTACCATTTGGTAAAATTGCTTGTATTCTTTTTTCTTTTAACTTTGTGCTAACAGAAGTTTATGATTTTAGAACTGCACATTTCATACTTATCGTTAAGGGCTCGATTCTTTCAAAGCCTTAAAAAAAAACCAATAAAGCATGATTGGTTAAACAATGTGGTTTTTTTTTTTGTGGCGCAGGAACAAACACACATTGAAAGTCAGTTTTACATGTAAATTTTGTGGTGGATTTTATAGTGAATGCATATATTCTTTTGGTGATTCACTTTGAACTAGAGTTTGCTATTCCTTACAAATAAAAAAAAGAGAATCATATCGCTATCCAATAAATTAGTACTCATTATACTTTGTCATATTTATTCATTCTACACTTTGAAATGTTTTTATTGATCTTGTTTGTTCTGTAAATGGATACTTCAACGATATTGTTAGCTATTAAACTATATATACAATAATCATGTACATATTCCACAGTTTGCGACAATGGCAAGGAGTACAAGGATACATAGCTTTTTTTTAACAAAAATAATCGTCCTTTTCAATTAACAGGATGTTCTATGGATTAGTTTGTTATATATACATCTCATTACATTTTGACTTGCTGCATCTGCTGGGGTCATTTCAGTTAATTTCTGACAGGTGGGGATGGATGGGGAGATTTATTTTTATACGTATCAAAAACAAAATCATGAAAAACTACCTATCAGATCTAATTATTAAGACCTATCAGATATATAGTTTCCTTAGACGTAATTACTTTTACCTTGAAAACTTTACTGCTGCAAGACCCTTCGAAGTTTTTTGCAGATAGTTTTACGTGTCAGATGAAAAAAAATTACACCCCCAGACAGGACTATCAAGCCCCCTTTATGTTGCATTTCTGTAAATATTAACAATGCAATTTCCCATAGGAATTCCTTTTACGGCTAAACCTGTACCACTTTTACTATGCACTATAATTGTTTTCAAAGGTCAAAATATAGGGCTGTGCGGCATATTTTCAACGTTTATATGCCCTGAACTTTTCAGAGTTTAAACGAACACTAATTTTCTTAACTACCCCTACCTCAAATGAAGGGTTACCAAATATTTCAATGTAAACATATATTCATGTATATTTAGTGGTAACATTCCCAAGTTATGTCTCTATGAGATGGAACACAGAGAGCATAACTGGGAACCAGTATGTAAACAAAATTAATTTTCTATGAATATTCTTAATCTCACCAAAAGAGACGTGGTTTGAGAAATAGTTGATTTTGCAAAGTGCAACCTTTAGCAGACATTAACTGGTATGGCCCTTGCGACACTGCCTGCTGAAACCCCTGTTCAATGGACAACATAGGAAGATTCTACGTTGTACACTAGATCATACTTGTAGTCAATTATTGGAAAAGAGACAGAGTTAATTTAATGTTCTATACACAAGGCATTATTTTAAGTATAAATATAAAAAAAGAAGATGTGGTATGCTTGCCAATGAGACAACTCTCTACCAGAGACCAAAATGACACAGAAATCAGCAACTATAGGTCACAGTACGGTCTTCAACACTGAAGAAATCCCAATCTGCATAGTCATCTATAAAAGGCCCCGAAATGACAATGTAAAACAATTCAAACGAGAAAACGAGAGAAAGCAGAAGGTCACCAATAGGTCTTCAATGCAGCGAGAAATTTCCGCACCCGGGGACGTCCTTAATATATCAAATTAAATCGTAACATTTTTACTGTATCTGGTTCGCATTTCGAAAATTAATGTCTCGTCAATGAAGTTCGTGACCATATTATTGTAACAAATTAGAAATACAAAAAGGAGTTCAGTATCGCAAATTGCTACTTTTATATCTGAACGATTCATATCTTTGGTTACTGAAACGATATTCTTACTGATAATCTGGATAAACCTTTTTTTAACAATATTGTTATAGTATGCCACAGCGTACAATTTTTAAAATAAGACATTTTCATAATATGACAAGTTTTGAAATCACTTGACAACCGTCTGGACACCACTGAAACTTGACCATTAGCGCCTCCTTAATAACTCAAACACGATTCCAACCTGACCACCGATTGAATACATATTCGATTTTTCCAACAAATTCACGATCTCCACACGATCTTTACTCGACATACTAGACAAATCAACTATACTCGATTTCAGCCCGATCCCGAGCAGATCAGATCAACCTGATCGTATAGGTGTCGGAAGGGTAGTCGAATATGTACAATTTCATTATTAGAAAACGTCTGAATTGTTATGCCCCGCTGCAGCGGAGGGGACATTAAGTTTTGCCCTGTCCGCCAGTACGCACATACGTACACCCAACAATTACTACCAAAAAACACAGACCAAGTGCGAGTTTGAGTAATGACCCTTTATAACGTTATATGCAAGAGGGGGCATTATCTGTGTCCTATTGACACATTCTGCATTTAATTGGTTCGATTCAGTCGTTCACAAAAGGTGTAAGTAAAATAATATAAGATATCTACAGAGAAATAAAGCAGTTAGAATTGTTGACAAGGTGGTTAGAGCTCCATAGAGACAGGTTAGTCGTTGTCATGGAGCTTGACGAGAGCGTAAAAGACGAACAAGAAGGCGTAGACAGCAACGAGCGCCGAGGAATCTAGGTGAGGCAGTGGCGACAACTATATGGGTAGAAAGAAAGACTTACACATGTTACAGGAGTTTAACAAAGATGACCCCAATGGTTACAAAAACCTCATCAGAGTGGACGCAGATATGTTATGGAATTTTATACAGCTCTTTTCCTGAAAATGACACAACTGATTGACATTTGTCACCGGATTGATAATTTAATATATGAGTTAGCCATAAACATAAATTTTAACATCCCCTTTTCCTTACTTTGTTACAAATAAGGCTTATTGTTTGTGTCATATATGTGTATATGCATGTAATCTGTATTCTCCATAGTTTTAATATCAGTAGTTTATTGGTTAAAGATAATTTTTATTTTGGTGTAGTCCTGGCAACAACCTTCACGAATTTGCCAGAATATATTGCAAAAAGAAGAGGGACAAAGATGTCACATATTTCCCCAAAATATGACCAAAAAGTTGCGGGAAAAAGTTCCTGTGAAAAAAATGTTTGTAAACATTTTGGCCTTATGGTGACCTATAGTTGTTGATTTCTGGATCATTTGGTGTTTTATGGAGAGTTGTCTTATTGGAAATTTTACCACATCTCCTTATTTTGATACTACAAATACTGACTATCAAACAGAAAAAAGCCCATCAAACGGTAAAAAATAAACTTGAAGGCTAAATTAGTCATCCCAGGTCAAAATGTTGGATCTATTCTCTTCTGGAGTACCTGAGATCATCTAACTGTTTTGTTGAGTTCGGTGTTGCTAAGTGTTTAGTTGTCTATGATGTGTCAATGGAGTGCGAACGTTTAGGGTGCAAACGGACCTATAGTCGCCGTCAGCTAAAATTCGTAGCGGTTATCGGTAAAAATAATCTAAACTATAAATCGCGTTCACTCGAGATATAGTTTTTCACATTCCATTCATAAATCGCAAAAAGAAAAATTACTACTGACCTACCTTTTAAGTGATCACACTGTAATAATCCTGACCTTCACATTTTCCAGAATATTTTCCATTGTAATTCCGCTTCGTTTCTATGAGGATCATTTGTTTACATATGACATTCGTCACTGTACGCAGTTTCCTGAAATGTTCCTTTCATTGATGTGATAAGGTTTCCCGCGCTTTATGCAAATTTTATGAAATTGAACTCCACGGAAACACTTCCGGTAAAAACAATGGCTGATTCCACCATTTAAAATCGTCCATGAAAAAGTGAAGGTCAGGATTATTACAGTGCGATCACTTAAAAGGTAGGTCAGTAGTGGTTTTTCTTTTTGCGATTTATGAATGGAATGTGAAAAACTATATCTCGAGTGAACGCGATTGATAGTTTAGATTATTTTTACCGATATCTGCTACGAATTTCAGCTGGCGGCGACTATAAGGCGCGTTCGCGTGAGATGCGAACGTGTAGGGTGCGAATAAACACATCATAGATAGGATTGAAATTTTATATTTACGCCAGACGCGCGTTTCGTCTACAAGAGACTCATCAGTGACGCTCGAATAAAAAATTTAAAGCCAAATAAAGTACGAACGTGTATTGGGCGCGAACGGACGTGAGACTGTGGAGTGCTGTTTGCTTCCTCGTCGATTTTAGTTTTTCGCCATGGCTGTGTCGGTTTGTTTTCGAACTATGAGTTTGATTATTCCTTTTTGTATCTTTTGCTTCTCTTTTAAAATCTTAACCCTCCTTGCAGAAGTACATGCAAGTTCTGTACATGGAGGAATTTTTTGGGAGTTAATCTTTTTCCACAGTAAAATATAAACAGTAACAATATATGTTTGCGGAAGTTGCACACCCTTCTAAAGAATTGAGTAGGAGTCTTGTGTACTCGTGTATGACCGAGTAGAGATAGAAGAGTGGTCGAATGTGGTCACGTAGAATTTAGGTATTTGTGGAATTGGTTTGGAGTCAAATATAATAGAAGTCGCATTGATCTGGACGCGATCTGGGATTTGGTCGAGTTAATCTAGACCATTCAACAAACAGGTTGGCTTTGATCGGTAAATGATCGAATTTTAGTCGAGCGAGGGTAGAAATGATCGAATGCTAATCGGTAAAATATTTGTATGCCGACTAAAATGGATCTGGACACGTTCTTTCCCTATCAATTCGACCACTACTCGACGAATTCTCGATCTCTTATCGAGTGAATAGCTTCTCGATCTTTACTCGAATGTTTTTGACATGTCAAAAATTCTGAGGTAGAAAGTCAGATCAATGACGAGCAAGGTAGACAACCCCGAAAATTCTTGTCGATGGAGTCATACCAGTCTCCTGATCACGTAATCTGTCTTCATCGGGTTTGATAGAGTTGATGTGATTGGCAGTCTGAACCTAGCTTAAACATTAAACTAATCTAACAGAGCAAAACTTGAAAATGACCTGAATATTGGTCAACATAAGATTGACATGATGGGTGTGATAGGGTTTTCATCGAATATTTCTAATGTGCGCTGAACAAAAAGTATGAATTCAGAACTTGGCATGTGATATTGATCGTTAAAGCCTCGACCGTATAGAAATTTATTATAATAATATTGACATACTACACAGTTGGTAACAAACAAACATTTCTACATTTCATAAAATGACTGAATTTTCAGGCAATTCATAAAATGCCTTCCTTGACAGGCTATATATAAAAATACGTAAGAATTTTGTAAAATAACTGAAATTTGGAAACAAAATTAAACAAATTGCCTTTTCAGTTTCAGGCAATTTGTAGAAAACGCATATCATTGAGATGCATATGACAAAAAGTGAATAAAAACACAACATCTCGATATCTTGCAAAGAAAATAACAAATGGGTGGTTATAATGAAATTTCTTCAAAAACCAGAAAGGGAGGTTTGTATGTATGATATGTTCTTTTTGGTGAAACTACATTAATTACCTACTCACTCATTATTTTAGATACAAAATTTATGATTATTTTGTAAAAATGGCAGAAGGACAAAAATTTTCAAATGGAACAAAATTTACAAAACATTTTGTTAGAAAAAAAACAGTGAAGTGAAACTTATGAAGCAAAAAAAAAAGTTTGTTTTTAATTGACTGATTGCTGTTTGTTTACATTCAGTAGCAAAAATTTCATGTGTTTTTAAGCCAAGACTTATTTGGTTATATTTGCAGTGGATAGATCTTAACAAAGAGAGAATTCATACATCCATATCCAAACAACCTCTTCCCAAATTGCATAGGTTTCGCCATAGAAGGCCATGTTTGGTTGTAATGAGTATCTTCACGTTGACTGTCTCAACGCAATTCTTTGGTCTTTAAAATCTAGTGAATTAATCAGACAGTAATAAAATGTGTTGAAAATCTCGGTCAAAAAGAGACATACAACGGAGTATTTAAAAGGTACGAGTCTCAGACTATAGATGCATCACCAGTCATTGGCAGATCTGCTTAAAAGCTATAGGCCAAAATATATAAAACAAAATAATGATGATATTGTACTTTGGTGTTTATGTGTGACGTGTGTGTTTATTGCGACATCCAATGTTGTTGAACGTTTAATGTTTTATCAGAAAAGGTAATGGAAGAGCTAAATTTATTATGATGCAGGTTTCTCCAAATGTGATCGAGGTGCTTAAACTAAATTTTACGTCAAACAACGTTTTTTGCAACAACAAAAAACAAGAAAAATGTGGAGTAACAGTTCTGTCATCCAAACATTCAAAGAAAAAGAAAAAAAATAGGTGTTTAGTTCTATGCTTTTGTGCAGTAATTAACATAAATATAATGGCTTTCGACTTTTGCAGGCATTTTGTAAAATACACAAAAAAAAAACGTCATTGTGTAAAATGCCTGAATTTTGCAGGCATTTTTAGAAAATACCTAAGATTTATTGCAATTTACAAAATGTTTAAAATTAGAAATGCCTGTAAATACATAATGATCATAGTGTTAGCATACACAGCAAGTAGACAACATCATGTTTCACAGCTGTTTACGCACAACTAAAAGGAGATTATTTTTAATTATCTTGTGTGTACTGTAAATTGTGACGTCAACGATACTCTTAGTATAGACTTCTTTATTGCATATACAATTTTTAAATATTTCACATATTCAACACAAATAGCACAAAGATAAACAGCTTTTTTAAAACATAGACATCGACCTTAAAACAGGAATGTTATAGGCATAGATTCATTTATATGTCTAATTACCTGTTGGATCTGTTGAGCGCCAGTAGGCAAAGCAACCTATTAAATAGAAAAAAGGGCCGTATGCCATAAAGTAAGTCATATTTTTTATGAGGTAAAGACTGACATCATGCAGAGTCAATTGATTTGCTATACAAAAGGGATTTTATTTTAAGTTGAAATTATATATCCAACTAAATCGTATATCAATTGTACTGCATCAGATACGCATTTCGACAATAAATGTCCCTTCAATGAAGTCAAGGCTGTTGTGCTATATTGGACTCTGAACCGGAGTTCATTTTATCAATTGTTACTTTCACATCTGAGTAATTTATATCTTTTCTCACTGAAGCGAAATGTTTGTGTCAAATTTGTATGGTGTATTAAACATTTTTAATAACAGTATGCGACAACAAACAATTTTCCAAGTGTTGTAAGGCAATTGCAAGGTAAGACATGTGCTTTTTCCTGGATACCCTGAGAGGGTTGATTTTATCATATGTTGTTCTTAGAGCCATTATCTACAGAAGGGTGTCTCATATTTTGGATAAAATTTATAGATCAAATTTTACGTGTAATTAAAATATTATCTACTTTTATGTAGTAAGGATGTTGACACTAATAACAGATTGATGAGAGAATGGAATATGATAGCGATAATTTGAGACACCCATTTTGTGGCTCCTGTTGTGTTGATTAATATTATGTTAAAATTTCCTGTATATATACACCCTGGAAAACAGTATTGCAACACATCCATTGAAAATAATGTAAAATGACATGATTGTAGAATGTGTATAATTGAAGTTTTACCAAATACTTTAAATCCGTTTAAGGTTTTAACCTTTATTATAATCCTGGTACCTTTGATAACCAATTAAAATTGAATTTGTGTTTTTGACTTATATTTTAGGCAAAATTAAGACAAAATGACGCATCATAGAGCTGTACTGAATAAGTTATTCAAGCTTTGTTTTTCTTCTATGCTGACATTTTATAAAATAATTTTATACAGCAAACTACACATCTGATAGAGAAAATTTGTTAAAGTAGGCATTTAAAACTGTTATGAATGAGTTAAATTCATAAAAAGTATTTGGTGAAACTCAAGTTATGCACGTTTTATAATCATGCCATTTTACATTGCTATCAATTGAAGTGTTGCAATACTTTTTTCCATGTGTATAGTTATAGAGATGATAGAGCTAAATTCATTCAAGTGATCTGGCATATATTTTGCCATTAATTGCATAAAAATTTATTCCATAATGATTGCATAACAAAAATATTGCACTTTTAAAATATTAATCTTTTATCTATATACACTGCTTTTATTCAGCATTTTAAAGGTTGGAGATTGGAAGTAAAAAAAATTATAAAGTGCTACCTTAATCAATAATAGTTCCAAATCTACTAAATTAATATACAGTATCAATTCATATAAAACACTACAAGCATCAGTTATATGAATGTACTATACACACGACTGAATATTAAGTCGTAAGTCTACTTCATATCAAATTGTGCCATTTTTACCTCATCTTGTGCATTTCGACAATCAATGTCACTGCAATGAAATTCAAGGCCATAAAAATATTTTTAAAATTTTAGAATGTAAAAAGGAGTTCATTTAAGTAAATCCTATACTTACATTTGATATTTGTTTTATCTTTTCTTAATGAAACGTCTTTTTAGCCGATGTATATGAATTATAAAACATTTTTCATCAAAGTAAGCGACAACAAACAATATTCAAAGTAAGATATTTGTAACTTTTTTTATGTATAAACACACATGGACGATTTTGATTTATACTAAGATTAATATGTGTGTTAGTTTTTAAATTGTTTGTTTTTACTGTGCGCTCTCTGTAAAATATGAATTGTGATCTACGTACTTTATATTGATCATTAAAGGCTCGACTGTATCAAAGGTTATAAAATAAAATATTAACATACTACACGATCGATATGAAAGCGTGATTGTTGCCCTTGAATTCAAAACAGTCACACATTTAAAACTAGATAGTATGAAGAAATAAAAGAACACACCATGAAATTCAAGTATAGTCTTTGCATGCTTTGTGCCGAATTTTTTTAAAATGAATGTTTGTACGCATTTGGTGATTCACTTTGAAATTGAGTTTGCTTATTCCTTACATGTAAAAAAAAGGATAAAAACGCTATCCCACCAAGTCTGTACGTATCATACTGTCTCGAATTCATTCACTCAACATTAAAAAGAGAATGTTTTTCATCTTGTTTGTTCTGTAAACGGGTACTTCAACAGTACAATCAACAGTTAAAATGTATGTATTGTATATTTAAAATAATATTGTACATATTCAGAAGTGGAGAAAAAATGGCAGCAGAATAAAATAACAAGACAGTTTTTTTTTTTGTTAACTAAAAACGTCCCTTTCAAAAGAACATTCTATGAATTTATTTGTTATTTACGTTTCATTACCTGTTGCATCTGTTGTGGGAATTGTTGTTGACATGCCTATTCAATAGAAACAATAGAAGCATTTGACTCGGTACACTCGGTAAAACTTGTAGTCATGTTATCTGACAACAGACAGAGTTAATTGAATATGCTATACACAGGGCTTAATATTAAGTCGAAAGTCCACATAAAATTTAACTTGTACCATTTGTACTACATCTGGTGAGAATTTCGAGAATTTATGTGATTTCAACATGATCAATGTATTTCTAGGCCATAATTCATATTTTTTTAAGTTTGCGAAAAAGACAACAGAATAAGAGAATAAGACAGTGTTTTACTGTAACTAAAAAACGTCCCTTTCAAAAGTACATTCTATAAATTATTGTTATATAAGTTTCATTACCTGCTGCATCTGTTGAGCATTTCAACATGTTCAATGTATTTCGAGGCAGTGTATTAAAATTTTGAAATGTAAAAAGGATTTCATTTAAGTATATCATACAATTACATCCGAAAGATTTTTTATCTGTTCTCAATGAAACGAGTTTTTATAGCCAATTGTGTATGAATTATAAAATATTCTTAATAATAGTATGCGACAACCACCAATATGCAAAGTAAGAAATTTGCAAAGTAAGACATTTACAAAGTTTGACAATTTATGGACAAACATAGACTATTTTGATTCTGAAATAAGGTTAATATTTGTGTTAGCATTCAATTGCGATTGATGATCACATTTTCAAATAATGAATGCACGTACGCTGTTTGTGATTCATTTTGAAATTGGGTTTTCTTATTCCTTTTAAGTATACTGTCTCGTTTTTATTCACTCAACACTACAAAGAAAATGTTTTATTCATCTTGTTTGTTCTGTAAACGGGTACATCAACAGCACAGTTAACAGTTAAACTGTATATACTGTATATTTAAAATAAAAGTGTACATATTTTTTTTTAAGTTTGCGAAAAAAGACAACAGAATAAAAGAATAAAACAGAGTTGGTTTTTTTAAACTACAAACGTCCCTTTCAAAAGGACATTCTATGTATTCATTTGTTATTTACGTTTCATTACCTGTTGCATCTGTTGAGCGGCTTGTTGTTGGATTACCTATTCAATAGAAACAATAGAAGCATTTGACTCGGTACACTAGGTAAAACTTGTAGTCATGTTATCTGACAAGAGACATAGTTAATTGGATAAACTTTAAGCCCCAGTCCCACTAGACCACGATCGCACCACGCTCACCGCGATCTAAAATAAATTTAGATCGTGGTGAGGTCGCGGTATGAGCGGCATGAAAATGTTAATTTTTCGTTGCTTTCACGATGCTACTACGTCCTAATTACGCTTCTACAACGATCCCGCTACGATTAAACCACGTTCTAACCGTGCTTATTCTGCGACCTCACTACGCTTATAAGAACTTTTAACGCTCTTCACGTTCTCACTACGACCATACCACGAGTTATCCGATTGCAACACAATCTTACTGCGATTAAAGCACGTTCTTACCACGATTATACTACGTTCATACCCCGATCTTAATACTACGTTCTCAGCAATACCGTCAATATCGTGTTTCATATCAATATAGTTCCATTCCTTCTATTTCTGATTAAAACGGAGATTTCTCGGACACAATACAGTCATGCCACCAAAATCTACTAGAACACTAGAACATTTACAAAGTTTGACAAGTTATGGACAAACATAGACTATTTTGATTCTGAAATAAGGTTAATATTTGTGTTAGCATTCAATTGTGATTGAAGAGTACATTTTCAAATAATGAATGAACGTACGCTGTTTGTGATTCATTTTGAAATTGGGTTTTCTTATTCCTTTTTAGTATACTGTCTCGTTTTTATTCACTCAACACTACAAAGAAAATGTTTTATTCATCTTGTTTGTTCTGTTAACGGGTACATCAACAGCACAGTTAACAGTTAAACTGTATATACTGTATATTTAAAATAAAAGTGTACATATTTTTTTAAGTTTGCGAAAAAAAGACACCAGAATAAAAGAATAAAACAGGGTTGCTTTTTTTTTTAACTAAAAACGTCCCTTTCAAAAGGACATTCTATGAATTTATTTGTTATTTACGTTTCATTACCTGTTGCATCTGTTGAGCAGCTTGTTGTTGGATTACCTATTCAATAGAAACAATAGAATCATTTGACTCGGTACAATAGGTGAAACTTGTAGTCATGTTATCTGACAAGAGACAGAGTTAATTTAATACACTATACACAGGGCTTAATATTAAGTCGAAAGTCTACATCAAATTGTAACGTAACATTTATACTGTATCATGGTATGCATTTCGACAAAATAAGCAAAAAATTACACAATGAAACTCAAATATAATCTTTGTTGTGATTTTTTATAATGAATGCACGTACGCATTTTGTGAATCATTTTGAAATTGAGTTTTCTTATTCCTTTTTAGTATACTATCTCGTTTTCATTCACTCAACACTACAAAGAAAATGTTTTATTCATTTTGTTTGTTCAGTAAACGCGTGCTTCAACCGTACAGTTAACAGTTAAACTGTATTTACTGCATGTTTAAAACAATATTCTATATATTCCGATGTTTGCGAAAAATGACAGCATAATACAAGAACAAGGCATGGGTTTTTTTATTTTAACAAAAAACGACCCTTTCAAATGGACATTCTATTGGCTATTGTTATTTACGTTTCATTACTTGCTGCATCTGTTTAGCGGCTTATTGTTGTTTTTGTAATGTATTCAATAGAAACAATAGAAGCATTTGACTCGGTACACTAGGTAAAACTTGTAGTCATGTCAGCTGACAAGAGACAGCGTTACTTGAATGTACTATAGGCAAGGATTAACATTAAGTCGAAAGTCTATGTCAAATTATACCGTAAAGTTTATACTGTATATGGTGTGCGTTTTGACAATTAATGTCATTTCAACACGTTCAATGTTTTTCGAGGCTATATTTTTTTTCAAATTTTAATACGTAAAACAGAGTTCATTAAAGTATATCCTTCAATTACAATCGATGATTTTTATCTTTTCTCACAGAAACGATTTTTTGTTAGCAAAATGTGTTTGAATTATAAAACATTTTTAATAATAGTATGAGAGAACAAACGAAACGCGACAACAAACTTTGTGGAAAGTAAAATATTTGCAAAGTTTGACAATTTATGAAAAACAAATGGACAATTTTGATTCCTCATTAACATTGACATGTGTGTTAGCAATCAATTGACATTGAAGAGTACAAAATTGAATATAAAATGAAATACTATGAGCTCTCTGAATAGTATGAATTCAGATCTAAGCTTTTTGTATAGATCATTAACGGCTCGACTTTAATAAAGATTATAATAGAAAATATTAACATACTACACGATTGATATGAAAGTGTGATTGTTGCCCTTTAATTAAAAACAGTCAAAAATTTACTAATAGATAGTATGAAATAATACAAAAACACACCAAAGAAATTCAAATATAGTCTTTGTGGCGAATTTGTCATAATGAATACATGTACGCGTTTGGTGATTCACTTTGAAAATGAGTTTGCTTATTCCTTATATATAAAACAGGATAAAAACGCTATTCAACCAAGTCAGTGCGTATCATACTGTCTTGCATTCATTCAGTCAACAATAAAAATAGAATGCTTTATTCATCTTGTTAATTGAATGTACTATACACAAGGCTTAATAGTAAGTCGAACGTCTAAATAAAACTATACTGTTACATCTGGTGCGCATTTCGACATATTATATCACTTCAATGAAGTTCGAGGCCATTCTATATTTAGAATGTTATACTGAATGCATTTAATCATGTATCAACTATCTTAGGCAAAGTTGACCTTTGGTGGATTTAGCTATTTTTTAGGTCCTTTTTTGGTTATAGCTCTTCAACGCTTTCAGGCCTAATACATCTTTGGTATCAAATACTAGGCTTTGAGCGTTCCTGATGTAGGTAAGTAAAAAAAAAGCGCTTCAGAAGAATGCAATTTTTAATGTGGTGTTTTCATGTTTTGAGTGACTGGTGACTGCAATACCCATTCAATAGAAAAAATACATTTATGCCGTGAACTACGACATATTTCTTATGAGGCAACATCTGTCAAGAGACAGAGGCAATTGATGTACTCTACACAAGGGGTTTAATTTTAAATTCAAATTTTAAATCTAATTAAAATGTATTTATGTTACTGCTTCAGATGTCCAGTCTCGACTATGAATGTCCCTTCAATGAACATGATTAAGTTGAGGCCATAATCTTTGGATTTTGAAATGTAATACGGAATTCATTAAATCATGTTGCTTCATTACCATATGACTTTATATCTTTTTTTAGTAAAAAAAAACATCAGAATTACCATACCCACTTATAAAACTTAATTGCTACCTGTTGTTGACCATTAAACATTGGTGAAAAAGAAGGCTGGTAATAAGCAGCTCCATTAAAACCTAAAATACGCAAGTATTAGTATTCAATAGACTAATTTTAGCTGAAAATGGTCATTTCCGATAAATTCAGCTATAACAATAATATATGTCAATCAAAAAGCAAATGGTGAAAATACTTATAGTATAACTAATTGCCGTATTTGAATATAAAAAAATAAGACAACGCGTGACCGAACGACGCATGGATTAAACGAGTGCGCAGCACGAGTTTAATACATAGTGGCGTTCGTTCACAAGTTGTCTTATTTTTGATATTCAAATACGGTGATTAGTTATTCTTTTTATTACATTGGCAAATGCCTTTTTTTATGAAATTAATGTAGAAAATGTAGGGAACTATATCTTTTTCCTACGCATTGACAATTCGTTTTGATCCGATGTTATCGACGTCTTGACAACGCCTATTGTTGTATGACGTCAGAGAGTGAAATAACCACGTTTATTTCACATGTGAAATTATCGGTTTTTATTTAACTGGGAATTTAATGTAATTCATTGCAACCAATGTAATAAATTGCAATATCTAAAATTTATGAATGAACAACATATTTTGTCCTCCAATTTAATCCCATGGAATATAATACAATGTTTATAATTGGATCAGTATATATGTAAATATGAATAACCATACAGCACGATCAAACGGATAAGTTATATCTGTCTACCTACCATACGAAGACATTTATTCAATAATTGAATAATAATTTTTTAAGAAGCGGGTGATACTTAAAAAATATTCAAAGAAAATGATATCAAGTGCTCCGAAAGAGTCAGCAGATCCTGCTCCATATTAGATATCCGTGGTGTTGCTCTTGTAAAAAAGTTGATAAGTTTTATTAAGTATTAAGGTATCACGCAATAGCGTATTGTTTATTGTCACTTATTTGAATTTATCTTTTTTTTTTTTAGTGTTAACAATTCTAAAAATGTTTTAGGTAAATTACGTGGTTTTGGAGGTCCTTTCCATTCGGTTACCGTTTATGACTTTTTTTACTCTCTCCACTATACTTTCAAACATTCTTATCATACATAAGTTTTTCTTATTGAATTCATTGTTCAGTACCAAGATTTATATAAAATGAGGAGAATTGGTTTGATTGCTATCAAACACAGTCAAAATGAAGCGGATTTACGCATCAATTAGTCACCGTATGGCCTTCATCATTGAGTAAAACACATCCATTATAGTCAGCTATAAAAGGTCCGACACGACAAAATGTTAACTAATTCAATAAACAAAAAACAAATATTGAAGACAGCATCAAACGACAAGCACTAAATTACAGGACGAGGCTTCTGACTAGGGACAGCTACATACAAATATGACGGGGTTAAACATTGTTGTGAGCATGAATTTCAGTTATAAAAAGTTTGACTTATCAGATCGGGACGAAGCACCCACCACCCACCACACTCTACCCAATCAAATAAAACTAAGTAAAAAGGATAAGATAAAGTGTCGATAAGAGTACTTGCAGTTACTGATAGCTAATTCATAGCAAACAAGGGATGAACTGTCAAACTGCCAGCAAACGGGGTTTTCTGTATGTTTAAAAGCACTTTTAGGATTTTTTACCTGCCACATCCTATGCCTTTTTTTTTAAATCTATAAAGAGCCATAACTCCTGAACGGCAAGAAACAAAATCGTCAATTTCAAACTTGACCACTCTTTATAGTACTGACATTAAGTACAATTTTAATATCAGTTTTGTTTCTTTATTTGTTATGAATCACAAACTATGGCCAAACTTAATTGGGTCCTCAATGCTCTTCAACTTTGTACTTGTTTGGCTTTATAAATATTTTGATATGAGCGTCACTGATGAGTCTTATGTAGACGGAACGCGCGTCTGGCGTATTAAATTATAATCCTGGTTCTTTTGATGACTATTAATAAAAATCCGTCTAAAATTCGTTTCTCTGAAAAATTAAAACAACACTTCTCGTGTCCTTGATTCCAATTTTGCGGTAAATAATATAATGTCTCAGTTTACCAAATAAAAGCAACTTACTTCAAATAAATTTAATAAATACAGCAAAAACTGCTCTTTTTAGATTTGGATATTTCAGTCTCACACTCAGTCTTGAAATATATCGACAAAAGGGACGATTTTTCGTTCCCTATTGTAATTTTTTTGAATTTTGGTATGTGGTGTTCATTTTGGGTCGACTTGTGGTGTAATCTTTTGCTATTCACGAATGTCTGTCTATATAGACATTATATATTCAATTAACTTAGACTTGTATAAATTATTAAGTCAGGGATTTCGATATCACAAATAACTTTGAAATAATTAATTCTCTGTTCATAATGTTTAAGAAAAAATTAAAATCTCAAAAATACTAACCTCCGAGAAAAGTTAAGGACGGAAAGTCCCTAATCAAATGGCAAAATCAAAGGATAAAAAAAACACATCAAACGAATGGACAACAACTGTCATGTTCCTGACTTTGTACAGACATTTTCAAATGTAGAAAATGGTGGATTGAATCTGGTTTGATAGCGCTAAACCTCTCACTTTTATGACAGTCCCATCAAATTCCGTTATTTTTACAACGATACGTGAACAAAACAGACATAATCGCTAAAATAGTCAAAATATGGTTATAGCATTTATCACTGTGTTACAATCTCAACACTAATAAACATATACAAAAAAGTAAGGTGGTATGGGAGTCTAAATTAAAATGATATGATGTGTTCATACTTTGCCAAAACGTAGTATATATATATTGATATACGTTCAAAAAATATAATAAAAATGATAGGTCACCACGCATTATCTCAAGCTACAGGCTTTTAACAAAATTACACATTTTGTATGGATTTTTCAAGAAAAAATATAATTATGTGATTAGAATCTAGACTAAATTATAGAATTGTAAAATAAAATACGAGAAGATAGCTTTTTGAAAATGCTTTAGGAATATCAAAAGACAAGATAGGGTCACCTTACGTTTTTTTCGGCTAAAATACCAAAATAGAAAAATTCCATGTAGATCCCTAAATAAAAAAATCAGAATTACCTCCCCTGAAAATGGAACTTCAAAACATTGAAAATCAAGCAAAAGTAATTTATACTTGTAAAAATATTAATATTTATAAGTTATAATCTTATTTTGTTCTTTTAAATGAAAATTTACATTAGTTATCTGCATTCCTGTATCAAATTTTGCTAACTTGATTGAAAGTCTGGATCCTTAGATTCTTTGTTTTTCACAATCCAAGATGGCGAAAGACACCAATACCACCTTAAGAAATACGATTATAATTCCCTTCTGTAAAGTTGAAGCTAGATGGATTTTAATATTTTGTCTACCGTTTTAGCCATATAGCTCCTAACGTTTACACATACTTAAACATTCTAGGCCTTTATTTCTTTTACTTGAGCGCTCATAATGAGAATAAATAAAACAAAATGATTACAAACGGGATATCGCATCCTAATATTTTACAAATATTTAGTCGACAAATTTAACTACGACCCATTTCATCTGATCGATCCTTTGACAAATGTTTACGCTTTCATTGATTCATACTTGTTACGAAAATTAAAAATCGTGTCCATCCAAATTATTAAAAAAATATTTGTTTTTTTTCCGTTTGATAAAACATGTTCAACACTCAGTTAAAGGTATTGAAAGAGCCTGGATACCTTAAACAAATCTAGAAACGGCTTGTTGCTGAATTCCAGACATTATTTAGGGCATAACCCATTCAAGCAGTGCCTGTCTTTGATAGAGGGTTGCATGGGGGCTATCGAACCAAGGGTTGGACGTAGTATAGTTGAAGTAATCCTTTTAAATTTTTTACAGTCGCCATCACGAGTCGGTTGACCGTAATGGAATATCTGTATCATAAATATCCATTCATATGTTCAATTGTCGTTACCACAATCCCGCCCTTTTTTACACGACTCTGACCTTGTTGAGACTTATAACCTTATGTGTACTGAACATGAACAATATGAAGCGTATCACCAATGATTAAGTATATATACTCCCTTCCCCAGCACTTCAGATTACACACTAGTACTTGTTGGGTGCGTGTTGCTATTTTTTTTTTTTTTTTTATATTCTATGTACAATTGTGAGGACTTGTTTTCCTTTTCGTCGTCTAAGTGTTTTGCATTGGCATTGTCAGTTATCTTCAACATATAAGTTTGGCATGTTTCTTTGATGTTTTCCACCTCTTTTCTTTTATTCATTCGGATATTTCTGTGTGGCGACTGATAAGGAACCATTGGTCCATAACCCTGAAATATTCATAAATATCATAAAGTCAAAATTATTTCTAAAATTGTTCTGAACTTAATTGTTTTACTGATATTCTTTATCAGATTGTACAATGAGTTCATTAAATATAGGTTTGAAAACCTTTTCATACATACTACTAATTTCATTTCATTTACAAACTAAGTGTCCTTTTCTAATATCACCAAAGTTATCATACTTTATCTGATTAGAATTTTGTTGCAATGATTTGTTGTCATCACATATTGTTAAATTGCAGCCGTTTTTAATTAAATTTTCAGGATATATCTGCAAAAGATATACTTTTTTTTTAAATCATGACATAAATCTCAGCTTCATACGTAAACAGAAATTAGACAACCGAGTTATAATCATTATATGTAGCAAAGCTGCCAAAATAACAATACAAAAAGCATCTGGGTGTGTTTTAAGTTGAATGCGTAATAAGTTGAAACAATGAAATCAATTATCTGCAAAAGAATCATTTTTCCCAAATCCATCATAATAAACGAATATATAGTAAGAAGTATAGTATCTGTCTTGCTTGACATAAATACTTACCATACCTTGAAAAGGATACATGGAATTCATCATCTTGCTAGTTCTAGAAAAAAGTTTGATTTAATTTTTAGTAAGGGGGACATCAAAAAAAAGTGCAAGTGAATAATTCGACGTCATTGAATGAATCCGTATTCAAGTGAACTTCAATTTAAACCCTAAGCTACAGATTGTTTACGCATAAACTCGGCGTGTTCATCAATTAAATTGAGAATAATGTGAACAGTGAAAGTAAAACTAGGATAAACCAATTTTTTGACTGATTCGATCCACAAGGAAACTTGTACAGGTGAAAACGATGATAAGCATATATTTTTACCTATAATATGAAATAAAACAGAACTAGAAAAATTCAATTGCACTAGCTGTCTATTTATATCTATATTTATTTTTTATTTGGGTTAAATGACCATCGACAGTCTTCGGAAGCACCTCCATGGTTAATTAGATGGCGTCTAGACTGAAATATACATAAAATGTGGATACATATCGAGTCCTTGCATCGTAAAGTATTTATTTTAGATTTTTTAGAATTTGAGTATACGTTTTAGCATGTTTTAAATCCAATATGACAATCTGAATCAAATCGGATGATGGCGCGCCTCTAAATACTTATTTAAAGATTGAATGACTTGTTTTATCAGTCTGAATCATTCCTGACACACACAAATTACAGAAAATAGATATTCCACAGTCAAAGTTTTTTGTTATCTTTATATGTTGTGTGCAATTGTACGTCTCAGTAATTTTTTGTCCTATTAACATCCATTTATCTATTAAAACAAATATCGTAATTCATATGAAAGGTGAGTCGTGTAGCGGTGAAAACACTTCCAATAAACTGTTTATCGATAAATAGTGTTCCTTGGAAACAATACATCACCTAAATGACAAACATAGATCACCTAAATTAAGATCCTACTTTTTTTAAACACAATATGGTTATAAAACATTGCATTGAATCTGAGAGTCTTGAAAACATTTGTAAAAAATTTTGAAAATTTCAAAATAATGAGAAAAGTGTTTCTTGATACCACGAGTTTTGATGCACTGCTATTGAGTGAAGTAACCGATTTGCAAGTAATATTATCGATAGTAAAGTGACACAGACAAAACACGGCACAATAGAGTGAATACCCCCTAATCACTTTATTGAAAATAAACATCACATTCAAAATGAACAACACAATTAAAAGAAACAGCACATTTTAAACAAACGAGTCATTTTAAACAAAAAGTCCAAACCAAGAAACCTTTACCTTATTCTTCCATAGATATAGAGTTTTGGTTTGGAATTTTGGTTGTACCTGTAGAAAACGTATTTTTAACGAGATAGAACATCCTAATGTTAATGGACATGTTGTTTACTTTGCCCGGAAATTAAGATACGATCCGAGTTAACTTATTAATCCGTTAAATAAATTCATTCTAAAAGGTTACCAATTCAAACACTTTAAAGGGGCACTAGCTACAAAATATAAAAAAAAATCTTACGTATTATTCTATTGGCTCAATCATTAATAAAATGCAAATTCTGAAATAATAATTCGCTTTTAGCAGCCAGTATGGTTCAATTTTGTCAAAATAAGCTAAAACAAACCATTGATTGTGAATTATTCACTCGAAAGTGAATAATGATACCTCATTGAATCCGTATTCATGTGAACTTCAATTTAACCTCTTAGATTGAGATGGATAACATGCGAATTGTATGTGTAAAATTATTTAAAGGCTAAGAATGTCAACATTGAAAGTGAAACAAAGGTTAATCAATTGATTGACTGATTCGATCGACAAAAAAATCATTCTTATAAGGTAAAAACGATGCTAAACATTTATTTTTCATCTATAATATAAAACTAAATCGACCTAGAAAAATCCAACAGCACGAGTTTGCTTAATCTATTTATATCTGTATGACTTTTTTGTATGTTACATCGCTTATATGGTCATTGGATGACTTTAGAGGTCAACTCGATGGCGTCTACACTAAAATACACAGGACACAAAGCTACGTATTTTCATGCCAGTGCCCTGTTTATTGTTTATTTTAGACTTTTAATAGTTTGGATAAATGTTTTACATCGTTATAAATCAAATATGAAAATTTGATTAAAATCGGTGATCATGAAATTGACAGCTAGTGTCCTTTTAATATGATCGTTGATTATTGTTTTATTGGTATTATTGATCAGTAAATTAAAACCAAACTAAATATCATTTTTGTCATGACTCTACAATCTGTCGATACATGTATAATGACATTGCACAAGATCATGTTTTTCTCTGACTGTTAATGACGTCTTTAACTAAATCCATCGGATATTGCATGTGCCTGTCAAAGTCAGGAGCTTGTAATCCGGTTCTTGTCGTTGAATGCTGCAACTCATTTTGTTTTTTGTTCATTATTTTTTTACATAAACCAGGTCGTTAGTTTTCTTGTTTGATTTGTTTTACATTTGTCATTTGGAGGCTTTTTATAGCTGACTATGCGATATGGGTTTTACTCATTGTTGAATGCCATATGGTGACCTATGGTTGTAAATTTCTGCATGTGTCGTTTGTTCTCTTGTGGAGAGTTGTCATATTGGAAAACATACCACGTGTTCTTATTTTTTATTTAAAGTTATTTAAATTAAAATATTTTATGTCTATGATCTCCATATCAAGAAAAGGACAAATGATCGCGTGTACGACAATTTGAACATAAACGTAGTCATCTGTCAACAAACTTGTGCTGGCATCCGTTAAACTTTGAAAAATTCTAATGTCTATCTTACCACTAGGAACCCATGGTTCAATAAATACTAATTAAAAAGCAACCCTCTATCAAGGAAATCACAGTAGAAATATGAAGCTCTATGATATTGCATCAACTAGGAGAGTTGTTGGATGTCGCTTAATATCGATACAAAGTTCACTATTGGAACGCAGAAATCATTTGTTTTGTCGTAAAGTTTTACTTTTTTACCGACCCCTATTTCTTAGAACAATCTCAACCCATTAAAGCATTTTTTGTAATAATTGAAAAAGACAAATGTCATCAATTATCAAAATCTAAAAAACATCTCAACTTTTCAGGCTTTAGCGCCAATCCCATGTTTGTAAATACTAATATAAACAAAGGAACATCTAAATCTCAATCACTCCAAACTACTCAATGTCCGAAAAAACCATATTTTGTGTTCGACAAGTAAAGTCGAGCACAGATTTTACTTGACTAACTTGACATTATCTCGACAGTACTTAACTGTAATTAACTCGACTTTGGTCTCGAGTTTACTTTATAAGTCTGATTCAGTACTTTATAATCTGGTATTGTCTAACTTAATTAAATATTGATCTTTCAAAATTCCTAGTTATTTGGTAGTTTGGCTCATTGATGTGAAATTAAAGAAATTAATTAATAGGTAAAAAAAAAGCAAGAATTTTCAAGTTTGATATAATTTAGATTTTCATCTTTAATTATTTCTGTACCTATTTCAAATCAACTTTAATTTTCATAAAATTCTTTATCTATCTCAATTATACATTGATCTTACAGAATGCCAGGTTGTTGGTAGATAGATTTATTGCTGTCAATTTGAGGATTTTATAAAAAGGTAAGAAAAGCTAAAAAAAAAATTGTCGACCTGAATCCAGTCAACTTTCAATTTCTTTATTTCTTTTTCAAATTATTAAACATGGGTTTTCATAAAACTATACAGCTATTGATATTACTGAAACACATGGTTGTTATGTAGTTTTGCGTATTGCTGTCAATTAAATAATTTAATTAATTTTGGTAAAAAAGCTAGAATTTGATTTCTAATTTAATCAGATAGTCATCTTTGGTTTTTTTTCGAACTTTTCAACTCAGATTATTTGTTTAAGTTTATACTATTTCTGGTAAGTAGTTTTAGTTATTTCTGTTCTAAAAAAACACCATTTGCTAGCGTTATTGTGTCTTCCAACATATTAATAAATTGTAATATCTTTGTAATTACCAATTGAAAGCATGTAATAAAAAATAAATCTACACAAATGATTTCTTTGAAAAAAACAAACATAAGTACCGGCTCATTGAAAACAAACAAAACATCAAATTCATTTCCAAACAAAAAATGCACTTTCAATCTTGACCAGGTGATCATATGAAGATTGTTAATTGTCAAGTTGATGCACTTTAATTTTCATATCACTAAAATGAACATAATCCTAGTAATGTCATTTTTCTTTTCAAAATTTTTGGCACTGCATTTTGAAATGTCTTAATTTGTAAAATAACCTAATCTGGTCATACATTTTAAACATGGACTCTATATATTTGCTCATACATTGTTGTTAATATTATGGAATTTTTTGCGACTGTCATACAAATGAGAGTTATAGCTAGCTATGTAACCAGATTTAATAAACCATATTGTACATAAGAAAATGCCTGTACCAAGTCAGAAATATAACAGTTGTTTTCAATTTGTTTAATGTGTTTGAGCTGTTGATTTTGCAATTTGTTAAGGGCTTTCCGTTTTGCATTTCCAATAGAGTTCAGTATTTTTGCTTTTGAACTTTTAACCTTTTGTTGAGTTGTATAAAAAATTTCATCTCTAGAACATGTAGAAGTAAAAGTGCTGTATAAACATTATTCTTTTTATCATTAAATGTAATTTAAAGTGTTCAACATGCATGAATGTCAAAATTAATCTAAAATCATGAATGCAAGCAAATTATGAATTCATGACTTTGCAAGAATATGTTCTTTGCAGTTCAGGTCATATGAAACTTCATATTTAAAGAAAATGATGCATATGTTTTTCATTTTTATGTTTTTATAACTAAATGTCTAGTAATTATTATAAAATTATGTATATGTTTTTCATAACTAAATAGCTAGTATTTATTATGAAACTGGTTGAAAAGAAATTATCTTGTTTTAATTGTTGTCTTCCCAGACAACATTTCGCCGACATGTTTCTCGTATGCAGTTACCCCAGCGTGGCCTTTATCGTAAAAATCCGTTGATCGCAATAACGAAGTGTGTAGGGGAAAGCAAATTTGCACAGAGAATCAACAAATGTAAACATCCCTCTGTCATCGAAATGAACATCTGTAAAATTATAAATTATTGCGATTTTTTTTATGCGAACAATGAGAATGGGCGAGTGTTGCAATAATATGAAATTGCATTTTGATATCTGAGACATATATCTGTATGCAGATTTTCCTTACATCGCAATAATAAATCTCGTATTTTTGCATATTTCTAAAAAACAAATGCAATAATTTATAAAATTATATTATAATTTACTCAGCTCGAAACAGGCAGAAATACTGGCACAGCCTCGCTTCATGTCTTTTTCTAAGCCTTGTACGAATTAAACTTATATTTTCGGGACAATGTATGGTTAATGATTGTGTTCTACAAATCTTATAATTGTTCAAAATGAAATAATTTGGGTAAAAACCATTATTTGCTAATTTGGAGCTGACAACGTAAAATTTCCCCGAACATGTATGTTTTATTGACGTTATAGATAAAACTCTACGGAAACGCATAGACGTATTTACACTTGTATGCAAATTTGTCTGTCATTACGTAAAATTACACAGTTTCCCGTAAACTTTGACATCATAATTTAAATTATTTGACGTCACAATTTAAAAGTGATTGTTGCTTGACGTCAAAAGATGATTCGGAGTAGATCTAAGGTCATTCGGAGGCAAGATTCAGCTAAATACCGAAAGTGTTAATGCATTTATTGTCAACGTCATAAACAAGGCAATATACGGTCAGTGACTGTATATCACATATGAAAATACGGTCAATGTACCTTGACTTCGAAAAAAGCACAGTTGTAGTATATATATTGTATGTGTTATACACGTGCGTACCTAAATATCCATACTTCTTTGTTGATGGTTTACAAAGATGACAATCGGTGGCTTCAAAACACTACCCTTAATTGACTGCTATGTTTTCATATGTTTTTTAATGAAAATAAATGATTATGACAATATCATAAGAAATGAACACATGGAAAAACATATAAGACTTCTGACCTTAGTTAAAATGAAAGATTTATAGCGGAGACAATATTAAACATGTTCAATGAAAAAAAAAAATTACACAGTTTCTTTTACTTTTTGTTCTTGGGTAGGAGAAAAAATTATGAAAAGGTAAACAATTTTCAAATTGATTATACATTATTTTTTGTTATGTTTAAGAGGGAAGTGTTTTTTTTTTGTTTTTTTTTTAATTACACCTTATATAAGAATACTGGATTTTGATTGGATGATAGGCAGTGTATTTTTCACCAATTTACTGTTATCAAATGAATATCGTTCATTTGTGAACGCCGCCGGGGTAATTGAAAAAGGATATGCCTTTTTTACCCTCTCTGTCATGGTATTTGCCAAAAAATACTCAATCCGACTAGACGCTTGTAACGTCATGATCATCAATGCGTTTTTGAACATTAACATTCGGTGTAATTAAACAGATATAGCATGTTCTTAATTTGTATTTGCGAAAAATACCAGTCTTGAGAATGAATTTCCCTCGTCTTACGGCTCATGAAATTTAACATTCTCTCGACTGTTTTTTTTTTCTCGCAAATACCTCTCCTTAACATGATATATCTGTTCATAATTCTGTAGTCAGTGAGAACAGTTTACATATATAACATTATTTGTTCTATCTTTTCTACGTGTATGAATTTCATAATGGCAAATTTGTTTTCTATTTCTAAATTATTGTTACTTATTCTTTAATTAATGAGGCATTTTGTGTAGAAAAATCATTGGACGGTAAATAAAATTCTTTATCAAAGGTAAGTTTTAAATATTTAATAGTAACAAAAACATTGGTTTATTCTTATCTTATATATGAGGGAACTGTTTCTACCTTTGATAACTATTCTAGACAAATTCCCTTTCAAACTTTGTAAAGCGAAATAAACCAACACTTGTTATTGATTTGATTTTAAAGATCTCATCCTGAATTCTATAGATGTTGATTTTCAGTAATAAGTAAAATCACAAAAATACCGAACTCCTACGAAAATTCAAAACGGAAAGACCTTATTCAAATGGTAATCAAAAGGTAAAAGGTATTTTTACAAGAAAATGTGGTCTCGGTTATTGTATAGAAAGGTATATACTATGAAAATTAGAGCGAGGGGCTTTGCCCCAAGCTCTTATTTTCATAGTATATACCTTTCTATACAATATCCAATTTAGCACATATTTACAACTTGAGTAATCCTGTAATTAGTCTATTGATATGTTTTGGCTGACTGGATGTAGCTCATTTACGTAGCTTTGTAAATCTACTCACTATAATATCATTGTAAAAATGGGATTTCAAAAGGCCCTTGACTTTAGAATGTAAAGAAGGTAGCTGCTGGTGTAAGTATGTTTATTGATATGAACGAAGCGTTGTTTTACTATACATGTACTTATTTACATGGTAAGATGACAAAATGAATTGACCAAGAGCAGACAATTCTTAAATTGCAGTGAAAGCTTTACATTCTTGAAAACATTTTTTTTATTTCACATAAAACCTAAAACTATCACAAACAGTTGGATCCCCCTCCCACATCTTTGGTTGAAACACCTTTTAAAAATGGCTGGATATGCCCCTGGTATGTACCCATTGGTAGTCTAGTGGATAGTTTATATGCATGAAATATTTGTCACTGGACATTAGGCAACCAATTATCGACCAATTTATGACTAAATATATCAAATTGCTTTATTAATAATTTTCCTTCAAAAGATTCATGGTTGACTGTTTTTGTGTACAAAGTAATTGCATGGAAGATAAAAGATTACACATTTTAGATTGAGTTGTACTTTAATCAAGGTATAAAGCACCATTATTATTACTCTTTATTTAAATGAAAGAAACTTTTTTAATTGTCAAAACAAAATTTAGATCAAAAGATTGATTAGTAGGATGTTAAAAATCTGTTTGAAAACTAATTACAAACTATTTAGTTAAATTTGGAACACATCATTTATTTCAAAATAGCCTGTAGCAATTTTTGTTCTAATGTCTTAATTATTTAAGAATTGAATGCTGCTTTTTGTAAATTTATTGGGGTGTAAAAGCGTTGACCGAAGTACATTTTGTATGAAGCGCGGAAGCGCTTCATACTTAAAATGTGCGCACGGTCAACGCTTTTACAACCCTATAAAGTTACAAAAAGAAGTATTCAATACTTATAATTACATTTTTTTTTAGCTAGAATCATGAAAACACGATTTTTATCAAGTTTTCATTTAATTTACCTGTGCACTTTATTGTGGGACCTCGTGTCATCATGAATGATAAATGTTAGTGTCTAATACAATTGTTTCAGGAATAGCACGTGCTGTGCAGTTAGCCAATCAGAATAACGCATTATAATGAAACATACATCTAATGTAATTATAATACAATGAAATCTTACTCTTGTGGTCATTCATGCGTAGTTACTTAGTACACGGAAAAAGTATGTACTATGAAAATTAGAAGGCAGATTCAAGCAATTTGATTGGACGAGAAGTTGTAAGTATGTGCTAATGATATATTTTAAATGTGTCAGTTACCTTTGAATATCTATGTTAATTATCTATCTCCTGTATCTATACATTTATTTTCAGTGAGTCAGACGAATATTTTTCAGAACTTTTTAACGGCTTTTTGTGCATCCATCTGTATAGACGGAATGATGTCAATTGACAAATCACAATCACTACAAACCATTAAAGTCTGAAATGGCCTATATCTGTACTCGACTGTACTGATTTTTACTCGACCAGTCTGAATTGGTCTGACTTTTACTTGACATTACTCGACCCCAGTCTGAACCATACTTGACTGTACTGAATCGTACTTGACCCTTATCTTTGCCGTTGAAAATAGTCTGAACTATTACTCGACCAGTCTGAAACAGTCTTAACCCATTCTTGACATGTACTCGACCTATTGTTCCAGTCTAAACCATACTTAACCAAAGGTCAGAACAATACTCGACCAGTCTGAACCATACTAGACCAAAAACCCTCTACTTTTTTAACTGTTTAAATAAATTTCTTTTTAACTGACATACATGTATATAACAACAACCAACAAAATTTATAAAAGATTTTAACCTTATAAAAGAAATATATCTCCGATTATATTTAGGATAAAAAAAATATATTATATATAACTTATATCAAAAAGGGATAAAATTAAATAAATGAATAAAATTATTTTTCTGATTAGTGGTGAAATATAAAGTATAACCTGTGCTTGGGACAATCTCATAAATAAGATCACACCTGGTCAGAGGTATTAAATTCTAAATAACATTGATTCAAAATTGCAACATCCTGTTTAAATTAAATAACAAGGCCTTTCGAATATACATGTATGTAGTAGATAAGTAATACACGAATTAAGAAAATAGGGCTTCCTTTTTACCTGTAAAAAACAAATGTACTGAGTTAATTAGAACAATATTAAAGTGCTTTATGTATGCCGTTAATTTGACAAAAAATACTTAAATTAATTTAAAATTTTTACTGTTACTTTGGAATACATTCCCTTTTTTAAAAAGGTTATCAAGGATTTGTATAGTAAATACAAATCCTTGGCTTAAGTTCATGGTGAAAATAGTCCAATTACCATAAAATACTTTAGAAATATTATTAAAATTTGAATAATATTGAAAATATTAGTCACAATTCATTTTTTTTAGATTATTTGATCAGCTTGTTTTATTTATATTTTAAAAGTTGATATATATTATTATGTAAATGTTGATTAATATTGAGTTGAAGTTATATTATGATTGATTATTGTGAAATTTAATTTCAATACTGTATTGAATACATTTTTAATTTCAAGTTGTTGTTTAAATTTCATTTTTATAAAAAAAAATCCTAAATTGATAAAATTCAGTTAATAGATACAAAGAATAGGTCTAGTTTGGTCAAGACTTGGTCGAGTATGGTTCAGACTAGGTCAAGTATGGTTCAGACTAGGTTGAGTACGGTTCAGACTAGGTCGAGTACGGTTCAGACTAGGTCGAGTACAGTTCAGACTTGTAAAAAACGGTTAAGTACTGGTCAAGTACACATTCAGACTGTTAAGTATAGTTCAGGCTACAGTCGAGTATTATTAAGTAAATCTCAGACGAATTCAGACTGGTCGAGTAAAAATCAGTACAGTCGAGTACAGATATAGGCCATTTCAGACTTTTAATGGTTTGTAGTGAATACTGTATAAAAAATGTGTCAGCATTGTTTACTACTTTATTGTATTTACATCAAATCCTTTTGTGGCAAGAATACACAAGAATATTAAAATACATATGAGAAAACAATATGTCAATGCTCTCATTAAAGCTTAATTTTAAAGAAAGTGTTATAAAAAAAATCTTTATTGCTATTCTTGTTGTTTTATAAAAAAAAATTAAAGTACAGCATTCCATCAAGTATACCTAATATATTGATACTGAATATACAGTTAGAATGTTCAGTAAAACTTAATTTATTTTATATATAGTCATTCTAATACAAGTTTCTTTTCTTTTTCTTTTTTTCTTCAATGAACTAGCAAGTTATTACGTCCAAAATATGCATCATTATGATTTTTGTATCTATTATTAGAGAATAAAGTGATATAACATGTTAGTCATTACCGAAAATTGAAATACAAAATACATTGTTTTCAAAAAAGTTGTGTCATATGAACATGATATGAAAAATTATTGTATCTCAGTCCTTTTTCTTTTTATAGACATTTATTGTACCTGATTGTTGACAAAGTACACTTCACTAGTTTGTATGGGTTTAAATTTTAATAATGGATCTCTACAAAAATGTATTGTGTACGGTTAATCATAACCATTTAGCAAATATGACAGTATTTGATCTCAAATTACACTCATATCACAGACAAACCTGTGCACCCGGAAAAGTTTTAAATAATAAATATCATGAGTTGTATAGACAATAGACACTAGGTGATTTAAACTGTGTTCTTCGGTGGACCGTCTCAAATGAAAATCAAGTGATAGTTTATGTTTTGCAGTCTTTTGCAGACTGACAAAAATGCACATTTAATTCTACGTACGTTTTTTTTTTTTAATTTTCTTGAATATAAACATTTATATTTCTAGGTCTAGTCATGCCTAAAAACTTTCCTCGATGAAGCAATTTCTCATCACTATGGGTAACTTTTGTGGTGTAAACACAGCCATATGTTTCAATATCTTCCTCAATTATGGCGTTCGTATCGTGGAAAGACTACTGTCTCCTTAAAGGTCCCGACGTGTACTCAAATGTATATATAGGTATAAGGCTCTGAACAATTATCTTACCTATCTATCGGGCCAAGTAAATCTGTCTCTTTGTCTGTGTAACTTTGATTATAATTAGCAAAAAGGGCACTGCGCAGACTCCATTCTCGGCGTCAGTCAAGCGTATTCCTGGTGTTGGTTATCTAATCCTAACATGGAGAACCTCCTAACTTAGGGAAAAGATACAAAACCACACAAGATGTTACGAATTGTTACTTATTTAAATATATAAATAATTACATTCAATATTTATATGAATATATAGTTGGGGTTTTTTTTTGTACGAAAATCACAAGTGCATGATTTCATTTTATATTTAGGCTAACGTTGCTTCCAAATGTCATTAATTACATGAAATTGTAATATACACTCTTCTAAAAGTATACTGTAGTATAGGCACTATAACATGCATATTGCTATAATGTTTTATGATACTTTAAGTTTTATGGCTTTCTACTGAACCACAACGATCCATGAAGGGTTTGTAAAATCCATAGGGGGTGAGGCCGGAATCATGAAACACAACAACATTAATAGATGACGTCACCATAACAGTAGGCGTGACGCCATGACCCCCTATGGGATTTACTAACCCCCTACGGATCCAAAGGTGGTAACCACGTGACGGGTTGAAACTAATTAAAACTAATGATTTACCTGCAGTGCGATAAATTAAATTAGCACACATCTCATAAAATAGAACAAAATAGTTTTACTTCCCTTGTCCGATGCTTGAACACATTATTTGGTTTTAAGTTAAAGTAAAAGAAACTTATATATTTATTTAATTTCTTTGACAATTTATCCCTTTCTGCACCCAATGTATAAAAAAAATCAACGTATGGTTGCCAGTGATCTCAGATAATGATTGAATGAGTTTAAGGGTCATAACCATCTTCAGAATGTTCAGCTCACTATACATGCAATATTAATAAAATATGCTGACAGGTGTTAAGAAAATTGACACCTTTTTTGAAAAATTGAAAGCTCTCGAAGACTGTTTTCGTTTAGAAGAAAATGAAAACTTTTTTTCAATCATCAGAGAAACAGATTTTTACAAAGTTACTGAGTCTCGTGGATTATAAAATTTATCCAATCTCTATAGTGCAGTTAAATTCAATTGGATAATCCGATAATTTACTGGTATCAATGTAAGAATCTGTATATATTATTTTAATAACTAAAACGAAATAGAAAAATAAACATTACATATATCAATGTTGATGTCCCTGCATATATTACTAAAAAAGATCTGTACAGTAATAATAATGTAGTTATGTCCCTTTCCCCATGTCTTTTGTAAATAGATGGATTGTTTTCTTAATGTATGAATGTTGCCTATTGGAATATCCATGATTTTGATAAAGATATATTTCAAGATGATTTGTTTATTGAAAATGTTTGGAATTATGATATATAGATATAGGAAGATGTGGTGTGAGTGCCAATGAGACAACTCTCCACCCAAATAACAATTTAAAAAAGTAAACCATTATAGGTCAATGTACAGCCTTCAACACGGAGCCTTGGCTCACACCGAACAACAAGCTATAAGGGGCCCAAAAATTACTAGTGTAAATCCATTCAAACGGGAAAACCAACGGTCTTATCTATATATAAGAAAAATAGTTTGTTTTGTAGACATTATGTTGAGAAAAAAAGTAAAATCACAAAAATACTGAACTTAGAGGAAAATCAATTCTGAAAGTCCATAATAACATAAAAAAATCAAATAACAAAACGCATCAAAAATTTATGGACAAGAACTGTCATATTCCTGACTTGGTACAGGCATCTTCAAATGTAGAAAATGGTGGACTAAACCTGGTTTTATAGCGCTAGCCCTCTCACTTTGATGACAGTCTCATCAAATTCCGTTATATTTAAATTGATGCGTTAACTAAACAGACACAATAAATAAAATATACTCCTGGAAATTTTCCCGGTTTTATATCTCCCTTTATAGTTTATCCTACTAAGGCAAAAAAAAAAGGTGACCATCAACTGGCATGCTAGTATGTATAAAAGCTAAATTTAGAATGCAATGGAATAATTAGTGATATCAACGAGTACTTGAGTACTCGAGTATCGCTATGTAGAACTGAGTATCGATTACCGGGTTTTGTTTTCTGTAATTCGTTAATACTTCAGTTTTATCATATATCTTTTATATTCATTTGATAACATTTACTGTTTGCAATAGCATAAATTATTCTTAATAATAAGGATGTTCTTATCCCAAGATGAAAACCCTAGCCGTATTTGGCATTACCTTTCGAACTTTTATATCTGGGTGTCACTGGTAAATCTTTTGTGGACGCCCCGTTTCTGACGTATTGAATTTTATATGCCTTTTGTTAGCTATTATTCATGTATTTCTTTGTCTAATATGTTCTCCTATCTATTTGTGTTGTAGTCCTGTAATATTATGCTGTCATTTTAATGTTATATTTAACATTGCTATTAAAGTGCGAGGTTTGGCATGCCACAAAACCAGGTTCAACCCACCATTTTTTTCTTTAAAAATATCCTGTACCAAGTCGATTTATGGCCATTGTTATATTATAGTTTGTTTCTGCATGTGTGTTACATTTTAACGTTGTGCTTCCGTTGTGTCGTTTGTTTTCTCTTGTGTTTGAGTGTGAATTCACATTACTATAAGACGTGTCATGGTACTTTTCTATCCCAAATTTCGTGTAATTGGTTTTGATGTTATATTTGTTATTCTCATCGGATTTTGTCTAATGCTTAGTCCGTTTCTGTGTGTGTTTCATTTTTATGTTGTGTCGTTGTTCTCTTATATTTAATGCGTTTCCCCCAGTTTTAGTTTGTTATACCGATTTAGTTTTTTGTCCATGGATTTACGAGTTTGAACAGTGGTATAATACTGTTGCCTTTATTTACCAAATTGATACTCGACTAATCGGTTTCCTGTTACTTTCTTAAGTTTAAACGAAAAATATATTTATAGAGTGTAATTCAGAGGACATTATATATAATTCAAAACACAAATTAGAATACGATTCAATTGTTTGTGTTAAATGTCATTTGAAATTCATCAAAACAGACTGAGGTATATATATATAGGTTATATAAACAAGGGCATTTTTCTTAGGCTGACACTTTTGGCTTCTCTCAGTCAGTCCCCCACCTCTGTATCGTTAGAGCATATATTTTCAACAGCAGGACTGTTAGTTACCTAACAAATTTGAAAAATCGCTACCTCCCTGAAAACAACATCATATTTTTATTTTTAAATAAGAACAAATTCGTTGCACTCTTTATCGACACTGCGAAAATGATTAAAGACATCAGTATATTATAATTATTACCCCTTTGTTATCATCAAATGTGTTTGTTTACGGTTTCCAAATACTGCCGTTCGAGTAAAAACATCTATAGATATCAAATAGATAGATTAAATTATTACCAGTCTACATAATAAGTGTATTTAGTTAATGAGCTTTACAATTTGGTATCAAATTTCATAGACTATTATGTAGTCCTAGGTAATAATTTCCATGAGACAACAACCTACAATACATAAAATGGGTATTATTTTGTCTTTCCATTTTGTATTTTTTTTACCGATCGAGTACTCGAGTGTCGCGCGGTCAACCCAACGAGTAAGCGATTAGTAAAGCATCACCGAGTTGTCATCCCCAGAAATAATACAACTTTTCAATATGGTTAAACTATAATTTTCTTAAGTTTTCTATGTTTCTCTTGCAAGCTATATGTTAATAAGGGTTTTTCTGAATTGACATTCACAAAATGGGAAGATGATATTTCTTTTTTCTGATATAAAGGTGAGGTGATTTTAAGCGGTGATTAAAATACACGCACAGGAGGGTTGAATGACTTTATTCAAAATGTTGGTGTTAATGAGACTTTTACAGACTGTACAGTATCTGAAAGAGGGACGAAAGATACCAGAGGGACAGTCAAACTCATAAATCGAAAATGAACTGACAACCCCATGGCTAAAAATGAAAACGACAAACAGACAAACAATAGTACACATGACACAACATAGAAAACTAAAGAATAAGAAACACGAACCCTACCAAAAACTAGGGGTGGTCTCAGGTGCTCCGGAAGGGTAAGCAGATCCTGCTCCACCTTATTTATCCTTAGAAAGAAAGACATAATACGAAAACGGTTACAATTGTGAACGGAAGATTTATTGGTAATTCACTTGGCTACTTTACATATTATAAGAGCAATTGTAAGCGCACAGTAGATTATATGCTATCATCATAGAATTTATTTTATACCAGAGCTCATGTTTAAAATCTATGAATACTGTGTTAATTTTAAACACAATAAAGAAAAAAGAAGGAAGAACTATGGTCCCTTCCTTGTACTTTCAAATGGACTGATCAGAATAAGGACATTTATATTGACGCTGTATTAGAAGAAAACAGTGTAGAAGACATTCTATCTTCAAACAAACTAATTGACGATATTAATCTTAATGATATTGACTACTTAGCGACCAAAAACTAATGAAATCTATTTTGAAGCCACAAAAAGTCAGTTTCCTTCAATGTTTGAAAGCAAATTAAAAAAATACGCCATTCAAAGACAAACAAAAAAGGCAAAACCTAAAAAATGTATTGATGTCAAATGATTGCTTACTCCTTAGAAATAAGGTTTGCTCCCTTGGAAATAGATTAGCTACAGTACTATCTAAATCAATTACAAATTTAATTACCCAAATTAAACGATGATGTTGTAGTGTTCATGATCTAATTTAATTGTGAATTGGTTGTGACGTCATACTGCATGCATGGTGTTTTACGAACTTCAAACAAAAATTGGCTAATTTCAAGTACATTTAAGACTTATAAATATAGACAGAGACAGAAAAATTATAAAATGCCTCTGGTATAGAGCATAACCATCGCTTAAAATTACCTTTGAATTGTTTTCCCATGTCATTTAGGGGCCTGTATAGCTGACTATGCGATATGGGCTTTGCTCGTTGTTGTTGGCCGTACGGTGACTTTAGTTATTAATTTTGTGTCATTTGGTCTATTGTGAAGAGTTTTCTTATTGGCAACCATAGAACATCTTCTTTTTGTCCGCATTTAGGTGGACTTAAATCCCACTTTACAACCACTGGATATATGCCACTGCTAGTGGATTTTTAATTTACCGAGGGTGTCACCAGCCCAGTAGTCAGCACTTCATGTGTTGACATGAATTATCATGATTATGAATTAACAAAAACTTTTACAAAAGTTTACAAAACTTATGGCTTTTCTATCTCAGGAATATATTACATTAGCTGACCCTTATGGAGCACTTGATTTCACTCCTGGTTTTTAGTTAAGTTCGTGTTATTTCTTATTTATTATTTTTAACTGTTGGTGTAAATGTCTTTTGGTTTAGTCTTTGTTTACTCCTAGGTTTTTGATTGTTATTGTCTTATTTTACATTATCATCTTTTTTTATTCGAGCGTCACTGATGAGTCTTTTGTAGACGAAACGAGCGTCTGGCGCAAATACAAAATTTAATCCTGGTATCTTTGATGAGTGTATGTGCTGCGTGAAAATATTTGTGCAATTTATTTTTCTCAGCAGGTGTTTATCAAACGTTCACGGTTTATTGGGACGTTCATACTTTTACTGAATTTATTTTTCTTGTGTAATCTTTTCTTTATATATATAAGAAACATTTAAAAGTAACACAACAATGGCTTATTGACGGAATCATATTCTTGTTTTCTACAACTGTTTCGGTTCATTTTTGAGAATCATAAGTCCTTCATGGCTTCAATAAACATAACAGTGAATAGTAAATATGAGGACTTACCTTGTGTGCATGGGTACTCGCAAATTCCATGCAAACAACTATAAAGTGCCGGCATGTTTTAAAAATGAATTATCTTTTATACTGAGAAAAAAAATCTGTCAGCAGTAACAAAGGGTCTTCAGACAAACTCTGAAACTTCTTACTCCCATAGTGGCGATAACCATATATGAATTCTAAAAAAAACTCTGAAGAACTTCTATTTGATATAAAATCTATTTTTTTTTTAATACAACCCTGCATCCTACCATTACCCATATGAAACTTTCGTTTAAAAGAAAAATCCACAATGCTTTTCAATATAAAAATGGTAGCATATGCTATAAATTCATTACTTTGGGATACCATCCTGAAGCATACAACAAAGTTAGTAAAAAAAAAGGTAAAACATGCTACACAGAGAAACAATTGATCAGTATGCTGGGGTTTGAACGGTCAGTTTCTTATTGACAACATAGTTGCTGAATTTTGACATATTTTCAACAAAGTGTCGGGATTTCTATTGGAACGAATTGTGCGCCCTTTCTTGCCGACTCTTTCAATTTTCATATGATTCGGAATTCTTCAGATACTTGCCAAAAACAAGAAGATCAAAAAGGCCAGATCATATAATTTCACATTAAGATATATTGATGCTGTTCTTTCCATTAACAATTAAAACTTCTCTTATTTGGTTTCATTAATATACTGTATCCTCAAATACTTCAAATTATAAAGAAACAGCAGTCACGGCTGCATCCGCCTTGTCTTTAGATATATACTTCTAATTTGACAAAAGCGGTCATCTCAATACTATATCTATGACAAAAAAGACAATGATGATTTTGAAATTATCAATTGTCCCCATATTAGTACCTGCTATTCAGGCTTTATAAAACGTCACCAGTGTCTGAGTAGAAAGTTGATGAACTGCTCTGTCTATATACCTTTTTGTTTTTCTTTGTTTTTCTTTGTTTGTTTTATAGTGAATAAGATTATAACAATGTTGTCTGCTGCACCCTATATTATGTCAGGTTTTTTTGGTTCACATATTTTTGCCAATACTGTACAATCGAACTTTATGCGTATGGCATACACGTGAGAGGTTTGGCTAGCTATGAAACAAGGTTTGAATCCACTATGTTCAAGGAAAAGAATATACCAAGTCCGCAGAAATGTGAGCTAGTTTTGAATTTTCCTTGGAGTATTGTTGTCATTTCACTTTTTACATCCTTTGTTTCCAACTATTCGACTGAGAGCGTTCCTGATGAAGATGAAAGAAAACAAGAATAGCTATTCGGACGCAGGAAATTCATAAAGTGTTGTTTTCAAATTTTTATTACATAATTATTCAAAGTAAATACAAACAAGTTTTGAGCCTTCTTGGTTCAACCCTACAGTATGTCTTTAGAATAAATAAATAAGTAAAGAAAGAACTAATTAACCTAGATTCTTAATTAATATCAGAAAAAAATAATTTTGGATAATGTCTAATTTTCAGGATTTTGAGGTAAGAAGAAGTGCATTTATTCATAAAAAAAACAACAGAGGATGAAGGTTCAGATTACTGTTTCCTGATAGAAAGATCATTAAAAAATAAACTTCCTTTTATATAGAATATCAAAAAAACGTGCTGGTTTTAATTTATATATCAAGGATAACAACTTCCGCCTTTATAGGCCTAATGTAAGATAGAAACTGAACAGTTAGTAAATGAACTCATCATAGACACAGGATTAAAATCTGGGTTTTCTACATCAGAAATACCTTAGATGTATTTGGCAAAACTTTTATGAATTTTTGTTCCTCAATGGTCTAAAACTTCGTACTTTTTTTCGGTTCTTTTTAACATTTTTTTATTCTAGCTTCACTGATGGGTCCGGCACAAATATAAAAATTCATTCCTGGTATCTATGATGCGTTTATTTAATTGAAGAATTATGTGTCCTTTTCTTTTGACAATTGTATAACAATTGAACGGGAAGTATTCTACAGTGATATAATATTGCAGGAATGAAACGACAAAATTCTTAGTAATTCAGTTGGTATATACAGGATATTTCATGCATATATAGATTGCAATTTGTGAATATAGCTGTTTCATAAACCACGCTCTTTTGGGGAGATATATTATATATTATTGAAAGGAATTGTGTATCTTTTTACTTACTGGTTCACATATATGATCCCTATCACAGGCACTTGTTTCTATCCATACGAAGGTCGACTATCCATATAAATAGAAGAAGGTGGCTAACTTAATTTTTTTTAAGTCACGACAGTCTCCGCTTGGGACGCTTTTTCTACCTTTCAACTTAATGCTAAAAATCCCTACCTTATATGAATCGATTCAGTGAATATTTTCCTTTAACACTAAACTAATTTCATAATCCCCACAGTGTTCCTCTTCACGGTAATCTACTCTCAATTCACTAAACCATGTCCAAAAGTTCAACTACCATCTTTTCAGAGACATAACTTGGGAATGTTACCAATATAAATGTACATGGAAGGCGGTGGAATTGAATTGTGAGTAAGACATAAAGTGAAGGGAGGGGTAGTGCAGACTTTTAGTATAAGTTTAAACTCTTAGAAGTTCGGGGCATATAATTGTTAATAATATACCACACAGCCTTATGTTTTGACCTTTGAATAAAAAATAGCACGTATCAACTTTCCATTCTAGGATATAATTATTTACCAAACTTCATGATAGAAGTGGCTAAGTTTTAGCCGTATAGGGAGTACGTATTGGAAGTTGCATTGTCTATGTTATATTTTGATATGAGCGTCACTGATGAGTCTTATATAGACGAAACGCGCGTCTGGTGTACTAAATTATAATCCTGGTACCTTTGATAACTATTTCAAAAGGACAATCTAATAAATTCATATTTATCACAATGAACAGACGTGTTATATTTTTTGCCTTTTCAGATGGAATGTACATACGCTTTGCACGATAATGAACTGTCTGTGACGCTTCCATATTTCCTCACAATCATTCAAGTTGAAAAATGGAAATAAGGATGAAACATTCCGTGTGACGAGATTCCTTTCGTCAATATTAATATTTACCCAGATTTATAAAGACCATACAATGAAATAAAACATTCAAATTTGAAAAATATTACAAACGGAAACCAGAATTGCCTTACTTTTTGTATATTCGCATACAAAACTGTATTGTAAAGACTGTTTTTGTATAGGAACTGTGCAACGAAAAATGTATCTGAAAACCAGAAACCTAGATGAACAAGGCTTAAAAACAGGCACATGAAACGAACAGATGTTTGCCCATTTGCAGATACTATTCTATATTTTTTCATTTGCAAAATGTATACAGTTTGAAAGTAGTATGCAATTAATCGGATCAAACCTTTAATGGTCAAAATAATTCGATAACTCGGAACCAATGCGAAAATATGAGCCATTAAATGCATCGAGTAATACCCAACGGTTGCAAGAAAACTTAATATCAACATAATATCTCCTACAGAGCAGGAATCATCCGAATTTCTGGGCTGGCACTGATTTGACATGATATGAAAGGATCGGACTACAACAATGATTAAAAGTACGTGTTCTGCAATGTTAATGTAAATTGACAAAAGCCCGAAATCTATCTTGATAAGAGCAACAGTTTCCATAAATTCTAACACCAATCGAGGCGATATAAACAATGCTCCCAAAGCTATTGTACTGTACTTTGTCCTGGCACTGGAAACTATATTCCTTGCAATTGCCGTTACCTGTTGTGGATCTCCACTTTGTAATAAAGGTGTTAACTCAGTATTGACATAAAGTTCGTCATTATCATCGTCATGACTTCTGAATACATATGATCGCATTTGCGGCCACATTTCAGAAATGAAAATTAACGATAAAAGAGAGTATTCTAAACGCATGGGATCTAAGAACGGATTTGCTAAATCTGGATAATCTTCAAATGATGTCTCTGTCTTGCTATGATGGCACCGAGAAATATTGGAATGGCTATGAGAGCTAGAGTTATTCGATAAAAAGTCGTACCCATGCGCAGAATGATAAATCCAATTGGAGAAATTAGCTACTACAAGCATGATAAGCCCATAAAATGTGAAATGTGAACGCCTGAATTCTTGCTTTGAAAAAATATATATAAAAAATAATTGTACCGTATGAAACATCACTGATGCGAAATCAAATAAAACTGCCTGTCCGACACTATCATTTGGACGTAAATATACTTTACATTTGACATGTACCGCTAATTTTATAATTCGATAAAGTACACATCCGAAGCAGAATAAACATAAAAACTTCAGTCGGAGTGATTTTGTAGCATTTGCTAAACTGCTGTTGATATTTTGTCGATTTCTTTGTTTCTCTCTACATCCTACTGCAAGGCATGACACAATGCCACAGAAATTTAAAACGATAAGAAATGGGCGTGCTACATCTAAAGCCCTTTCGTTATTTTGTTGAATACCGACTGCTGTTAGCATAATCTCTGCTACAATTATAACAGAACTTGATAAAATGGTTAAACCAGAAATCCTGCCGTCATGCATCAGCTTTCCATTTGATTTCCCTGCTACAACGTTTCCTGCCGTAAGAGGTAGCACAAAGGCAGCTCTAAATATGGATTTAATGGTTTCCATTTTTCCTTTGCTCTCCTTAAAAGAAAATAACATTTAATTTAACTGATGATTAGTTATAGACAATATGATTTGCATATACCTGTTTTAACAAATTTAATGACACTTTTGTCACGGTGCTACAGGTTCAAAGGAGGACCATTAGCGGATCTCGACCTGTGTTCCTGCATGCAATTGATATAATTCACATGTTTATGAAGAATTTGGTATAACAGATCATTCCCCTTCATTGAATCCAAAACAACGTTGAGGAAAATTTTCTTTGTACAATGAGTTAATGAGCGAAACTTCGAATGTTCGGCTTAAACGAAAGTTGCTGCACATAAGATGTTAAATTGCTTACTGCTCAACATAATGAGGTTGAAAACCAAATATGAAATAATTCCCTACCATGGCAGCAAAGACATTGGTTCTCTACACAAGGTCTTTCCTGCAGACTGACGGGCGTCGTAGAGCGATAAATAGACTTGCTTTCGCTTTTTGTGACGCCAGTAATTATTAAATTTCTATGCTTGAAGCTAATATTCAAAAACATTTGTTAAATTGCCATGATTAATCATTTCAAATCGGATTGCCTGCACAATTAATAAAAAAAAGTTTCGATGTAGTATTTCGTCAAGCATAAATTAAAGGAGATAGCAGGTTCAAAAAACCTTAAGGGTTGATACCCAAGAAAGTAAAGATGCGGAAAGACGCGTGTTTCGTCTACAAAAGAGGGACAAAAGATACCAAGGGAAATCTTGTACATTAGTTTTTAAACATTTTCGTGAAAATTTCCGTTTATTATATATTAAATAGCTATCAAAGGTACCATGATTGTAATTTAATAAGCCAGACGCGCGTTTCGTCTACATAAAACTCATCAGTGACTCTCAGATCAAAATAGTTATAAAGCCAAACAAGCACAAAGTTGACGAGCATTGAAAATCCAAAATTTCAAAAATTTATGCCAAATACGGCTACTTAAGGTAATCTATTCATGGAATAAGAAATGCTGACTACTGGTCTGGTGATACCCTCGGGGACGAAACGTCCACCAGCAGTGGCATCGACCCAGTGTTGTGAATAATTAATTATAATTAAGGTACCAGGATTTTAATTAAATACGCCAGACATGCGTTTCGTCTACATAAGATCCATCAGTGACGCTCAGATCAAAACACTGTCTGATCGTAACCTTTGGTTCAACTGTAACTTAATTATATATTTTGATAAGCATTAACCTGCCAAAACAATAAATAATTTTCACATTATATTATTTAATAAATCTAATATAATGTATTGATAAATTATGTTGATGATGTAAAATGAACGTTTAAACAAAATCAATAAAAAAAAAGGCAACACTTACAACCACTGTTCCTATAGTCAAGTGTAGCGGGAAAGCCAGTCTTAGTCTATTGCATCTTAAGAATAAAACACTTTTAAACTGTTTATAGTCATTTATCGTTTCGGTTATATCTTCCTTGTAAAAACCAGAGGCGTTTGGTGTATTAGCTTACACAACACATTTATTCAAGTTCATACGAGGAAATAATATAAAACATTAAACATGAAAATCTTTTCATGTATTCAAGGTATATTAGATTTATTTTGCTTCTTCCCCTATAATCAAAAATATTGACTGCATTATATCATGAATAGAAATACAAATTTAAAGTATCTTAGGATTACTTTAAAATGTAATTATTATAAATAAAAATAAGATTTCGTGGATTTGAATAGCTTTTCGGGATTTGCTTTTACCAGGAACGCCAACAAAACTAGTAAGGATAGATAGTTTAACAAGTCAGGAGTTATGATATTACCAAACAAGTTCGATAATCAAAACCCGAATCCAGCTACACAACTTGATGGTGTTGGAATTGTTGTTATTCACATGAGGCAAACATATGGTGTACCTGAACTTGATAATATAAGAAGTGTATTTCTCAAATGTATCTAACTTTACTATGAGACGTTGTATTTGCAAATTATATAAACATGAATAAAAATGTTTTGTCGCAATCATGAAATTAACTCTTTTTATTGAAGATTGCAATTGTATTTTGACCTATAAATAAAAAAGACTCATAAAAAATACCAGGCTTATAATTGTGTTCGCCATAACGTCATTTCGTATAAAAAAAGTCTGCAAAAAACATTTGCACTCGACAAATAAAAGTAAAGGTCAAATATAGCAAGCGTTTAAAGAGCCTTAAGAACCCAAGTATCATAAAGTTTTGGACAAAATAAAAAGTTCTGTCGAACAATTAAAATATCATAAACATTTAATTTATGAATATGTTCGATTTTTATCAAAGATTACCTACGTCAATTAAAGTGATGACTGCTTGGCTAGTAATACCCTTTATAATACCTTCAAAGGCAGTGGCATCGACCCTTTGGTGGTTAAACAATACTGATCAAAGATGCCAGACTTATAATTCTGTACACTAGACGCATGTTTGGTTAACAACAGACCCAATAGTGAAAAAGGTTAAAGAGCACCGTGGACCAAAAATTACCAATGGTTTTGAAAAATAGAGCGAAAGTAATATATTCCTGGGTTACACAATCATTGGTATTTTGAATAATTCATTTAAACAGAGATAAAGATTTTTGAAATTTGATTTTGTTATGTTTCTGTTGGTTTTTTTTATGTCTGTTGGTTGCTTTGTCTTCCATGAAGTTTATAAAGATTTTCTTACCTGAAAACAAATCAAATGATTAAATCCCATATTGTAAGAAACAGTAGTTGTACATTGAAACTTTAAAAGTAGAAATTCGCTTGATGCTTAGCCTGTCCTAAATACAAAATAGGTGATTTATCAATCAAGTAAAAAAAATGATGATAATTACTTCATTTAGAAATATTCGTGTCACCGGTGACACAATTATTCCATGACAGTTTAACTTAATAACATTCTCTATTGATGAACTTCTTACTCAGAAACAATAAAGTTATCAAAGGTACGAGGATTATAGTTTTATACGCCAGACGCACGTTTCGTGTATATATATAAGACTTATCATTGATGCTCAAATCACTATAGTTTTAAAGGTACAAAGTTGAAGAGCATTGAAGACCCAAAATTCCAAAAAGTTGTGCCAAATAATGCATAGGTTATATATGCTTGGGATATGAAAATCCTTAGTTTTTCGAATTGTAAACAGAAAATTTATAAAATTGACCATATAAACTTCCCTATAAATTATAGCATAAGAAAAACAAACCCTTTAATCTTGTTTTAGCTGGGAGATATCCACACTATATGTAGGTGCTACAAGGAAGATGCTACATAGCAATGGAGCATTTGTTTTTCAATGCAACTGACCACCATTGTCAATTTCTATATGTGTGTCCACTATAACTCAACTGCATATTTGATATTCTTTATTTCAAAGATGGGATGGAAAATGCATTCAACATAAGTCACAAAACCTTGAAAATGTAGTGACAGGACATCATCTTTAAAGCAAAACGAATAGTAATAGGATTATGCTAGTATCTTTTCATTCTTCCCGAGAGACTTCTGAAAGGACACTTCTTCATAAAAGTAAAAGTACAAGTCGTCAAAGAACGGTCCACATTAGAAATTTCCAAAGATTTCCTAGCATTTAAAATTACAAGTGCTTATCTTGATGAGAATATGTTTCATAACCTCACCGACAATAGATTTTGCTAAATTTACAAGAAACTAGGATTGAACAAGAATGTGTCCCAAGTACACGGATGCCCCATCCGCACTATCATTTTGTATGTTCAATGGACTGTGAAAATGGTGGAAAATCTCTAATTTGGAATTAAAATTAGAGAGATCATAGCATAGGAAACATATGTTTACTTAGTTTCAACATGTTCAGGTTGATTGGACTTCAACTTCATAAAAAACTACCTTGACCAAAAACTTTAACCTGAACTTTGCACTATCATTTTCTATGTTCAATGGACCATGAAAATGGGGGGGGGGGGGGGGGTCTCTAATTTGGCGTTAAAATTAGAAAGATCATATCTGTACTAAGTTTCAAGTTGATTGGAAGTCAACTTTATCAAAAACTACCTCGACCAAAAACATTAACCTGAAGCAGGATGAACGGACAAACGGACAAAAAGACAAACGAATGAAACGAAATGACAGACGGACGGACAGACCAGAAAACATAATGTCCATAAATGGAGCATAAAAAGTCAGGCTAAGATTATCTTGGTGGGTTTTTGTAATATTTGCAAGATCCAAAGCCTTTCTGGTTATACATTGTACAGCTAAGTTTCCTCCTACATTAAATGCAGAAAAAACTGTTTTTGACTAGTTCAAATATGTGCCCCATTATTTATAATAAACAGTCGAATTTTGGGAGAGCGCCTTTACTATGACGAAAAAATCAAAGCACAAAAAATATCTAAAATTCTAGCATTACCTTTTTTGAATTATTGGTCATGTTTTTAATTATTTGGGCTTTCAATTAAGTCCTGACATTTGTCTTTTAGGGCCTTTAAAGATTGCTATGTGGTATTGGTTTTGCTAATTGTTAAAAGGCCTTACAGTGACCTACATATACTAACCTTCTACATTATTTTGTTTGAATAAATTGTGCAGAATTGGTTCTCATTGGCAATCATACAACATCTTCTTATTTTTATATTAACACTTTTTATTGTTCCAGCAAAGTATATACAAACAACAAAGACAATGTGTAGATCTATTTTATTTGGTCAAATGTGAAATAATTTTCAACTCTCATTTTTATAAATCAAGTAATTGTAAAAAACAATCAGTTTTAAAATGAATCAATGTACCCTTCGTTAAATGTGATATTACAAATTACAAAATTGTCCAGCATGCATAAGTGTCTAATTTTGACCTTTCATATAAAGAGTAAATTGTACAATTGATATGTTTTGTAAATTATTAAACTTATTGCTAGTAATAGTGGATGAAACTTTATGCAAGATTTTTATACTTCTTTTTTTAATTTAATTCATTATAGACCTACATCGTTTAGATACAAGACAACATGAAATAAGAGGGTTAGTAAAATAAAGTTTAAAAAAAATAATGCTACTATTCATATCACAAAAAAGGTAACACAGTTTAACATATCACATTAACTAACCTAAATAAAGAAATTATAGTATGACAAACAGGAAATACAATATTCCATTGAGGTATAATTACGTGTTGAGGATCATATCACATATCTGTTAAAGGGAAATAAATCAATTAAATGCTATAAAATCATAGTATACATGGACGGAATGTACAATCATATGTATAAATACAAAAAGTATACTGTGTATCTTTATATCTATTGTCTCCTTTTTTTTAATTTATTACAGATGCATGGAGGAAATGTTTATAAATAACAACATGGACAGGATAACAAATAAAAAAATTGAAGCAAATATGACAGAAAAATAATCGTTTCTATTTTATTGCACAGAAATCATTGTACAACGTAACTGAAATAAATTTTAATGCTAGATTTTGACCAAAAAAATGCGGACACATGCAACTTAGCATATCTGCAATATAAATTCAAGTATCCTACATCTACTAAAAAAAATTAACTTGGAATGCTGTATTTATGCCAAGCGAAAATTTAGATCGTAGATTCAAAGTATGCTTTTTTTTTTAAATCTCTACTAAAAATTATTTTGGTTTTTAAAATTATTTACCAGGAATTAAAAGTCAATAAATAAAAATTGCTTTACACAACAGAGAAGATACAATGTTGAATAATTGTCAAGAAAACAGTAAAGAACAGAACAGAATATGTCTTTAACGTCTTATATTTAGTGTTAATCTTTGCCAACAACAGCCTGCAGTAATTTTCTGTAGTCACCAGAGCAGTCATCCTGCAACCATTTCCATAAAGTCTGCTTGTTATTTTCCAAGAAATGCTTTTTGATCTGAACCATATCAATCTGAAAAGATATTATTCATATGAATTTCTTTTCAAATAAATTTACTTTGTACAAAATGATAAGAATAAACTACCTCTGCAAAAGTGACATTGAAATTTATTATCTATTGGAAACTTCATCATATTAACACTTGTCTCAGACTCTTGGCACTAAAAAAATGTAACCAAATGTGAAGACTACATTTCAAGCAAAGCATTTATGTTTTGTTGATCAAGTTTGTTGAAAGAAAGGATCTTTTTCTGAGAATATAAAGATAAATCAAGAATTTGTCCTTAGGAAACAGATGACAGGCCTATAACAAGTACTAATATGTACCTTTACGAACATTTAAATTAGCAGTTTATACATCCAAAAAACTTAACAAGAATTAGTAACCCACAAAAAATTAAATATCTACAGTATGTCTTTCTCCTTTTTATCAAATTTACAGTTTTACAGTTTGGTCTGACAGAGAAAATGTGATAGTATTTTGAAATTAGGCACCTGTAGAGTAACTGTATTCTAATATTTTACTTCGTTTCAGAAGTTTTTTAAATGTACTGTCCAAAAAACAGTCCTGTATAAGCATGTTCAATAGTGTTAGCCATTTTGAATTGATTTATAAATTTGCAAAGGAAAATATCATTTCAGCATTTGTTCTATATATATTTCCATTATTCTAGTCAATGACCATCATGGCTGAAATGTGGTAAATCTTTGGCTTTAATTTTTATTTCTTCAGCCGCCAAGATCATTGTATCTAAGATTAGTACCTTTTGGTTCCATAGAGGAAATCTTAATAATTTTTACCCCTAGACTTACCTCACTTCTGGATGTAATAATTCTGATCAGACGATTGTCCTTGGTTCCTAGACCTTTCATTGAAGATGTTAATTCATCTGCAAAGAACCTTGGACGACACTTAATATTTTTCACTGAAATTAAAAAATAAAAGATGAACAAGAAATTTAACAAGGATGATAAAACCTGCCTGAATTTGACTCACTGCATGGGAACTTTTTCCAGTGGATGTTTCTTCCAAAAGTGTATGTTTTGTCATTTTTGTGATAAGTGCAGATCAAATGATTGAAGCCTTTTAATACTGATTTTGAATTTGTTCTAAATTGTGCAGTTCAAATTAAGGAGGAGGATTTAACTCCAGCACATTCTTTATGTGCTTGTCATGAGCCAGCTTGTAATTCAATAGTGGTTGGTTGTTGTTTCCATTATTCTTTTCTGTTCCATGGTATTTATTGAAACAAGGCATAAAGACATGACTTTTGAATTAATTCATTTTTCACTAGTCAGGGGTCATTACAAGGTTAAATTTATTTATGCAACTGTCATATAAGTTGGTTTAGTTAGCTACTAAACCAGGTTTAATCCACCATTTTCTACATAAGAAAGCGCCTTGAACCAAGTCAGGAATATGACATTTGTTTTTCATTTGTTTGATGTGTTTGAGCTTTTGATTGTGACATTTTAATACAGACTTTCTGTTTTGAATTTTTTTCAAAGTTTGGTATTTTTAATTACTGTTTAGGTATCAGATTTGTTAATGACTGTCCTACCATCACCTGTCATTGATTCTTTTTCTATTGTGGGTTTAAACATATATTGACAATAATTACACATAGATATAGGAAGATGTGGTGTGAGCGCCAATGAGACAACTCTCAATCCAAATAACAATTTAAAAAAAGTAAACCATTGTAGGTCAATGTAAGGCCTTCAATACGGAGCCTTGGCTCACACCGAACAACAAGCTATAAAAGGCCCCAAAATCACTAGTGTAAAACCATTCAAATGGGAAAACCAACGGTCTAATCTATATAAAATAAAAACCGAGAAACACATATAAATTACATAAACAAACGACAACTACTGTACATCAGATTCCCACGTCCTTATATACTTTTTATAAAAAATAAATATACTTCTTTTAATAAAACATAAATAAAATTGTAATACTATATCATACCAATAGATAGAAGTCCTCTTTCAAAGTCCCCAGATGTTTCACGGCTGACAGAATTTTCAATATCTCTCTGAGTGATCTGAAATAGAATGGTAAATATATAATTAAACTATGGAAAAATAACATGTAGTTTAACATTAAATACTGTGGATTTTTTTGTGTGCTCCAAAAGTAACCAACTGTTAATAACGTTTTTTTCATTTTAACATTTTCAGAACTTAAAATTTTCCAAAACAAAAGGAAGATGCCTTTACCTGAAAATATGAGCTGGACTTGGAAACTGTTGTATTTTCGATAGACGAAGGCTTGTGCCCAACACATGAAATCCATGTAACACAACAAATAAAATGAAAACGGAAATGAAGAATGTGTCAAATAGGCAACAACCGGACCAAAGAGCAGAAATCAGCCAAAGGCGACCAATGGGTCTTCAAAACAGCAAGGAATTCCCGCACCCGAAGGCAGACTTCAGCCAATTGTTATATGTATGACATTAAATACCTTGACATATTCATTGTATGTAGCTCTAAGTTGGTAATAATCTCTGCAGGCAAAGATCCTAACAAAAGTTTCTTCATCAGTACCCCATCTGTCTTCTCCTGCTTTAAAGAGATTTTTAGCATCAGCTTTGGCTCTTTTGATATCACACAACTTATCAAAGTTGACCTCAAACATTCCTGTTGGAGTACCATCTGACATTATTTCTTCTACTGCATTCTTAAGTTTCTCTTCTGAAATGTGAGATCTGTTACCCTACAATGGAATTAATAAATAAATTAGATATTTCTTATTGTAGGATATGCAGACATAAATACTTCTTTTTTCACCTACCTTTCTATATGAAAACATGTTAGTAAAAATGATAATAAAAGTGCAATAACTCTAATCCAATTTCATTTTTTTTTTATCTAATAAGGAATAGTCAGACCATTTTGAGTATGTTGATTTATTTGTAGATCTTGTCTTGCTCATTATTTTTAATCTGACAATTATTTAAGTATTGATAAAAAAGACAACCAGTGACTTAAAGTCACTGTTCTGGGACAGGTACATGAATATACGTTGAGATTTGTAAGGGAAAGGAAATTGTAAATGAAAATGTACAGTTCATAATCAAAGACAGTGAAGAAGAGAGTAAAGAATATTTAATCGTGGCAATAACTCATGCACTCCCTCCATCTACAGTTAGCATATATCACTTTAACCTATCTCAAATATGCAGCAGAGACAAAAAATGTTTCCCTACTTGTGCAAAAAACACTAGAGGCCTAATGTTCTTTTGGTACAAAACCACTAATATATTGCCCCATTGCTTTTCATGTTAAATTCTGCAATTTCAAGCATGAATGGCTACTTTGTCTCAAGTTCAAATAAATTGGCAGGCATTTCATGTCAAAACGATACCGTATCCTGACATGTGGTGAAAATTCAACAAATCTTTAACTGCATGTTAGAGTGTTCAGGTTTCCTGGAAAATTGATAGTACAAAAACCAGTACTTCAGATCTGAACAACAGGGCAAAACTACCCAAATATTTCACTTATTGACAAAGATACAGCTCTATGAGGGAACTATTTTGTTTAGAATATGTACTTCTTTCTTGAATGTTCTTTTGCAACAGACCTGAATATTAAGTGGTTTTATAACTTAAGTATCAGACAAAAGAAGCAATCCTTACTTGAACAACGATACCAAAGTTGTGTTTTTACCTGAGCAGCAGAAACCAGAAGTCTTTTGAAGTCTCCACTGCAGTCATTTTCAATATCTTTATCAATCAAACCTTTTGCTTTCTGTGAATTTGGACTTGCAACTATAAAAACAAACACAGCACATTGTAACTAGAAGCTCTTTGTGTAGCTCAACTAAGTCCATTAGAATGAAAACTGATATAAAAATTCTAATGGTAAAGCCTTCAACAAGAAAACCTAATGCCCCTCTATTATCAAAGGTAGGGCAATGGGGCAGACAATTTTAATAAATAATGATAAATTTGAAAAAAAAACTGTAAGCTAGTTTAATCAATTTTAAATTAAATCTTCATAGTCTACTAACTCTAGTCATGTTATGGTAAGTTACTGTGAGATTTGAAATAAATCAAAATTTCTATTCTTAATTCTTAATATTTTTACAGTATCCTACCATCATTATAACAATCTCTGATTGCCTTTATCTGTGGGTTGGTTCTGGTCAAAAGTATTTCCATCAGAGCTCTTTCATCTGTACCTGGTCCCTGTCAAAATATAAATAATTGCATGTATTCAAAGTGGGTGTCACTAGTAACAGAAACAGAATCTGAGATCATTGCCAGTTTTTGGCTTTTCAATCTTAGCTTCTAACAAATTATTTAAATGGCAGTATTAATTTTGTAGTTATTCATAGAAAGTAAGAATGTGTAACATAGTGGTTTTTACTGGTAACAGTGGAACAAAAACTGCTATAGCAACAGAGATCATTGCCAGGTTCCGGCTGTTTAATTTAACTTATATTCTGACATACGGTTTTAGGGGGGAGGGCAGCTTTTTTTTATTCTTGTCATTGTCTTCTTATTCTTTGAATAATGACTATGCATTGGAAACTAAAATTCCAGTTTAATTTCAAATATTGAGTATGTTTCATTGAAAAATATACTGCCTCCATTCTTAGTACTTCATTGTTTATTGCCTGCAGGTGATACAAGGTAATTTTCATTTCCTCATACTTGACCAATTCAATTTATCTGAAAAATCCCTGATACATCTTTTAATACAATGTCAACTAGAAATTTTTGTCTTTGCATTCATCAACAAGTCACCAATGTATGAAAAAAAATAACTGTAATGACTTTCAACTCCTATAACAAACCATATTAAAAAGCAGAATCTTACATAAATAGCTTCCTTAATTGCCCAAGCATCATACTCTGCAGGTGGAACAAACAAGGCTAACACTGCTGTCTCAAAGTTAAATGATAAATCTCCTTTCAAATCTTTAACCAAATCCTACAAAATAAAAATAAAAAATATAATGAAAGCTGCTTTCAAAAATGTGGGTTTAAAACACAGGAAATGTTCTGTTTGTATTATATAGAATTGTAGAACATTCTTTGTTAACAGATTAAGGAGTTAATAAGAAACTAATGTTACACACCGATCAGGCAAAGTTGATATTGACACATTGGTCATACAGATTATAAGTGTTTATATATCCCTGGGTTTTAAATATTTGGGTTTGAGCTTGCCTGATTAAGGAAATCCAGAAAAGCACTTCAACCGCACAAAATTTTTGTAGAGTGATATATTCATTGATGATGATGATGTTGATGGCATATCTCAGAAAGTCTCTCTTTATCAAGATTTAGATTATAACACAATGTTGACTGCTGTACCCCAGTTTTTGACAATTTTATTTATTTGTTTTGCTAACACATTGTTATTAATATAATGAAATTCTATAAAATTGTCATACAAGTCAAGTGAGAGGTTAAGCTAGCTATAAAATCAGATTAATTCCACTATTTTCTACATAAGGAAATGCCTGTACAAAGACAGGAATATGAAATTTGTTTTCCATTCATTGATGTGTTTGAGATTTTGATTTTGCCATTTGATAAAGGGCTTTCCGTTTTGAATTTTCCTAGAAGTATTTCTGAAGTGTGCCACATGTTCAGCAGGATCTGCTTACCCTTCTGAAGCAACTGAGATTCCCCCCCCCCCCTATTATGAGTTTTAATGTCCCTCTGGTATCTTTTGTCTCTCTTTTCTGAATCATGACTCTTTACAATTACTTATCTTACCCTTCCATAAGCTGTTTTGAAACATGTCTTTAGTTCTTGTCTCTGAGCATTACATCTGGTTGCAATTACATGGATAATAGCGTCTTCATTTGTACCTATAACACATTATAAAGATTGGAATCTAGAATTCAATGTATTGCCTACCAACAGCTTCACAGCAAACAAGAAACATACATAGGGCAATTAAGAAAAAACTTAAAAAGAGATGGCAGCTGATAAGAAAAATATTATAGTTTACATTGTAAGTTACAGTTTATGAATATTTACTACTGTAAAAGTACTTTAATTCGTGGTTTGAGCAATATTTACATGTTCGTGGGTTTTTAAATTCGTGGATGTTAGTTTTCTAAAAAAAAATAATTGAAAAATTGAAGCCTTTAGAAACGAGGGTTACAAATAGTCTAGATTGAAGGAAATTGCAAAGTAAACATTGACACGTGTAAATCAATTAATCCATGATAGAGTGATCAACAGCTTAAAGACCATCAAAGGTGTTAATTAGGCCATAAACATGTCACCTAAAGAAAACAGTAACATAAACAAATGCTATGAATTGTCAAATAATTCTTTTCAAAATCAAGACCAGCATAAAATTTTTATTTCTTATATGTACGAGAACTATGAGGATTTAAAATGAACACTTTATCATACTACCATATCAATACCGTAAATCTGACTTTCATCGATCAAAAACAAAAGTCGTACATTTTAGGTTATTAAAGATTAAATGGGTATAATCCTGCATGCGGTTGTAGTTCTGTGACTGCCTTTAAAGTATTCTCAGATTTGGCGCTATTCAATATCTTCTCTTAGACTAGATCATACATGTCATATCAGTAGTCAAACCTACCGAAGGGGATCTTTCCATGTCTTGATTTAGACAATGTTTTTTTTATTTCGTTGGACACTTAAATTCGTTGATAAAGTCATCCACGAAAACCACGAAAATTGGTACCCCACGAATAAAAGTACTTTCACAGCAAGTATTTTTTTTAAATGTGTAGACTTCTTAGCCATATTTTGGAATTTAGGACCTCAATGATCTTCATCTTTATACTTGTTTAGCTTTCTAACTACTTTGATCTGAGCGTCACAGGTGAGTCTTATGTAGACGAAACGTGTGTCTGGCGTATCAATTATATAATATATAGGATTAAATCCCCTTTAAGTCTTTGATAAAATGCAAGACAAATTATTAATAACAACCCTAACTAGTCCAAGGATTGAGGATTGATTTTTTGGTGTTTGAATGCCACTTTCAGTAATATTAGGCCAAAAATAAAATATTGTTTGTTTCCCCTCACCCGACCGACCCGGTAAAATCACTGCGACCTGAAATTTTTTTTTGGCTATTCTTTTTCTTTTGCTATGTTGGTTATTGGTGATATCTTTCCGATGCTGTAGTCAACGATCGTTGGGTTTTGGTGATACCTTTCCGATGCTGTAGTCAACGAGCATTTTAAATCAAGGTATTTTTGCATTGAAGCGTCTACATGATTCGGAATCAAGGAAAACAAACAAAATGCTTTGCCACACGATTTGCTTGTGTGCAAGGGTGATCTTTTTTGAAAAATAAAAAAAACTGAAGCATTTTTCAATCTGCTGAGTGCATCTTGATTTACTTTGTGTCTAACCTCTGTTCCTATTTAAAGGATTAAATCTTAAAGATTTTGAGTAAAAATGGTCGGACTCGTGCTTTAAAATCTATCTACTTTGTCTTTGAACAGGTTGGGCACAAGTCAGGAAATGTGGGATACATGTATTCCCTGCTTTCAGGGAACGTCCCTGTTTTCTTGTGTAAACAAAACCAAGTTTAAATAGGATTTCATTTTTCAATTTATGGCATGAAAATTACAAAAGGGCACGTTTTAACGTTATAACTGCATCAGTAGAATTTGTAAATACTTATTAAAAGTATTTTAGAAAATACAAAACATGAATATAAAGTGAAGCCTTGTTTCTTCTAGAACTTGAAAAAACATACAAATCTTTGTTTAGGAATCAATTGACCAAGCTGCATGATCCAGGTGTAACTGAACATAACTGAATTATGTTCACTTCTATTGAAAATTTTTAATCATTGATTTTTTTTAAATTCCCAAGTGATTAACATACATGTATCTTTTTGTTATCTCATAATTGATGATCAAGGTATGAATTGGTGAACAAAGGAATTGTTTTGTTGTGAGTTATGCATCAAACTAGACATGAAATAAGCTTGACTTTTAACTAAAAACACTTGCTATCATTAAGCATTGTTATCACAAGTAGAATGTGCACTTTTGTAGATTTCATTACATTAAATGAATAGGGGAAAAAGGAGGTCCCTGTATACTGTTTTTTTTAAAAACCAGAAAACTGTGGTGTACATTGAATTAGAATACAGGGAATATCCCACTTTTCTTGACTTGAGCCTTACCTGTTGAATTTTGTACAAATTCAATATATAGAAAACCATATCAAGGAATAAAATAAAATAATTTGCCTACCTACCTACCCATACTCTAACAACCTCAGTCGGGGGAGGGGAAACAAAGATATTTTTAATGTTGGCCTTAGCTATTTGGTAGAGTGCCTGGAGAGAACCACAAACTTAGATTTACAGGTTAGTGGTACCATAGTTTAGCTTCTTGGACCAATCAGACACATGCCCCCTCCTGTACCAGAAGGATCCCAATCTAGTAAATGAAAAAAAAAATCATACCCCATCCTTTGAGAGCATCTCTCAAATATTCACAGTCAAGCTCTGGGTCCCATTTTAGTGGTTCATCTTTATTGAATTCATATCCATTTTTTTCTGTGTTAAATTGTAACACTGGATCATCTTCTGTATAGACTGGATATCCTACGACTGTTCCACTTGTGACGTCTAAGGTACCAGATCTATCAATACGTCTCAATAACTCAGCTATATATATAGCCTTAACTCTCTCCTTAATCTCCTCTTCAGTAGGTCCCTATAACATAAAAGACTGTGTTTATTAACAGTTGAAAAAAATTTCAAAAATTTATGCTCATGATATATCTTTTATCTTTAATGCAGAAAAATGGCTGTATATTCTGTTTGTAAATCAAAGAAAATATACAAATGGTGTTGATTCTAGATATTTGAGGCAGCAAGTTTAATATCTTGAAATTGTGAAAGATCCATTTTTAAGAAATTAAATCTAACATCATTCAATTCCTTATTAATTTTACTACATGAATATATAACTTTTATTCATTAGCTGTTCAGGGTCAGGCAAGGTTTGCTGTTGAAGGACGTACTTTGACCTATAATGGTTTACTTTAATAAAATTTAGATTTGACAGTTTACATTGATGAATATATATAACAGCCAGTAAATAAACAATAAAATTCATGAACTTTTAATAACCAAAAATGCATAATACTCAACATTTAAACTTTATAACAAAATCAAGAACGGTTGTGTAAAACAATGAAACTTAACATTCAACAAACTCAAGAAATTTATAAATACCCTGGTTTTAGCTATGTGTCTGGCATAAAACTTAAATACCAACACCATAATATTTATTTTATATTATTGCGAACCCTATCTTAGTTTTCCATAGATTCACCTGCAAGTTACCTGTCCATTTAAACTTTTGTAAGTCCTATTGTCCCATCTAACAAATACAACAGGTATTGTTCTCTGTGTAGTTTATTCACTGGGACCTTTAAATTTCTTCTAGGAGAAATATATCACTCATTGATTAATTTACCTGACCAAAAAGTTATCTTCTTTTTTATTGAAATACTTCTAATAACTCACATAAACTGTATGCAATATTGTATTTATTCAATATTATCATTAATATATTTTCAATCTGTTCAATATAAAATCTGGTTTAATACTAAAAAGTTTATTTCAGACAATTTTTTAGTATTTTCCAATGAATTTACATGTTTTTGCTGTTGTTCATTTATAGACTTATGTTTATGAAGACCTTAATTTAAAAATAATAATATTCAATTTTTTATTTATCAAACACACAAAAATATTGAATATTTGATCAGAAATCAACTTTTAATTTTTGAATCAGTATTAATACAAATGTAATATTGAACACATTAAAAACGAGTTACTCCATGTATCGAATAAATACAACACCACATGCAGTTTTGTGAGTCCTTACTTAGTATTGGTATAAGTATTTTTTCTTCATTGACAGTTCAATTTTTTACTCAGGTAGATTAATCAGTGAGTGATATATTTCTCCTAGAAGAAATTTAAAGGTCTGAGTGAATAAACTACACAGAGAACAATACCTGTGTATTTGTTAGATGGGACAATAGAACTGCCAAAAGTTTAAATGGACAGGTAACTTGCAGGTGAATCTATGGAAAACTATGATAGGGTTCGCAATAATTGGCCTTACAAATGTAATATTGAACACATTAAAAACGAGTTACTCCAGGTATCGAATAAATACAACACCACATGCAGTTTTGTGAGTCCTTACTTAGTATTGGTATAAGTATTTTTTCTTCATTGACAGTTCAATTTTTTACTCAGGTAGATTAATCAATGAGTGATATATTTCTCCTAGAAGAAATTTAAAGGTCTGAGTGAATAAACTACACAGAGAACAATACCTGTTGTATTTGTTAGATGGGACAATAGAACTGCCAAAAGTTTAAATGGACAGGTAACTTGCAGGTGAATCTATGGAAAACTATGATGGGGTTCGCAATAAAAGTTGACAGAAAATAATATAGAAAAGAGAAATCCTTAAATATTTCATTAATAAAAGCGATGCTTAGTATTAGGAATAACTAAAGATTAAAATACAATATTAATGGTAAACCTTTTAGTAGAAAATGTAACCTTAAAAAAAGTTGTGCTGTTTGTTAAAGATTTAGGGTCAATTTCAAGTTGTTCATTTCCTTCTTTCACTCACAGGACATTGATTATGAATGATAATACTATTTGATCATAAAAGCAATAAATATCATTTACATGTAATGGCATAAATATTAAAATCAACTGAGTTTTTTCAAATTATCTGGAAAATCCTCAATTTTCTAAATCAATTTTGAAAAAAGAAATAAACAAGAATGTGTCTTAAGAGCACGGATGCGTCATCCGCACTATCATTTTCTATGTTCAGTGGACTGTGAAAATAGGATAAAATCTGTAATTTGGCATTTAAATTAGAAAGATCAGATCAGAGGGAACATGTTTACTAAGTTTCAAGTTGATTGGACTTCAACATAATCAAAACTACCTTGACCAAAAACTTAAACCTGAAGTGGGACAGACAAACAAACGGACAGACAAATGGACAACGTACAGACCAGAAAAAATAATGCCCTTAAATGGGGCATAAACATGAAAAAAAAATAATCCTGAAAATTTTTGAGGGTGATTTTTTTCCATGCAGGTATAAGTAACTAATCCAAGATACTGGCACAGAGCATTTCATTCATAAAACATTATTCAGTACATTATTTGTGCTAAAAACACACAATCTAGTATTTCCAATGGTTGATTTCTGAGTCTGAGTTATCGAGTATGATGATTGTACTCTAATGTTTATTGACTGTAAGCTCTGACCTTTTAACTATGAGCTAAATTTGAGCAGCTATATATATAAATACATGCATTCAGCTAGAAGATTAATATTTTTAAACTTTCCTTTTTATGAATTTTATGGTAAAGTAAACATATATACTGTGGATTCATTAATATTCGTGGGATATCAATTTTCAGGGATTTTGTGCTTAAATGTGAACCACGAATTTAAATGTTAAACGAGGTACAAAATTTCTATTGGCTTGTATGCAGACTTTGGAAAAGCCATGCAATCTAACTCAAACCAGGAAAATTGTTGTCCACGAAAATAAATGAATCCACAGTACATAAAGAAGTAGTCACACATCTTCTTACACTTAAGGAAAAGAAGTAGTCACACATCTTCTTACACTTAAGGAAAAGAAGTAGTCACACATCTTCTTACACTTAATTAGGAAAAGAAGTAGTCACACATCTTCTTACACTTAATTAGGAAAAGAAGTAGTCACACATCTTCTTACACTTAAGGAAAAGAAGTAGTCACACATCTTCTTACACTTAAGGAAAAGAAGTAGTCACACATCTTCTTACACTTAAGGAAAAGAAATAGTCACACATCTTCTTACACTTAATGAAAAGAAGTAGTCACATCTTCTTACACTTAAGGAAAAGAAGTAGTCACACATCTTCTTACACTTTTAAAAGGAAAAGAAGTAGTCACACATCTTCTTACACTTTTAAAAGGAAAAGAAGTAGTCACACATCTTCTTACACTTTTAAAAGGAAAAGAAGTAGTCACACATCTTCTTACACTTAATTAGGAAAAAAAGTATTCACACATCTTCTTACACTTAAGGAAAAGAAGTAGTCACATCTTCTTACACTTAAGGAAAAGAAGTAGTCACATATCTTCTTACATTTTTAAAAGGAAAAGAAGTAGTCACACATCTTCTTACACTTAATTAGGAAAAAAGTATTCACACATCTTTTTACACTTAAGGAAAAGAAGTAGTCACATCTTCTTACACTTAAGGAAAAGAAGTAGTCACACATCTTCTTACACTTAAGGAAAAGAAGTTGCAAAAAGTAGTTCCTTGTCTAAATAGGGTTTAATAAAGCCATGAAAGAGTTATTGGGTCATTAGTTCTGGCTGGATTTTTTAAAAAAATGAGAGAGGGGCTTAAAATGCCAAGAAATATTGTCCCTTCACTTATCTAATTTTAAATAATTTGATATAATAAGTTAGCGGTCATATACAACAACTGGTATGTTGAACTGTTTACTGTGAATAAATCCTAATATAATTAAAAACATCAGATATAGAAACCTGATACACAAAATTTGTGTTGTTGCCTAATATTTGGATATTCATATTCTTGTTGTTGCCTTATGTGGATATTCATATTCTTGTTGTTGCCTTATGTGGATATTCATATTCTTGTTGTTGCCTTATGTGGATATTCATATTCTTGTTGTTGCCTTATGTGGATATTTATATTCTTGTTGTTGCCTTATGTGGATATTTATATTCTTGTTGTTGCCTTATGTGGATATTTATATTCTTGTTGTTGCCTTATGTGGATATTTATATTCTTGTTGTTGCCTTATGTGGATATTTATATTCTTGTTGTTGCCTTATGTGGATATTTATATTCTTGTTGTTGCCTTATGTGGATATTCATAAACTATTTTGTGTCTTCCAATGCAAGGAAAACATAAATAATCTGCT